>NC_134038.1:63409876-63723626 GCF_965140245.1 Athene noctua
GCTGCTGTGCTCGGGCCCCGGCTGGTACCTGCCAACCCTTTGTCCCCCAGGCCAGGCTACCCCCGCTGCCGCGGATCCCGGCGGCTCTCCCAACTCTCGGGAAGGAGGCGGCCGGCTCAGGCATCCCCCGGCTCTCACCCCAGCAAGCACACACATCGCAGGAGGCAAAACCTCACCCGGCATCGCCCTGCGAAGTTGTATCTCAGTTTTCCCCGCTCACCAGAACACCCTGAGATCTCGCTCCTGGGAGATCGCCCCTACGCTTTCCCCGAGGCAACTCTACCTCTGCCCTAACCCCGCATTTTATTTGTGCTATCATTTACAATGGTATTTTGCAAAAGGAACAGCCGGCGGGGAGGAGAACGGCCTTTTTACCTGGGAGGTCCATGACGGGAGAGGAGGGCTGGCTAGGTAGCTCGTCCGTGAACTTGTATTGCTTAGAGAAAATGAGCCGAGATTGCGCTGGCAGAAAGAAAAGGAAACAGGAGTCGCCTCTTTCTCTCCCGCCCATTGCCAATAATCTCCCCCTCCACCCCCCCCACACCCCAGCCGCTACCACCACCACCCCACTTCCTCCTCCCCTCTCTCACACACACACACACACACACACACGCACTCTCTCGCACCCTGCAGGTATTCAGGCGCCGGGAGCGGAGCGTGGCCCCGGCCCCCCCCGCACCCTGCACCCTGGCCAGGCACGCCCCGCGCCCTACGCCCGCACCCCGGCCCCGCACCCCAGCACACCGCGGCCAGCCCCGGCGAGGCGTGGGGCTCCGCCGGGGCCGCCTCTCGGGGGCGCCCCGCCGCAGGGTGTCACCGGCGGCAGGGGGGAGCCGTGCCTCCTCGCCCCCCTTATTCCTACCTAAGCCCGACGGGCTGAGCGTCCCCTGTGCAAACATGCCGCTGACACGTTAGCGCTGACGGGCCACTGCTGCGGCCGCACCGAGCAGCGTCATAGACTTTAATAAGGATGATAACGATCAAAATCACTAAAAATGACAGGTTGTCGGGGCACTTCAGGCCGTACGGCTGCGCACCGCACCCCGAAAGGCCCCATTCCCATGCCCGCACCTCCGCACCTCGCGCTCGGCGGCGGCTCCCCCTTTATTAAACTGTTTCTTACCCGGGGCGGCTCCGCTTCCCGCTCACGCACCCGCTCCCTGATCCGCAGCCCGACGCGCACCCGCGCCCTGCCCGGGACCCACTCCCCGACCCGCACCGGCTGCTGCTCCCTTCCCGGGACCCGCTCCCGCTCCGCCACCCGCATCCGCACCCCGACCCGCTCCGCGGCCCGCATCCGCACCCCGACCCGCTCCCGGGTCCCGCTCCGCGACCCCTCCCGGTCCCGCCCGCGGCTCGCGGCCAAGCGCGGGCGCCGGGCGCCACCTGGCGGCAGCGCGGGGCAGTGCGCGCCGGGCGGGGCGGGGCGGGGCGGGCGGGGCGGGCGGGGCCGGCCCGCGGGGCGGTGGGGGGCTGGCACGGAGGGGGCAGGGCCGGAGTCCGCGCCGGACCCCCGCAAGGGCGGGAGGGAAAATCCCGCAGGGCAGAGCGTCAGGCCGAGGGACCGAGCGGCCGCCGCCTCTCGCTGCCAGCGGGGCCGGGGCGCGCCGCGCCGGCGGGTCCCTCCCGCCTCAGGCAGCGGTAATGATGATGTATGTCACCGTCAAGGTTACCATCAGATATTACCGGCTGCAAATGTTTCATGCGTCTCAACTCGTGTGGCGGCTGCTGAGGGGTTAGCGGCAACGCGAGGGAGGGTGAGGCAAAGCGCTTGGCGATGGGGTTTCGTGGAAAAGCGTTGCATTTCGACGCCTTCCTCTCCATTGCAAATTGGTTTTCTGGTTGCGTATGGCATTTTTCTTGAGATCCTGGTGCTCAGACTTCGGCATCTGAAAGGAACCTGTCAGAAAACTGCGTATAAATCTAAACGGTAGCTCTTGATACGGAGAGAAATTTGCAGGTGTATCTCAATCGTAAAATTACGATCTCATCCATGAATGAGCGCTCCTCTGTTTCAGTCTTCTGCTTTCAGCACAAGTAAGGAAACCCTGCGGGTGTCTGCCTGGTGATTTGCACCGAGAAATTAATCATGCCCTGAAATTGCAGCTAAGCAGTGTGCAGGGAATTCCTAACCTATAGCTCCTCATTTCAAATGAGAATTTAATACTAAGCCTGAAATGCCCATGTTTAATGGCCTTTTTTCTGAGTTCAAGCATGGAGGGATCAGAGTAGAAAGCTGAAAAGTCTCGTGCATTAAAAGTATCAGAAATCAGAGCAGGAACCAGTCTGTGGCTGTAAGGCAGCAGCTATTCAGCAAGACAGTGAACCAAGGACCACAGAAATTCCTCCTGAAGACATCAACACTCAATCTTGCATGGGTCTGGTGCACTAGGGAGCTGCTAATATTTCTCTTTAGACCACACCACTCATTGTTTATGACTCTGTTGTATAAACAAGGAATGAAAGCAAAGCCAAAAGATTAGTTCCTTGTTTTATATGATTACAACATTAGGCCCAGTGGTCAGGGAATGATGGCACGTCATCATATCTGCCCATTACTTTCAAGAAAGATGAGCATAAGAACTAAAGGGAACTGAAAATCCCTTAAATCCCATGTGTATCCACAGAAAACCAGATTAAATCTTGCCTCTCTTTTTATACAAGGAACAGATCCCACATGTACAGAAACCTCCTTCTCCTTAGATAGCTAACTAGCAAAAGAACAATCAGTACAAATCAGTACAGCATGAATGGAAAGGGAGAATAGCAATTCTAATAAAATATCTAATTATATGACCTTTGCAGTGTTTATTAGAAAACAGTTCAATGTATTACTTCTAATTAAATATTGTCCTTAATGGAATAAACCTTCAGCTTTCATGGAGTTATGCAGCTGGAGGAACTATTTCTGCATCTTTTCTTTCTTCTCTGAGTGGCAAGGTTGAAAATACAGATTTTGATATTATTAATATAGGGAAATTCAGTTCACTCAGTTATGGAGCGACTTCAGAAAGTGTAGCTTCTAAATATAAGCAGAGAAGGTATTTGCAGTTCTCAAGTGTACACAAAACAGAAAAAAAAAATCTAATACATTACAGTTGGTTCACAGAGATACTTAAACTTCTTTTCTAGCCCCTGAGTCTTAGTGCGTCACCCATCAATCAAGGCAGTTATCTTTTTCCTGCATAGGAAGATTCGTCGTAAGTGTCTCTGAGGTGTCAGTTCTCAATTGCAAAGGGCGTCCCATCATAGGAAGGTCAGGACTATAGACAGAAGATTTTGTGTGATCCATCTTCATATAGAATATCATGTCTTGATATAAATTCATAAATATTTGTGTAAGATTTTACACATTGAAAGAAATATGTGTAATTCCTCAAGTACATTTCATTTGTTCATGTAAAAATACCAGAACAACCCAAGACAGTAGTCTGGTTTGGAACACAAAATTTTATTTTCTTCCAGAAAACATCTTTAATTTCTGATAATTTATTAAATAAATAGTGAAAGTATGGTAAAACAAAAAAGAATAAGACATTAGAATATTTTTATTACAATATAATTCATCATACAGATCTGCTTTAATACCATTTAATATCAGATCGGATCTCTGAATGTCATATCTTAACACACAGTTACTTTGATAATACTACTTTTTCTGCAGGTGTGCAAACTCATTGAACCATTGTCAAAGCTCATCTACAATAAAATTTGTGTGTGACCATTATTTTATTAAAATATTGCTAAATACAGCCTTGTACACCCCATAGAGATAAGGCAGTCATGAAAATACTCCATAACTTTGTAGTGGTACCAGAGCTCTTACATACAGTTGTACAGTGATATTTAAATGTATTCTTCTAAGACGTGTTTGTATGCCACTACTGTACATACTCTTCCAGAAACATTTGACAAATAGCCCCTGCAGTGAAATGGCTAGCACTTAGCAACATGCCACCATACTCTGTTTAATCCCTCCTCATTTCATAGAATTTCAGCTCCAGGAGGAGAGCGGATTAATTTTAAGATGAAAGTTATTTTGCAGTGCCTTTTTACTAATATCATATGGTGACTCTGTCATCAGCCTCTGACCAACACATTTTCAGGCCATTCTGGTTTGCTTGGGAGAATTTAGAGACAAAGATGTCATATCATTAGAAAAAATCGATGCAGAGAGCTTGTTTTTTCTAAACATATACCAATCAGGAATGTTCAGACAATGTGCATGCAGTCACCTATATGGCCTGTGTGTTCAACACTTATGTCCAGATTCTAAGGTGTGATGCATCCTCAGAACAAACTGTTCTACAATGATGTTGAGCAACTCTGCTGCTCTCTGAATTTCTTCGACATAGAATAACAGCTTTTAACTAGATAAATGACAACAGCAACCCAGTGTGCCTTCCATTTTTTGTATAGACTGAACATTTTTTGTATAACAAGAAAAGGCATGTGGCAGAAATGTTTACCACAACACTGGCCAGTCATGGGACTTGTTCAGTAAAAATAAATATTTATTTAGTATGTAACACTCAGCATTGCTTGTGTGCCTAAGTTTTGGCTATGCACTTTCCATTCATAAAAAGTCACAACTTGATCTTTTAAATAAGGAAAGGATATTTTTAAAAGGTAACTCTTAGCTAACAGAATTAAGGACTTCATTTATTCTCTTGCGCCTACAAAAATGTATGTGTTCCCCTAAGATCGTCTCTCTGAGACTCCCAACTGAATGCAGAGACTGAAGACTTTAAATGAAGTTTCTAATCAAAAAGTTGCTATAAACATAGCACATTTGCAAGTTTCATTACAGAAGATCCCTTCAGGATTATATCAAATATATATAAAGTTCTTTGGGTATATATATGTTAGATATTATATATATTATGATAACTTACAGATCGATATTATGTAAATATTAGATATTATAAGTATATATTAAGTACATATATATATATTATGTGTTAGCTCCATGTGAAAGTTGGGAAGAACCAGTGGTTTTAAACTATAATTTTTGCCTTGACTTTCTTGCTTCAGGTGAGATGTTGCTATACAATGTCACACAAATGTGAAATTTAAAACTGAGATATGAACTATTTATTTCTGGAAGAGAGAATCTTAAAATGGGACTGAAATACAACAAAGAGATGCCACAGTCTTCAACTGCATTATCTAGCTTCTCTAGTTCATTCAGCTAGATATCAAAGCAGGCCCTCCTGTTCTAATTGGAAAACCAAATTATATCAAATTGCATATTTTTAGTGATGCATGATAATTTGCATTAGCAGAGAAAACTCTGACATTTCTGAAAACAATCCACAGAAATAAAAATATATGGCATAGATAGAAGATGACATTATTAATGCTTTCATTTAGTTAGTTCTGAGTTTAGCATTTCAGAATACAAAATCAGGTTTGAAAAGCAATGCTGTAGAAGACTGTCTCTTTAATGACATACACGGAAGGAAATCTATAACTCTTTTGTTCATACATTTCTTTGCCTCATTTTTTTGTTGCTTCATTTTTTGATTCTGCTTGAAAGAGCCTGGGTTTTTTTGACAAATCAACTGCTGTGTAAATAGGCCTCTGTATGTTGTCTCAAGTTGCACACTCATAAAATAGGAATATAAAAAGCACCACTTGCTTTGGAAATCTTATCTGTTATACAGAGTTGTAATCATTGTGCTAGGGAGCAAAACCAGCTAGGTTCACTTTTTTTAACATTAATTTTTCTTCTGAAATAAATAAATCTGTGATGTAACCAATAGAATATTTATAGCTTTAGAGAATTAAAGCAGATGTATATGATCACCTTTATATGCTCATTCCACCTCAGCACACAGTCTCTCAGAACACTAGTGACATTTGTATTAAGTCTTAGTTTCCCTCATTGGGTAATGAAAAAGATCTCTGGCTGTTGATGAATCAGTCATATATTTTTCTTTCAGCTTTTATGTGTGTTTTTTCACTCTTCCACCAGAGTTCACTATTTTCAACAATAATTAAACTAATGTATTAGTGAGATTAGTTGTCACACATTATTAAGAGAATGCAGCTGCTCCGTAGGACTGCATTTATTTGAAATGGGGAAGACTGGAATTCTTCACCCAAAGAACACTTACAATCTGATCCCAACCTACGAAAATAATATCTAAGCTGACCGTAGAGAAAATCCAAAGTAGCCAGTGGCCATTAAAATGTTGTCTAGGAGTCAGGAAGATGTACATCGATCCA
The DNA here is from genome assembly GCF_965140245.1 of Athene noctua. Classification (NCBI taxonomy): domain Eukaryota; kingdom Metazoa; phylum Chordata; class Aves; order Strigiformes; family Strigidae; genus Athene; species Athene noctua. The sequence continues at coordinate 63,416,108 of NC_134038.1, forward strand.
AGGAGTTCACAACCTTGATGTGGATTACAGACACCTCACTTCTGTCACAGCTCTGTGCTGCTGTAGGTTTCTGCTCCATCACTTATGGCAAAATTTCATACCCCTTTAGCTTTCGCAGGTCTGTGAAGACTTCTGTTCTTGCCTCATTAGAAATAGTTCTGAATAGCAATCTTTGTCTCCTTCGAAAGCACCAGGAAACACATAGCCAATCCAGATACAGTCATCGTGCATCAGTACAGCATTACATTGTTCTCTTCCAGAATCTAAAGCTTTTATAAAAAAAAAAAAAAAAAAAAAAAAAAAAAAAGTAAAGTTTTAGCTGTTACAACTGTAGAGATAGCCTCACAAACCATGGTGATAGATGCAATGGCAGATCTCTTGCTACTTTTAAACAATTGCATTATAAAGTATGACCTATCCCATTCGTCTTTGTGGCTGCTAAATTGTATGTCCCTGAAAACACTTGTGACATGTCACTTCTTTCAGTCCACATCAAAGCAAGTAGGAAAGGAGATGGAACATTACCTGTTGAACACTTGCACAATCCACTGTGAATGAAGGCTCATTTGAGCTGGATAAGGGCATCAGGGAACACTGGCATTTGTCTCTCCTTACAATCAGGTACTCAAAGCCAGAGTCCAGTAAATGTCTGAGATACTCAAGGGAATCGAGAGGGGAAGACACTGAGGAGAAGCTAGAATATTCTATGCCAAAAGAGTGGCAAGCCAAGCCCAGGGGCCTTAGGAGTATGTCACTGTGTCTGGAATGGTTATTGGCTTCACTTTTAACAGCTTCTTTGGAAGAAGAGTTGAAAATTAATTTTCTGTCCTGAACTGAACCTTTGGCATATATTACTGTTTAGTCATTCTCTGTTCCCCTAGGAAGTATTGCTACAGGTGAGAAAGTTGCTTTTGTAAAGTAACTTGTTGATCTGTTTTGAAGGATAAGTGTTTGTACCATACCTTTGGGAAACCACATACACCTCTGGTCGCATCCTTTGATTTAGGCTCAGAGTAGTAGACCCAGGTAATCTTTCACTGTAAAGGGGCTCACGTGGTCTGATCTGTGCCTGTCCCAAACACTGAACACCTAACATATTCTACTGCATGTGACTGCATAGAAAAGTAGCGACATCTGAAGGCACAGACAAAAAGAGGTGACACAGAAGCCGTCATTCCCATCACCTTGTACTTTTCTTTCCAGGGAATTGTCGACACATTCAGTACAAGAAAACAACTGTTAAATTTCAGACATTTACATTAGGGACTTTGAGGCAGACTTAGCATTTCCAATTCTAATATTGAGACCTTCACAAGGGATTTCACATCTGAAGCTTTCAGTGCATTGGACTGAATGACACTAAATTCCATGACTTTAAATTAAAGAAAATCAATGAACCAGAGCTCTGATACTGTTTTGCCAAATGCAAGAACAATATGTGTTTTTAAAATAAAACAAATTTCACATTGCAAATCATTCCTTTAAGCAGAAATTGCTATATACATATTATATACATTATATAATATATATATTAGGGAAAATGATGTACAGATTGTCTGAATTGAAAGTCTCGAGCCTGCAAAGATTTAGCCTGTGTTTTACTTGAAGCACATGAACAGTCCCACTGTGCTTTGCTCTTTATATACTTAAACCTTCGTAGGCCTGGAGCCACAATACAGGGGAAAAAAATACCAAAAGCATTTGGTAGCATCTCTTTTCATAACTTCGTGCTTGTGATGCTCTTGAATCAGTATTATTATTACTTTATTATGCTTTGTCATTGTGGTGACAAAAAGGATTTCAGTGCAGCTCTGTAGATACTGTTGTGCCACAGACATGTCTTTCAGATGTCAACTCTGTTCTGTAAAAAGGCAGAAACCGATTCTGGAGATAGGTTTTGCAATGACTGCAAAGCAGCTGGCATCTCTGTAACTGTCACTTTTCAAGACCCAGCAAAATTCTTTGATATCTTTTACAGCTCTGCTTAAATGTTGCATGTGCCAATGACAGACGTCTTTAAGCTCCTTACATACTTTTATCTGTGTAGAACTTTCCACCAAAGTAAGGCAAAACAAAATGGTTATTTCTGTTTGGAGGAAGGGAAGGGGAGGCATGACTGAGAACAGCAATGCAACCATGCTTGAGGTTATCAGCTCTCAAAGAGAAGACAGAGACCCAGGCCATGTGTACTGAGATGTCAGCCCCAAGAAAAGCGCTGAGCACATGTTACACCCTTTCCAGCACCCTGTGGCATGGAAGCTATGACAATCTCTCACTTGCCCAAAATCACGATATTCATCTTCCTCACAGCTACTGCTAAAAAAGGATTATATAAAAAATTTTCCAGGTATTATGACAGTGGGTAGGGTTGTTCATGGAAAAGCACCATTAACAATATATCTGTCTCAAGCAGTGTCTCTCTGTGCACTAGGTGTACATATAGTACAATTTTTTTTTTTTTTTTTCTCTCAGTGGCTTTCTTTTTTTTTCTGTTTCCTAAGGACTTGGTGACATTTTATAGTTTAATACATGGAGGATTTAATGAACATGGAATTTAGGGCAACCTCACTATAGGCTTTCTGTAGGCTACTGTACTTTCAGGCCAGGTCTAAGCCCATGCTTGTATGAAAATCTGTTTCCCATCCCCCTTGTCCAGTTGCTAGTATTTAATGACTTGGCTGCACCCTAGTATTTAGGCCTAGGAACACAGTAGTTGGAGCAAAGGCAGCTGGCTGTGCTGGGCACTGGAAAACAGTGCTGCCAAACGAGTGAGTCACAGCTGGGAGGCAGGGATTTCACCTTTAAGGTCAGTCTCAGGAAAACAAGAACGCAGAAAACTACGTACCCCAAAAAGCAATAACTGATTCCTAGCATCTAAAACTGTCCAGAGGCAGACTGTAAAGTCAGAATAACAAAAAGTAACGTACCTCTGTCAGACTTTTTAAGCAAATAATTCTTGATCTGCCAGAAATTATGAACTCACTGCAAATAATCACAGTCTAGTTGATGACTGTCTGCTTATATGACTGTTCATTACTGGCTTTTAAGTATAGTGTAACTTACTTAAGAATAAGCAATAAATGCTACAAATAATATGTAAACTTTACCTGCCAGTGATATCTGGGCTGAAGAATGACCCCCTATTGTCACCACATTGCTTTATTTTCCCAAATATGGGCTAGAAATCCTATGAAAATTCACCCAAACCAATATTGATTTTGAAATATAGAAATATTTTGTCTATTTTTCTCCATTTTACACTGTTTCCACCTGAAACACAATTGCTGCCAGTCATATCTCCTCTCCAGCTGCTTCATTCTAACAGGTTCTATCATCTTCCTTTTACACATTTTCCCCAGCTATAATCAGGTGAAATACCTCAGAAAGCCTTAAATGTTCTTTACTAGTATCCCATGGTTTCTCACAGAGCAAAAAATATCAAGGTAAATGTTATGTTGTCATTCTATAAAAATAAGCAGAGAAATGCACAACTGAATTCCAATTCATTTTGAAGCCTAAACAAAGCACATGAGTCCTTTGATTCATGATGACACCTAAAGCCTTTAATCAATACTTTCTTAGCAGTCAACATCAGATGTAAACTGGATAACTGCAGTGCCAGTATGCACGAAGGAGGAGAGTATGGCTACCTGAAGAGGAACAATAGACTTGTATCAGAAGACATGCAAAGATATAAAGAATACGGCCTAAGTTCAAATTCAGTTAATCAGTTCATCACATGCTGAACATTAAGGAAGAAATTCTCACTAGCCTAAAAAAAAGTTAAAATGCCAACTGAGTGGAGCTGGGCTATTTAGGCTTGACTTCTTCAACCACTCTCTTAGATGCTTTGGAGCTCCTTGAGCTCCTTGGGCTATAGCTTTACACTCATCCATCCTTCCTATAGCTGGCACACCTACAGCCCTTAAACCATGCAGACTGAATCATCATACTCTGCAATTGATCCCATATGAGATACACCTCTCTTCCTATGTGCAGGCACGCACATGTGCACACACACACACACTGTTCCTGAGTAGAAGTATCACGTTCTCCAGTCTCTTTTCACTGCATCACCCGACAAATATAATCAGACTGCTGAGTTAGCCTTGGTGTTTGCAGCAGCAGAAACATTCTGAGCACCATTTGCATATCACTGTTGCAGTTTGTGAAGAATTTCTGTGAGCGCACTAGGTTTCAACATTTATACATTTTTAATAGTAAAAAGGCCATCTAGTACAATGGGAAATACTTTTAAGAGCAACTGGAAGATTTCTCGATGTTTTGTTTTTTTTTTTTTTATTGATTCATCTGTCTTACTCCTTAAGTTTTACTGTTTCTCATCCCATTTGTAACGCACTATATATCTGAGCAAAGTGGAGATTTGATACATCTGTTTTACAAGCAGCCTGTCACACAGGATAAAACTCATCTTCATGGCTCTCTGAATCTGGATATAGCTAATGGTCCACACAGCTAATAGATTAGACCCTCTTTTGGGAGCTTCATGCTCCCATGCAGAAAAAAAAGTCATTAGACAGATAATTATGACAGCTTTGCAACCCCTAGAAACTTCATCATGAACCCCTGTGGTGTATTACAGGGGCTTAACTATCTCATCAGTGGGATAAAATCCCATAGTATCATACAGATATTTATGTTCTAGTTGTAAGATAATGAAGATTAAGTTCTGTGCAGAAAAACAAAGCATTAGGCTTTTTATGCAGATTCTTGTATGTGGCAACGTTTACCTTCAGATCCTCCATAAGGCAAAATTCCTTTCAAATTTTTTTCAGTATGCTTCAATTGGACAAACCATTAAAAGCTGTTTCTTTCAGATTTTCAAGTAATTTAGATTCCAGAATAGATTGAATGTAGAAGGGCAGAGGTTCTGTTGAAAAGAAAACAACAAACAGAAAAACAAAGCAAATTAGGTTTGGGTCGTGCACAAGTCTAGAGATAGAAAGAGGCTTCTGGAAGTTGGCTATGCACTGAATCATCACTCATTCACTAGTTCACATTTTTTGTGTTGTTTAAAAGAACACTGACTCATGAGGGTACAGAAAATAAAGAGGTAACTATACAAATATTAAACACATTTTTATAGTTATGTGATGCTTTCACATGGAATGAAACTCTGAGTTTCAGAATTTTTTAGATGATTTTATCCCATCATAATATGGTTTCCAAAAAGGACACTCGTGAATAAGCCTCTTCCAGGCCAAAGCCTTTTAAACTTACCTTTCTCTTTTAGAAAACTGTTGGAATTCACTGGAGGAAGAAGCAGACTTCACTCCCTGTAAGCCAGTTTAGATCTGGATCGCACTGAAATCTCTATTTCTCCTTTGGAGCCGGTCAGCTTTGTATACATGACAAAATAACCACTGGAACATATGGAAATGTTATTTTGAGAATTCAAACCTAAATTCAAGCCCTGCTTAGAATATTAAAGGCATTTCTCACTATAATAGTAACATTCCAAAATATTTTACACTTCAGGGGTTTGGAATTGAAACATCTTTTCTTTCTAATCCTTAGAAATTTCCCCTAATCACTGCACATTACTTATCTAATGATTAATTTTAAGAGTCATGATGGATGTCTAAAAATTAAAGCTAATCAGACTGTAAAACACTGATTTGTAATATATAAAGCCCACACTGGTCTGCTGTGGTTCTCTTTAGGATTTCTTTAGCAAGTGACAAGTGACACAGACTTTTTCTTGCTTCAGAGCACATGTCCTTAGTATTGCCATTCTCTCAAGACATAATGGATATTTCAGAGAAATGGATAACTGGATCTATCAAAAGATTGATCATGAAGTTTCATCCGATTCTGAGGATTATTGTTATCTTCAAACCTGCCTAGTGTAGAAAGGCATGATTTTCACTACTTGGTCTCCAGTTGGATTGCCTTAGGTAGCATTCAGGCTGGAGTCAGTCATCTTAAAATATCCTTCTCCATCTCTTTTCTATGTAAAGCAGATACCTTTTCCCTCCGCAGAAGTTGTTTTCCTAAAAACACAGGTCAGATGAAGCAGAAAAGTGTGGTCCCTTCTTCAGAAGGAATGGCACTTTACAGTGGGGGATTATTACAAAGCACTTACTACTCAAATGCACTTTTGCAGAGAAAATGAGTTAAAAAAAATTGTCCCTTAAAAATAGATACTTTCGATGAATAACCACATTGCAAAGAAATGCATTTTTTCACTCCATTATATAATTTTATGTGTGCATGCATATCGGAGACAATACAGTACCCTTATGAAAATCAACCCTAGAATTCTCACCTAGGCATAGATACCCTTAACATCTACTTAAAATTTTAATAAAATATGTAGGGGCCTTCCTTTCCTTTCTCAGTCCCTTCGGATCAGTGAGTAACGAGTTGACATTTGTTGATACCTAGTGAACAGAGTTTTTTGAGAGAACTAATGAAGATCTTCTTATTAAAAATGTTAATAAAATACTATGTGACTGACAGCTGTTAACAGTTTAATTTGGAATGAAGTCTAGGCAGTATATTAAGCCTTCTATATAGAAATAGATAATGTCATATAAAGTGCTGTTAAAAATTAAGAAGTTATTTAGGTTTCTAGTGCAGCTTAAACAAATTCCTTACTATAATTAAAAAGAAAAAAATCTTTCCAGACACAGACAGGAACATCCATGGACTCCTTTGATGATAATTCAGCTTTCAAATACTCTCCTTAAGAATTATGTAAGTAATAAAAATGATTCTCAGAACTATATACTTTCTTTCTCTGGGATGTTATTTGGGCTTCCCTGAAATAAAATCTCAAAACCCATTAAGCTATAGCAAGATAAAAAGTCCTTCAGAAGATGGGGGAAAAAAAAAAAAAAGAGAAAAAACCCCAACAATCTAGAACTCTAAGTAGAAACATGTTCTGAGATTCCATGCTCTCCAGAGCAGAAGCAAATAAATGCCTATTACATATTTATTGTCTTCACCAGCTACAAACCCAACATGTACACATACTGAATTAATGACAGAATGATTGCAAGTATGTTCAGTCAAACTCTAAACACCTGTGTCATGCAGCTTCAGTGAGACTTCGGCAAGTGCAGTCTTTGGAGGGTTAACACTGTTGTTTTGTGGCTGGCTGCCTTGGTCTGGCTTTGGCAGCACTCATTCTGTGATGTTCCCTAAGGGTGAATCTTGGGTACTAGTTCATTTTGAGACCTACACAAGAGACTGAGGGTGTTAACTTGGGTATATGTATGAGAAAAGATTGTTAAAACATAGACTGCAATGGAAAGTGTATCCATTCTGATGTAGACAGTGACACATTCTTCTTTCAGTTTCTGTAGACCTTCTGTCTCAGACCTTTAATTTTGTGTCTACATACTTTTTTTTACCTTTTTTTTTTTTTTCTGCCAAGCAAGTACATAACACCATATGGTTTCAAGGGTACTAAGTCAGTATTTTGCAAAGATAGCACAAAGGAAATGACATAAAAATGGTTTTGTCATTCTCTAAATTGAATGCTTAAATCCTGTTACTGAAAAGATAGAAACTCCTCATCTTAACATGTTTTTTACTGTTGAAATTTCAAATTCTAGAGAGGTGATCCTTCCTTGTGGAAAGAGAGAAATAGTTGCATTTATCTGAATTTGAGATTTCTAATTTCCACTAACATAACGGGTTTAAGATAAAACTTTCAGGAGCTTCTCTTAAGAAATTTCTTTGGTTTTGAAATACATTGAGTTATTGAAATAGTGTGTAAGAAATTAGTGAAAGACCTAAAAAATGAAGTATATTTACCCTACAATGAAAACCCTTGGTCTATTAATGACATATTCAAGGAGAGTTGACTTCTAATTGTGGAAATACTAAACTTTGAATTTGTGGATGGAGAGCTTCTCCATGATGATTTCAAAGATGCTACAATTATCCAAAGTCTCTGAAAGAAGGATATAGAATCATAGAATGGTTTGGATTGGAAAGGACCTTAAAGATCATGTAGTTCCAACCCTCCTGCCATGGGTAGAGACACCTTCCACTAGACCAGGTTGCTCAAAATTTCGTCCAACCTGGCCTTAGCACATCTAGGGAGGGGGCATCCACAACCTCTATGGTCAGCCTGTTCCAGTGTCTCACCACCCTCACAGTAAAGAATTTCTTCCTCACATCTAATCTGAATCTACCCTCTTTCAGTTTAAAACAGTTACCCTTCATCCTATCACTACAATCCCAGCTTTTCCTATAAGTACTGGAAGGCTGCTATAAGGTTTCCCCAGAGCCTTCTCTTCTCTAGGCTGAACAACACCAACTCTCAGCCTGTCCTCATAAGGAGGCGCTCCAGCCCCCTGATCTTCTTTGTGGCCTCCTCTGGACTCCCTTGATCAAGTCTATGTCCTTCTTATATTGGGGGCCCCAGAGCTGAATACAGTACTCCAGGTGGGGTCTCACAAGAGCAGAGGGGCAGAATCACCTCCTTAGACCTTCTGACCACACTTCTCTTGATGCAGCCCAGGATACAGTTGGCTTTCTGGGCTGCAAATGCACATTGCTGGCTCATAGTCAGTTTTCCATCCTCTACTACTCCCAAGTCCTCCACAGGGCTTCTCTCAATCCACTCATTACTCACCTGTATTTGTGCTTAGTATTGCCCTTGCCCTCGGCCTTGTTGAACTTCATGAGGTTTGCACAGGCCCACCTCTCAAGCCTGTCCAGGTCCCTCTGGATGGCACATCCCTTCCCTCCAGCATGTTGACTGCACCACACAGATTGGTGTCACTGGCAAACTTGCTGAGGGTGCACTCAATCCCACTGTCCGTGTCACCAACAAAGATGTTAAACAACACTGGTCCCAACACTGACTCCTGAGGAACATCACTCATCACTGCTCTCCACTTGGACACTGAGCTATTGACCACAACTCTTTGAGTGTGACCATATAGCCAACTCCTTAACCACCAAATGGTCCATCCATCAATTTCACGTCTCTCCAATTTACAGACAAGGATGTCCTGTGGGGTAATGTCAAAAGCTTTGGACAGTAGACGATGTCAGTTGCTCTTCCCTTATCCACCAGCGCTGTAATCCCCTTGTAGAAATCCACCAAATTTGTCAGGCACAATTTGCCCTTGGTGAAGCCATGTTGGCTGTCACCAATCACCTCCTTATTTTGTATGTGCCCTAGCATATTTTTCAGGAGGATCCATTTCATGATCTCACAAGGAACAGAGGTGAGACTGACTGGTCTGTAGTTCCCTAGGTGTTCTTTTTATCCCTTTTTAAAAATGGAGGTTATGTTTCCCCTTTTTCCAATCAGCAGGAACTTTGCTGGACTCCCATGACTTCTCAGATGTGATGGATAGTGGCTTAGCCACTTCATCTGCCAGATCCCTCAGGACCCGTGGATGCATCTTAGCGGGTTCTATGGACATGTGCACCTTCAGGTTCCTTAGATGTTCTCAAATCTGATCTTTTGCTACAATGTGAGGTTCTTTCTTCTCCCAGTCCCCACCTTTGCCTTCTGCGACTTGGATGGTGTGGCTGGAACTCTTGACAGTGAACACTGAGACAAAAAAAATATATAACAGGCATTTTGACTGAGATAACCATTGTTTTCTGTTTGTGTCTTTTTTTCCACAGATTTGCTTTTCTTTCATTTATAATTCAATATGATGACAGCTCATAATTGTAATTACTGTGTTTGATTTTTCTTTGGATCCTCTTGTGGCAAAGCAAAGATGTGCAATACTAGAAATCTCAGAAGGCATTAAGAGAGACAATGATGAATGTTGGCCTACTATTTATTGTGCTCTAAATTTGTATAAGTTAGTAATTTCTGGAATAAATTTACCTAGTATTCAGTAACTTAAAACACCTTTTGTGGTACTTGAAGCTAACTGAAGTGTAGTTTTTACATTAAAGAAATTATTTTGAGGGAGAAAATATCATTAAATTCCAGATCTGTAAGAATTCAGAGACAGCAGCTCTAGTTTAGCAAATACTTTAGACTTTTTGTGTGGATAATAGAGCAAAGTGACAAAGGAAGGTAGCTGACATTATTTTGCTTAGACTTCTAAAGCACATTTTACATGGCATGACAGATAAAAGCCATTTTGAAAATAAAGTCTCTTGGGGTTATAGGAGGAATAACAAAGTGAATTGGAATGTGGCTAGAGGTAAGAAGCAAAATTGTGTGGTAAACCTGGGCTAAAAGGCAATCATTTGTGCAGTCCATTAGATAATATTTTTAAGGGATTTTCTGCAGCTCCTGAACCTTTTTTCTAGCAGTAAACTATAGGGTTTCTAAATGATGTTAAATTGGTTTTAATCCTTGCAAAAAGTATGTAATTATACATTAGTAACCTAATTCTAGAGCCTGGTGAACCTGGGTAATCAAATTCAGCATAAGCTAATTAGGTGTTGAGTGTCAATTTATTTGATCTCCTTTACAAATACTTATTTTAATGAACGTCTATAATATTGATGGCAAAAAAAATCATAATATTGTACCTTTTTACTGTTCATCTTTATTTACTTATGTTAAAAAAAAAAATAGTGTTAATAATTGTGTAAGAAAAATTGTTAATTCCTTGCCTGCTTCTAGTCACAGGTTGAATTTAAAGTGTTGAGTTAAGCTGTACTGTCAACTTTGTCTTTATATTAGTGTTGAGCTAGAGACCAATTTGTGTTTTACAGCTCTAGATAAACTGTACCTTTCTATAAATGAGAGGTAAGCTGGAACAGAAGCTGCATAAAAGTTCCTTTTTGTTTTTAATAAAATCATATTTCAGCAGAAGTCTTATACTGATTTTTAATTATAGACAGTCTAGTTAAGCGTATTCCTAATTTTGCTGCTTTGACAAATTGGTTCTAAGTTGTGTTCATTTGAAGGAAGACTGTGACTGACTCTTTACTTGGCTAATTTAATTTAGAGCACAAAGCATTTAAGCCCAAAACCTGTGGGAACAGAGGTTGGAAGAATGAAAAGAGGTTATATTGGAATTTGGTTCCTTGTGCTAACAATGCATGTTCAGCTATGTTAATATAACAGTTACAAAAGGATATGGAGTCAAGGGTTCAAGCCAGCTGCTTTCTTCCTCATACATAGAATCACAGAATATCTTGAGTTAGAAGGGACCCATACGGATGATTGAATCCATCTCTTGTTTATTACATCCTGTAATAAATGTAGAATTTCAAATATTTGCAGCTATGATTAGGAAATATGGTGAATTGTTTGGCAAAAAAAATGTTATTTTTTTTAAAAAGTTTGTATATTAAATGACTGTGAAAATTAGATTTACGATTTTTACTGAGAACCAAATGCTTATGATGGATAGTCCAAGGACACTCTGAGTAAACATCATAAAGCACTTTAACTCAGCATCATTTTTTAGCTTTTTCATTACTAAGTCTGGATGACTTGGCACAATATAGTTCTACAACAGGAACTTCAGATTTTGGATCTATTAACAGCAAATAAATTATTTATTAACTTACGGTATATCAGGAGTAATTTGGCAGTTGGCAGGCATCAGTGAGCCATAGATTAACATAACACCACTGTTGTGTCCAATACCTTCTGAGTAATCTATTTCAGACCAGAATTTTTTAACAGACATTCTTATTTTATTTTTTACTAAGGACATAGAAGACACTTAAGCTGCTTTGTTCACTTGCTATTGCTCTGTCTATAAGCATAACACTACATTTTGTATTGACTGAAAGGAGAGATTGAATATGTTGCCAGTTGTTTCTGAAAGCAACATCACATACAGCTACTTAGCAGAGGAAGGGATTTTCACATACACACACAAAATCTGGAGACATTCTGGAAAAATTTTGTGATCTTGTTACAATGGGAGAAAAAATGGCAACAATAGCAAGACATAGTTGTAGACAGCAACAGCCTATTTCTTCAGAATAATCACATCAGGGGGATTAGTGTCACTGAAAAGGAGTGGCTTGCTTCCCAAAGGGCTTGTGCCAGGCAAAAATTAGCAGGTAAACAATTGTCATCGTGTTAAAATTTCCAATTCTCCCATTGCTTAACCTCTGCACTTATATTCCATAACATGCAGCTGTGAATTCAACAGCATGTTGTTGCCTTCTGTAGTTGCTGCTGCTTCTCCTCTGTAGAGTAACTGAAAACACTGATAGCCTTTGAGGTTTCTGCTGCATTCCACAGTACCTTGAACTTTCTAAGCTACCTGACATTTCAGTATCACCGATACTCTTCTCTCCTGAAATTTTATCTTGTCATACTAGATCAAGAGCTTAGAAAAAAACAACAAACGCTAGGCATGTTCCTTTTCAGATGTGTTCCAGTGGAAAATAAAAGATTCAGCAGAAGGGGATTTGCCCCAAAATAAGAGCTTTTGAAAATTCCCCTGTAAATTTCATAATAGGCCCTATGTCTAGTTTGGATCCCAAGTTAAGCCAAGTGAAAGGAAGAGATGAGGATATCAACAAGGAGGGAGTTTTCTTTAGGTGAACTAAAAGTTTTAGTATACTGAGTTAGAAATGTGTTTTCAGTTGCTTAAAATACTTGTATACTTAGATTTTTTTCCATGAGAACATTAAAATTACTAATCCCCTATGAATATCAATTTCTGAGTGAGAAGTGAATCCCTTGAACTAGTATTGCATTTAGAAGGGAATGTTACATATCACTGAAATTGTTCACATAGAGTTTTCCCAATTAAAAATATAGTTGTAATTAAACCATAATTTTTTACAGGAAAATGTCAGTTATAATCAAACATAATTTGAAAATGCCAAAATTATTTTAATTCAAATTAACTTTTAAAACACAAACACAATTTTAATTAAGTATAAAATTTTATCTTAAAAAAAAAACCCAACCTACCAACTACCAAAATTGAAGTGGTATGACATACTGAAGTTCTGATTAAAAATGACCAAAAGAATTCGCAACCAATGATATTTTTCTAATAGATTTTTAAACCATCTGAACAATCATTGACTAAACCCTTTTCTCCTTTTTGTAAGTTTTTATTGACAGAGTTGAATCCATCTCACAACAAAATTTTAGTTCTGAAAATTTTAGTCCTGTTTTCCATAGGACTGGACATGAGAATGCAGTCAGTTCATTTTAAAGGTTACAAGTTAAATTTGTACCTTATTAAATCATGAAGCTGCCAAAATACCAAACAAAACACTAATCTGAAATATTTTCTGAGTTGTAGGAAAGAATAAAATTCACATCCTTTTTCTGGTGATTCCTCCCGATATCGAAAGATCAATAAAAAGGAAACAAGACCATGCAATATTCCTTTAAAAATAAATAAACCAAATAATCTGTGATTAATTTTTCACTATGACTGATAAACGCATGCCACCAATATGTCAGTGTTTGTTGATGTATATACTATTACTCCAACATGCTCTAATTGGCCTTATGTCATGGAAATATACTTGATTTCTCTGCTTACCCATAGGTTAGAGGAAGTTTATTTCTTCCAAACTAAAATTACTGTTGGGATTAAAGAATTGAAAGGGTAATAGAGCCAGCTTACCGAGCAATTTTTGTGCATGTGTTAAGTTACAACGGCATTTAACTTTTCAAACAAGTAATAAGCAGTTATTTTAAACAATTATTAAATATTACATTTCTTATTAGTGATATTTCAAAAGATAAAACAAACAAAAAAACCTCCAAACCTCAAAAAAAAAGGGAAAACAGCCCTGACACTATCGGTATATAATCAACAAGGGATACTCAAATGGTATAGGGTACATTAATAAAAAGGGTACACCTGAGAGCTTGTCAGAATAGAAGATAGGTTTGGTTAATTAACCATACAGTGATGGCCACTGTAGTAGATAGTGGACACCAATTATGTACTGTGATTTACCACATAATAAACATTTTCTTCTTCATGTGCAAAAAGAGGTAGCAGGTAGCTAGTCATCAGAGACAAGCAGAACCGATCCCAGAAGTACTTATTAACAGGCAATGCTCATTAAGAAATCCAGTGATTTTGATAGCATTGTGTGATTTCATACCACTCCTATTCAAACCATGTGGCCACACATGGTTTTTGTCACCCATCCTAAAACATGACAATCTTGATATTTGTGGATTAAGATGAGTGATCTTCCCAAGTCAAATAAATCTTGATCATTTTCAGAGCAGAATAATTGCACCAAAAAATGTCATGTTAAAGGGTAAATGGTGAGAACCAGCAAATCTGAGTACACTTACACCCTAAGTACAGCTACAGGTTTAGGTTAATATGCTGGAGAAATAACAAGGAACTAATTTAATGAAAGGCAGCAAGGTAATTCATGTGCAGAAACCTAGGGTTTTTTTAGAGTTCTCTAACTTTTTCTACAAATGCTGTTAATGTATAAAAATATAGTAATATTTCTGGCTATGGACAACTTGCTCTCTTTCTTGTATTCCATCTTTTTTCCCTGTCTTTCATGGTATATTGGCTGACTAGTTTTAAGACATATAATGTTTGCTGATATAGAGACTATACAGACACACCACCTCTCCTCAGTATGAAACAGTTAATAAATGTTTGAAAAGGGATTCCTGCTTCATTGGTTTTCAGAACGTATCACTGCACTACAAGCAAAAAGGCCATCCTCTTCTTATGCCCCTAGAGTACATGACCACTAAGAGGCTGGATACCAGATGCAAACGCACAACTTCAGTTTGGCAAATTTGTATTTCTAGTTCTACTTGCATGAAAAATCTGTGGGTTTGTTTTTGGGTTTTTTTTTGGGGGGGGGTTTGGTTTGGTTGTGTTGTGGTTTGGTTTTTTTTTTATTTCCATCTCAAAGTATACCCAACCTGCAGGTGTATTATGGATTGACATTTCTAAAATAAACCCCTTGGAGACCCACAAAGCAGGCAGCTGGGAAGCTGGCACATAGACAAAAGAATAAAGGTACTTTTGTATTTTCATTGAAGCAAATGATGGTACTTAAAAGCCCACTGTCATACTTTTTGATTTGTTTGTTTTCTTTCCCCCCCCCCCCCCATGTACACTACTATTATTATGTGCCTCAGATTATGGTAATATAAAGAGAAGAGAAGGGGTAAAAAGTCATATGTCCATTTAAAGAAATGCATGTACATAGGCAGGTATCATATAGAGTTATTTTCAACACTTTACACTCATCTGGTGTTGTTTACTGGCCTTCCACATACAACAGAAGACTCAAAAACTAGAATAACACTTGCAAAACAGACATATTGGTAAAGGAAGCCAGAATGAGAATCTTAGTGCCTGTCCCTTCACGTCTATATACATGTATACACATCCTTATCCAAACACACACATTAGATTTAATCTAGATTTAATCAAATCACTGGCTGGAGATATATTTCTTATATTTAAATAAACTGTTCAGGGAGGACGACCTGAGCTTGGTAAGACAAGAACTGACTGGTGTGCAGAAACTGGGAACAGAGGCGGAATGGGTGAGACAGGAGAAAAACAACTCATGTTATAGTACATTAGGATAAGTTAGAGGAAAATAAGTTAAGGGAAACAAGTTACATTAACATATAAATGAAGCAAAGCACTGAACTTTCACAGAAGTGAGTCAGGCAATGGTAAAATTAGTAGAGCTCCATATTGGATAATTTAGCTTGCAGCTAAACTGATTCCAGAAACTGAGTTAGCTTTTGGTATCCAAACTGCCTTGTGTACATACTCTTTGAAGGAACATTCTAACTCCTTTACTGGATGCAGAGGGAAACATGGTAACTAAGGATGAGGAAAAGGCTGAGGTGCTCAACATCTACTTTGCCTCAGTCTTTATCAGTGGAACTGGCTGTTCCCTGGACACCCAGCCTCATGAGCTGGGAGACGGGGAGGGGAAGCAGAATGAGGTCAGCACAGTTGAAGAGGAAGAGACCTGCTACACCGCTTGGATGCACACAAGTCTGTGGGAATGGATGGGTTGATTTTGTACACCCAAGGGTGCTAAAAGAGTTGACAGATGTGCTCACCAAGCCGCTTTCCATGATTTACCTGAAGTCATGGCTAGCTGGGGAGGTCCCATTGGACTGAGGGTGGAAAATGTGACACCCATCTACAAGAGAGGCAGAAAGGACGATCCAGAAAACTACAGACCTGTCAGTCTGACCTTGGTGGCAGGGAAGGTCACAGAGCAGGTCATCTTGGGTGCCATTAAAAACCATACAATAGACCACCAGATGCTCAGGCCCAGTCAGAATGAGTTTATGAAAGGCAGGTTCTGCCTGACAAACCTGATCTCCTCCTATGACAGGACAACCTGCTTATTGGATGAGGGAAAGGCTGTGGATGTTGTCTACCTTGACTTTAGCAAGGCCTCTGACACTGTTTCCCACAGCATTCTCCTGGCAAAACTGGCTGCTTGCAGCTTGGATGGGCACACGCTTCACTGGGTGAAAAACTGGCTGGATGGCCGGGCCCAGAGAGTTTTGGTGAACAGAGATAAATCCAGTTGGCGGCCGGTCACGAGTGGTGTCTCCCAGGGCTCGGTGTTGGGGCCACTCCTGTTTAACATCTTTATTGATGATCTAGACGAGGGGATCGAGTGCACCCTCAGTCAGTTTGCAGATGACACCAAGTTGGGTGAGAGTGTTGATCTGCTCGAGGGTAGGGAGGCTCTGCAGAGAGACCTGGACAGGCTGGAGCCATGGGCTGAGGACAACTGGAGGAGTTTCAATCAGGCCAAATGCCGGGGGCTGCCCTTGGGCCACAACAACCCCCAGCAGCGCTACAGGCTTGGGGAGGAGTGGCTGGAGAGCTGCCAGTCAGAGAGGGACCTGGGGGTGTTGATTGACAGCAGGCTGAACAGGAGCCAGCAGTGTGCCCAGGTGGGCAAGAAGGCCAATGGCATCCTGGCTTGTGTCAGCAATAGAGTGGCCAGCAGGGACAGAGAAGGGATCTGACCCCTGTACTCAGCACTGGTGAGGCCGCCCCTCGATTCCTGTGTTCAGTTTTGGGCCCCTCACTACAAAAAGGACATTGAATGACTCGAGTGTGTCCAGAGAAGGGCAACGAAGCTGGTGCAGGGTCTGGAGCACAGGTCGTAGGAGGAGCGAGGAGCGGCTGAGGGAACTGGGGGTGTTTAGTCTGGAGAAGAGGAGGCTGAGGGGAGACCTCATCGCCCTCTACAGCTACCTGAGAGGAGGTTGCAGAGAGCTGGGGACGAGTCTCTTTAACCAAGTAATAAGCAATCGGACAAGAGGGAATGGCCTCAAGTTGCACCAGGGAAGGTTTAGACTGGATATTAGGAAGCATTTCTTTACAGAACAGGTTGTTAGGTGTTGGAATGGGCTGCCCAGGAAGGTGGTGGAGTCCCCATCCTTGGAGGTATTTAAGAGTAGAGTTGACATAGCGCTGAGGGATCTGGTGTAGTTGGAAACTGTCAGTGTGAGGTTAATGGTTGGACTGGATGATCTTCAAGGTCTTTTCCAACCTAGACAGTTCTGTGATTCTGTGATTCTTCACAACATTCTTGGAAAGGAAAGAGCAAAGGATGAACAGATAGGCTTTTTTAAAATTAAAATTGCTGCTACTTAGGAAAGCTAAATTATTACTTTTCTACTCAGTGACAGAGCATCTTCAGCTTTTGTAAACAGAGATGGACTTTTGTCATATTAATATTACACTCTAACCCAGAAATAGAAAGGTAGGAATCTTGATATTTAACCTAAGTCAGATGAATATTCAGATAATATGCTAACTTAAGTATGTACTGCTAATGAATACAATTTTCAAATTCAAGTATGAAGTGTAGACATCTATCTTAGACTGTCTGATCTGTAGTTACAACACCTCTGAATCAAACGGACGAGGGTTTAACTTTGACATGTGGTTGAAATTTATACTAGAAGGGGGTTGGGTTGCAGAAGGCTGCTTACAGTTTATATTATATTTCTTCTTGCTGTCTTTTACGTGGCCCCATTTGTCCAGTAAGATTAGAGTGAATGGCTGATCTTGAATAGGGAGATCCAGGGGGTAGATAATTTCAAAGAAGTTTAAAATGTAGCTAACAGTCCCTGTCTCAGAAACAGAATGCCAGTATTTAGCCTAATTAAAATATTAAAACTAGTGATATTTGAGGGATAAAAGGAGAATTAAAGTTTTTCATTCCTGGAAAACTTTCCAGTAGAGGAGTGGATACAAGGGTTATGTCTATGCCAGCAAGTAGCTCAGTAACAGTGAATCTACCAAGTGAAACAGATGATGCTAAGGATCCAGTTTCCACACTACCTGTTTTTCATGGGGGTTTACTTTAGACTCGTTTCAGTTTGGTCCAGCAGCCTGATTTCCCAATAGCTGTTGGAGGGCATTTAATGTAGTCCTAAAGAGCATCTTCCAGAACAGCTTCACTCAAAAGAAATCCAGCTCACACCCTCCTGAAGTTGCTCCACTTGGAGGACAAAAGCAGTTCAAAAAGCACAGCTTTCAAAACAATCTAAACACAGCTACCTATTCAAGCTAAAATGTTAATGTAGATGCACCCAGCAGAAGTGAGAGACTCAAACTATGACTGCAATGTCACTTGGAGGAAAAACATATGATTTTACTTTCTAGCACATGCTTACACTCTTCTTATCTTCCTATGGCTGAGAATGAAGAGAACTCTGCTTCCTCTGAAAGACCCAGAAAGGATAAGGATAATAATGTTCAAACAAATTTTTTCGTATCATCTTCATTCACAGACTCCAAGTAGGGCATTCAGCTTGAGCCAGATTGAGGGATGTAATGATTTGACAACCACTATTTATGATAACAAACATCATTTTCTCTTTCAGGGAGCTGACATCTGCTTTTCTCTGATGGAAATGAAATTATAGAGAAGAGAGAAAAAGGAAGTCACTCATTGCATTTTCATGGCAACAAATATTTTTACAGACATCAGAAGACATATGCTCACCACATACATTTATATACACTTAAATTATCATGTCCTACTCCTAAAATCTGTGTGTTTATTGTGTTATCCCCTGAAAGATACCAGGGGCCAAATCTATAAATAGCTGCCTAGTTTTGTATAAAAAGTGTATATTCTAGAGCAGAACATGTAAACGTTAAACCAAAATGCTGGAAATCTATGTTTCCTCCTTATAAACCTAAATAATAAGCCCTTCTCTGCAACTTAATTTGTCTTTCTATTGTTGTATTCCAACAATTATCAGGATGTCTGTACTGTGTTAACATCAACATCAACATAAAATCTCTAGTTTATCTCATAAGCTGCTCTTTAAAATATGCATATTTAAGGTATGTTTATATATATTTAATGGTCAAGCCACCATTTCTAATCCATCAAAAAAGTCCAGGACACTACGGTTGCTCTTCTCACTTAAACTTTTTGTCACAGAAGTTTTGAAACTTTTATTAAAATATCTGTATTACTTGAACTTTACTTTTCGTTAATGTGTCCCTAGAATTCAGTTTGTTGTCCAGTAACTTTGTATGAAAGGGCCATAAGGATCAGATTTTATTTGGTTTTGTTGGTCCAAGAATGAAAGTAGTTCAAGGGACATGAAGCTGTGAGACAAAAAGAAGCTGTACTATTTTACAGAAATTCATTCTTGTGTACACAAACATACATGCATATTGTACCATACTTATCTCATTTTCTACAAAGCAGAGGCTGTCTGACAAGAGCAATTCCTGTTTTCTTGACAGGTGTAATCATAGTTTTTAAATCCAGTGCGGTCCAAAATAATGGTCTCTGAAAGTAGACTGTTCCTAAATATAAAACAATTATTACATTTAAGAATTATTTCTTCAGAGATCTGCACAGATGATTTTCTGGTAATTAAGAAAGCTGGTTTAATATGGTCCCTCAATGTATTTTACTGAAACACATGCATGGCACTGCAACATCATGTATTCATTTATAGACACATACAGACTTTAAAATTTACACATTCACACATACTTATTTACATATGTGCAAGCTGTAATATATGTATAAATGTAACAAATTTATAAATACATATGAAAACACAAATAATTGCTGAAACCTTTTCTTGTGTGTCATTTTTTGCACCCCATGAATGATATGATAGGAAATACATTACTGTGTAATTACTTCCAGATGTTCATCAGCAATTCTTTATAATTTTTAAAACAAAGTCTATTGCAGATTGAATACTGTTTTTTTGAGTTAAATAATTTCTAGGAGCTTAATACTTTTCAAATTTTTGCTGCTTGTGGTTTTTATTTCAATAATGAAGAAGGTTATACCAAGAAGTAACATTCTGTATTTATTTCAGTATTTCAGAATGTATTTCCATTTCTGCTTTTCATAAATATCAACAAGTAATATCAAAGCAAAGTTATGATATGAAATCTAGAAATATTTTATGCTTCAAGGAACATGAAAATTATCCTATGGTCACCTGTGCCCTATTTTTCTCGGCAAAATTTCTACTCTGTTAGACTAAAACAAGAAAAACACAGACAACATGCCTGAAAGCAGTGTTTTTTCCCCGTGAAAGTGCAAGGAGTTCAGATCAGGCTTTTTTCTTTAATGTTTTGAAATGAAGTATCATTTGCATAACTAAAATATTTCTGCTTAAATACTGTTCTGAAAAACATTTTGTAGCGATGTTGAGAAAGTCCTTCAATATTTTACCTCTGGGGATGAAATTCTGACTCCACAAAGTCAAATCTTATACTCACATTATCAAGGTTGAAGATTAACTATTCTTTTTTGAAAGTTTGTATCAGAAGAGAAATACACATTTCTTGCATATATACTAAGGATTTATCTGTAGCATGCTCCTGTGACAGTTAAAAATACTAGATCATGTTCTGGACCAAATGTGAATCTTATCATAACTGAATGACTACTCTTTGCATTGCAAAAAAAAAAAAAAAAAAAATAGCTGACTATATAGACCCAACTATAACTTGTCTAAGAACCACATCTTCCTAAAGATATTCACTATCTATGTGTAATATTCAGAGATAATGTAAAAAAAAAAAAAAAAAAAAAAAAAAAAAAAAAAAACCACAAACAAAAACCCAAACAAAAAAAACCACAATGGGAATGGAGAACCAGAAAAATATTTCTCCAACACCCAATTTCTGTTCTGCAATAACCTTACAGTATAACCATCACTCTGTATGCCAATCAGTGTGTAAAGTTTGATAAAATTATTGTTCTTGTAAAGGAAAAATTCACCTGAGAACTTTTCACCCACATCTCACTTTCATGTCAGAATGCACTCGTTTTTGAGCGAGGGGAGGAAATTGTTATACAAGAAAAGATATTAAAAATCAAGGTAGGCCTTTTACTGTTAACAGTTCAAACTGGAGGAGCCATGTGGTGCTGAAGTATGAGTGGCCAACAAGACATGTACATACATGCCTTAAAAATGATTGAGATGAAATAATTATACCAACCTTTACAGTCCAACTAGGGGATTCCTACACAATACAATTATTGCAGAATATGAATCAAACATTGAACCAGAGAGCAATGAACCACACAAAAAAAGGGAAATGTATAGTTATGCACCAATGATTTTAAAAAGTACTCAACAAATTACGTCTATTAAAATATACTATAAATATTTATCTTATTTGGAATGTGGAGCTATACGCCAGGAAGAATGAGAAGAGCTGGCCTTTTTGGCAAGGGACTGTAGAGTTAAATTGTTTCAGTTCACCTATTTGTTTTTTATTTCACCTATTTGGATTTTATTTAACTATACATAAGTATGACAGTAAAAAGTAAGAAAACCATCAGATTAATCCAAATTTTCCTTATTTTATGGCAGTTTTACAAACCTTCTGTCTACACAGAGATTGCTTATATCTTAAAATAAGAAAGAAACACCTTAATGTTTCTTTGGTGCGCTTTTTTCTGTTACTGAATTCTGAAAGCCTGTGGCATTTTATGAATGTCTTAAAAAAGCCTCAAACAAACCTAAAAAGCAACAAAGAGAACAAACTTCTTATTGAAGAATAGAGATATACTTCTAGTATATTTTTATGGAGGTTGTTGATGACTTTACACAATCATGTCTTTAATTTCTGAACATTTACAGACCTTGAAAGAACTTGTTGTTATGTGTAGCATGAATATAAATTTCTGGTTTAAAATGAGCTTATCACAATAAGAAAACATATCCACAGTGAAATTTCCATCTTGTGATATAATTTTGATGCAAGGGTAAGTCTTATTATTTTCACATCTTCCAGTGAGAATGTCAACTTTTCCATAAGGACATCATGGAGTTACAAAATGTCAAGGCTTCTAGTTTCAACTAAATTATGATAATTTGTCTTCCACCCAGTCTCAAGATAAATAATATTTTCAAGCCAGACAGTTGTGTTAAGAATGTCAGCTGATTTTCTTTTTGCTTAAGAGAAGAAAAAAAGAAAAACCCAAACCCCCAACAAACAAAACAAACAGAACAAAACCCAGACAAGAAAACCCCCAAACAAAGCAAAAACATTTTTAGGGATTACATGGTACAAGACATGCTCACTGCCCAGAAGGAAGGAAAGGTGGATCAAGGGCCAGCTCACTCAGATTCTTGGGAATGGTTCAGGAAAGCCAGAGTGGCACGTCAGCTGGAGTGTGCTTAAAACAAAACCCCCTAGAAATACTGGGGGAAGAGGAACTGTAGCATAAGGAAGATAGAGAATTTCTTTCAACAGAGCTGGACAGAAAAGGAAATCTGAACTATTTGCTGAGAAAATGCCTTCTGGTATTTGCCCCTGCTGGATTCAAAGAAATAGTACATTCTCTCTGTATGTTCTGTCTACATAAACAGATCTGTGTTAGTAAAATACCCAAATGAATATCTTCTAACAAAAGGCTATCTTAATGAGTTTGAATATTAGTTAAATAGTCACACAGAAAGAAAAAATATGTTTTAGCATATAATCATTGAATAATTTAGGTTGGAGTGACCTCTGGAGGTTATCTGGTTCAACATTCTTCTCACAGCAGGGAAAATTTAGATCAGGCAGGTATGCGCCTGTATTGTACTGTATCACAGAAAAAAACATTCTCCTAATATGTAATTGGAATTATACATGTTAGGGATTGTTTGTTGCCTCTCATCCTATCACTGTGCCCTTCCAGGATGAGTCTGGATCCATCTTCAAATATATCTTTTATTAGGGTATATTTGAAGACAGCAACTAGATCTTCCTTTTTAGGATTGAACAATGCGAGTTCTCTCAGCCACTTCTTGCACTTCATGTGCTGCAGCGCCTTGACCATCTTGGTGCCTCTCTGGTGGATGCACTCCAGTATGCAGAGCCCCAAAGTGGACACATTTCTTCAGTTACAGTTTCACAAGCACTGGATAGAGGTGAATAATTGCTTCTAGACTGCTGGTTGCATTCTTGCTAATACAGCCCAGAATGCACCTGGAAAAGACATCACCACAAGCCCATCAGGTTGCCCAAGACCTTTTCTGCAGAGCTGCTCTGTGCCCCATCCTGTATGGTAGTATGGGGTTATTTCTTCACAGGTTCATTTTTCATGTCCTTTTGTTGAACTTCTTGAGATTCTTGTCAGCCACTTCGCTAGCCTGTCTGATTGGCAGCTCTGCACTCCGAAATATTGAACACTCTTCCCAGTTTGGTCCAGTAGCAAACTGAGAAATGCCTCTAGTAATCAACTTCAACACAGACTTTGTAGCTTTGATCACAACTTTTTCAAGCCAGGACTCCAGATAGTTTTCCGTAGAACCTCTTACCCATCTGTTCCATCCATAACTCATCAATTTGCCTAGAAGTATACTATAGGAGAACATATCAAAAGCTTTGAGGAAATCTAGGTCAGCAACACTGAGGGCTCTCCCATTGTAAAGTGCCAGAAATTTCATCACAGCAGGCAATCATGTTGGCCAACACAATTTGCCCTTGGTGAACTTGTGCTGGGTCCTCCCAATCACTCTTGTCCTTCCTGAGCCTGGCCACAGCTTCAGCAACTGAATACTGCACATGACCAGGAACTAATTCTAAATGGTTTCCTTGAAGTAATATGGTATCATCTTAGAACTGAGCTGCTTTTTTTTCTTTTTTCTTTTTCTTTCTTTCTTTTTTTTTTTTTTTTAATACAAAGTCTGAACATTATTTGGAATGAAAAGCTCACTGTCTTGTTAGAGCTTTGTGTCATCATTAATGACCATAAAGTGAAAAAGTTCAGCTCAAACTTTTCTCTGGCCTCAACTGCTCTTAGCATTGCTATCTTAGAAATGATTCCTTTTTCTGTGAAAGTCATTATTTCTGAGACCCATTTAGCATTTTCTATTGGCAACAAAAGGAACACGTTCCAGGCATACCCTACTGGCTTGCACTCTAAATCAAACAGCAAGGTAGGACATATTATTATGAACATGCATTGAGCCTGAAGAGTCCTGAAAAGTATAACTCAGGTTTTCCTTTTTCCTTCCAATTAAATTAACAGATTGAGGGAGTTTTCTGTCTATCTGACAATAGTGCATATTTTATCTGACAATGTTTTGTTTGAGAAAACCACAGGGAAATCCCAGGTTAGAATTTTGATTTCTTCTCTTCATAATGGACTCTGGCTGCTACCCTGCCATATAATTAAGTAAGCTGTCAATATATATTGCAGCCACTAGAGAAGGATACTCTATCAGTACTTTTCCCAGATGAAATGCACATTAGAAGCATCTCCACATCTGACTGAAAAAGGTGGAAATTGGCAAATAGAAAGCTATCTCAGTGCATCACTCTCCTGCATGATTATTGATAATTAAAGCTCTTCATTTTTTCTAAACCTACTTGAGACTTTTGGTACCCTCTCAAAGGCAGATAAATAAATGTGAAGAAAATTAAATTAACTGCTAGATAAAATTCATTCTGAAAAGTATGAATGGCCTGACAACTATAAAGGGAAGGGAAAAACTTCTTGTGTTAAGGTTCAAGCAAGGATTTTGGGTTTAGATCTTTTTTACTTTGGAGGAAGGTGAGGAGAACACCACATAAACTAAAGCATGGTATTAAGAATAACACTACAGATTTATAGCCCTTAGCTCAATGCTATGGGTTTCTATATAGAATGGCTACCTTAGCAGCAACAAAAAAGAACAACATAACTGATTAAAAAAACAAACATACAAACAAAAAGGATCAAAATCATATAGATCATATAGATAAAATAAGAAAGATGAATGTGGGTGCCTGATTCCTCATAAAAATATTGTTGTTAGAGGAAACTGTACAAGCAAAATAAATCAAGATTTGCAGCAGTTCTGAAAAAGACAAAGCACAAACAAGGTAGCAAGCAAAGTCCAAGAATCACAGCAGGTTGAATCAACAAAACTAATTAACACATAATTGCCTTTCTTGGCAGTTTAACATTTGGAGTGTTGGAGTCTTTCAAACTAGGCTGTAGAGGAAAAAAGAAAAAGAGGCTTGCTATTTAGCAGTGTTGATGATACAACTAATTTCTAAAAACGTACACAGTACATGTAACAGTGTGTAGTAGTACACATAGCAAATAGCTGCATCTCAGAGATGCTGCCTTAACCTCTCTCTACCTGAGAACTGCCTCCAGGGACTACTGCTAATGTGAAAATGCCAGTAGATGATGTAACATAAATGAAACAAAACATCCAGTGTTATTACTGTAGTATTAATAAGAAAAGATGAAATCAGATTTGTTACTTCCAACACTCATGATCGGATAATAATGTCTAACTTGTAGTATTAACTGAGCCCATAGAGACCAAAACATGTAGAATGAGTGCAGTTAGAAATGGAAATATTTCCTTTGCTGCTCTTGTAAGTATTAGAAGTATCAAAATTCTCTTCTTTACACTGCTTAAAAATAAGACACTGAAAGTCTTCCCCTTGGTAGGTATTCCAAGATATTGGTGTATAATGTATTAGTCACTGCAAGATTAAAATGCCTTTCAAATAGCATATAAGTTAGCAAGAGCAAAGGAAATTAGAAATAGATTTTTACCTTATGAATCTAAAGAAATCAGTAAGATACTTTAAGTGAATCCTTCTACAGGAACCTTATTGATTGGCTTTGGCTGCACGATACTAAGAATCAGGGTAGTAATGCTTGAAGTGCATTTTCTATCTCATACAAGCATTTGACTATGAAATTTGTTTGAGAAGACACAAAATAAAAATAAAAACAATATTTCCCCCCATGAACACAAACTCCAGATAGAAGTCTGACTTGCAAGAGATATTAATATATTTAAAATATGAAAAATAAATTTACTTTAAGTGTAGTTTTACTACTTGCACGCCTCAGATTCACATGTAGCAATTCGAGCATTTCAGCTCATGCACAGAAAAATCAGCATAAAGTCCAGCATCAGCATCAGGCAGTAAAAGGTAAAGGAGCCTAGTGAAACCATGTGTACCTCCTTACTCTGGTATCTGAAGCATTTTTAGTATCACGTCCTTTAATGCTTGCATTTATGTTGAAGAAAGGAGGAAAAGCATCTTCTATGGAGTTCAGAAAATAAAAAGTTGTGACTAGCTTTAGCTAGCTGTCATAGTAGAATTCGGAGAGAACACCATTATGAGCAATTAGTAGTCATTATTACTGCCTGCTAGTTAATGTCATAGTAGACAGGAAGTACGTACTGAAATAAATAAATTATTATTTGACCTACATTTGGGTTTCTTTTCTCTGCAGAGTTCTTCTAATACATGAGTTTTACCCCTAATCTGGGTTTGGTCCACAAAAAATACTAGAAATTGCATTTTGATATTTTTTGGACTTAAGTTGATTGGCTTGCCAAGGAGTGTAAGGTAGGTCACAAGGCAATACAAGTAATTCAGAAATAACAGAAACACACCATACTAGTTCTTAACTTAAACACACTCATTTTAGAGCTAGTTTATTTGCTCTCAGTAATATCTTGCAAAATAAAGACTCATCATTAAGCTTGCATATTTTCAAAACCATAAATACAAAACCAACACAGTTTAAGATTTACTCCACTCATAATATTTAGAATGTTGTACTAACTAACAAAACACCAGCCCACAGATTAAATAGAAAATGGGTCAGTATGTATCACAGCAAGCCAAGAAAGCTGACAAATCATTTTGGTCGATAAATGCTGTTATAGACCAGAGGACCACTGAGACCAGAAAAAAATTCCTGCTTATATCATCTGGGAAGGTTTTTTTTCAGAATATTGAACAATGTCTAGCTTCTCTTTGACTTAAATTAAATCTGGTGTTGGTTTTCTTCAAGGAGCACTTGGTTCCTATAATCAATATTTAAAGTAAATAAAACAGCCACAGGACTTATAAATTTGTAAGAACTGACAACAGCATTCATTGTGTTCTGTTGTTGCATCTCATAATGTAAAGGTCTAATTTGATTGGTGAATGCTAACTCATCAACAAAAAAAGGAGTTAACTTGGTTCAACACTTCATTTAAAACACTTCCAAGTGTGTGTATGCAGCTCTGCCTTGAGGATCAAAAGTTGTAATAATTTAAAATCACAATATTCCAAAGTCCTCTCCCATGAAGACTTTAACTGTAAGCCATCATCTATCCCTCTGAGTTATTTTTACTATTCCATAAATGCCCCAACAAGTATTCCTGTATATTAAATGAAACACATAAATAAAATCAATAGATTTTTACATTATTAATTTAAAATACTTATCAAAAAATGTAGAGTCAGTTCTATAAATAATCAGGGCAGAGAGTTCGTATTCCTTAACTTATGAATTATAAATCACCATTGTAGAGCTTAGAGCAGCAACACAAAGAGAATAGACAACACAGCCATCCTTCATTTCAAGATACTGAGAAAACCCAAGAGACCAACGTCCATGATTATCTTCAACACATCATTGTAACACTATCACAGTTTGTTAGGTTAGCCCTCACATTTTGTGGACAACAACCAGGACTTGACTTGATATCTTCAGAAGAGATATTATGAAATAGGTGGCATCTTGCATCTTTCATGCCTGAACTTGTCAGTGCTGTTTTCACAGAATAGCCATAATGTGGGGTAAAGTTGTGTATTAGAAAAGGATGACATGGGTTTGCTCCCATTATCCTTTTGGGTACATCATGGTTTAAACCTGGCTGACAGCCAAACATCACTCAGACGCTTGTTCACTGTCTCCCACCCCCGGGGAATGGGGGGGAGACTTGTAGGGGTAAGAAGACTCACAGGTATAGATAAAAACAATTTAATAATTGAAACAAAATAAAATTAAAATCACATTTATTACAATAATAATAGTTATAACAGAAAATACAAATGAGTAATGCACAACGTGATTGCTCACCACCTGCTGACCAATGCCCAGCCCATTCCTGGCTAGTGACCCCAGGGAAGAGAGAATCCTGAAACCACTATCCCTGAAGCCAGAGTGAGATTCCTGATCAACCCTCATTTATATACTGAGCATGACGCTATATGATACAAAATATTCTACTGGCCAGTTTGAATCTGTTGCTATGGCTCTGTTCCCTCCCAGCTTCTTGTATACCTGTGCATTAGCACAACATAGGAAATTGAGCAGTCCTTGATTTCTTAGCAACAACTAAAACCATCAGTACATTATCAACATTCTTCTCATATCAAATCCCATCCTGAATCCAAAACACAGCACTATTCTAGCTACTAAGAGGGAAAAACAAAAATATTAGCTGAATCACAGCCAAAACCAGGACAGGGTGCCATCTTCAAAGGTGTGGAAAACAGAACTTTTAGCTTGTAATGTCTCTCTCTCTGTCTTCAGTGAGAGTTTATAGGCTGAATACTATGGTGCTCAATGGAAATGTGAACATCAGAAGCACCTTAGGGGCTGGCATCATTAGAGTGATTTTGGAGAAGGGTCTTCCATGTGCTTTCCACTTTTGCCTTCAGAAAGTACTAAGGGCTCACCGGAATGCAATTTAATAAAACCCTTAATTAGCATGAATTATATGGACAATCTATTTCCTTTTTTTTTTCTTCTATTTCTCATCTAATCCAAAACATTAAAATTGAACAATGATCATAAATGTTACACTAAGATATTGTAGCTGAAAGGAGCACAAGCTTCATATAATGGCAATTTACATACTAAACTAGGTAAAGAAAACAAAAAAAAAATTATAAATTAATGTCTATGTCATTCTGGCATGAAAATGTAAGGAGTTTGAGTCAACATAATGTTTTGCTTTGCCCTGGGGAAAATTAATCTCGGGACCCCAATGCTCAGTTTCTAAACCCTGAATTATATTTGTGGCAGAAAAAATGGCACTTTATAATCAACATCATTAATCCTAACTATCAACACTTAAAAGCAATTGTGTTAATTAAAGACTGTGCATAATGATTATTTCTTTTGGTATGTATGTTATTAAAACATATCTTGCCCAAACCGACATTGTTAATATGCAATGTATCCTCTTTTTATAGCTCTTTCAGAGACAATTGTTTTGATCATGAGAGGAGATGTTTTTAATAATGGCACAAGCTATATGACAAGGCTCATTAACCCTGTATCATACAAATGTTAACACACTACTAACTGAAAAAAAAAGTTAACTGTATGATACAAGAAATTGAAGAAAACACAGTCTAGCACAACTGCTAAAGACTGCTGAAGCACAAGCTTTCCAGATATCCCAACTATTTCTCGAGTATCTGACCTTATATAGTGTGACAAAGTTCAACTCATTCCACTCTCACTTCAATCGCAGAGTTTTTTCCTCCTCCAAAAAACTGTCTTCATTTTTTTCATAATAAGTAATACCTGTCTCTAAGTCTGAAGTTAAAATTAAAATTACATTTTAGAATAAGCCTGAGTAAACAAGTGAAACCACCACATTCAATTTTTGACACATATACAGTTTTATTCAGGAACTGTTCAAATCTCAAAGGTCTGTTATGTTAAATGGTTATTTATGATGTCTTCAAATGTCAGGAGTATTCAGACTAGTCAGATGCTAATGTCTGAAGTTGCTGCCTATCAGATTTAAGAGTTTACAGAAAGAAGCAAACAAAAGATCATAGCCTCAGTTTCAGTTTCTTTTGAGATTTATCATGCTTCCAATTATTTTTGTCTCCCACAGATTTCATTTTGGGGAACAACAGGAAAAGCGGTAATAACCAGACTGTAATTAAAATGCTGGGAGCACAAAAAAGAACAGTAAAATAAAAGGACAAAAACTTCCCCTTATGAAAAGTTTCATACTGTCAGAGGTGGTCTTCAAAGACTTCAAGCCTGAATTCAGGAAAACAGATCTACAAAAGAGACGTAAAAAGCTATTGTTGTTTGATTCCGAATGACTGAAATCATAAGGCACATTTCCTTTGGTCAGCTCAGAGGGAGAGGCAAAAGAATGAAAACAAACACAATATTCAGAGTAGGAACAGGGAAGAAGTACAGCCGTTGCACAAGGCCCTTGTGGAACCGCCAGTGAAATGCTCCTTGCAGTTCTGAGTGCACAAGGAACTCAAACTGGGACAGGAGTAGGGAGGCTAGGCCACCACAGGCAACCTAGTTTACAAGAGGAGGTTTCTAATCTATCTAAATGGATGGAACCTGCCAATGAGATAATAAGTCCTGCTGAGCTTTTCTCATTTCCTTCAGAAACATTTATAGTATTGCAATACAAATATAAAATGTTAACAAATAACACCTCCATTTGGATGGCTTTTTTTTTTTTAATAAAATGTTTTCTGCATGATACTTGCTATATTTTAACTAAAATTTCTCATATGTAAGGTAAATTCTTATTCCATTGCTGAGACTTTATTACACAGAAGACGTGACTCTAGTCTTCTCTTCAGCACAGTTACACATAGAGAGTCTCCTGTTAGTGGAAACAGCAACACATTGAGAATATTGAGTAGAAGGAAACCTTCACATGATGGTAGCAACTTGACCATTAAACGTATTTTAAAGGCCTTCTCCAACATGCACATTAAGCAAAAATAATAGTATTGAGCAGTGTAGCCTTTTTCTGAGACAATTTCAAGAAACAAACACTCTTAAAATTAATTAAACCAAGTTTATATAGTGAATTAAAGAAACTGCATTTTACACTTTTTAAAAAAGCAGGCAAAACACAAGTGCTTTTGAAAGCAAAATAAACTTTTCTGTAGCTTCCAGAGTTCAGCCAACAGCTGATCTTGGTTTAGAAATACTGGAGAACCACTTCTGAGCAATGATCTAGGCTTACAGTGAAAAGGAAGGCTATTCTACAGTGCAGCAAAACTGATGTCATTTTACTGAGTAAAACAGTCATATTCCAAAACAGAAGATATGCACCAAGTGTTGAAAACTGAAAAATAGCAACAAGAGACAAAAGACAAGAATAAGGATTTTTTATGTTGAAGAAAACAGTAACAAGCATAACCAATGGATCACCAAGTATTAAATTCCATTTTCATATGGTGTAAAATGCCATATGTTTTAGAAGAGAATGATGATTCTTTTAAGAAAATATCATTAATTTGCTACATAAAACCAAAAAAGATGATGACACTTCAAGAGGAAACATCTGCTGAGAACTCAAGTGGTCCTAAATAGAAAACTACCAATTGGAAATTCAAATTATTAATAAAACAATCTTCAACATGTAAGACTAGGAGACATGTCACCTTTCTGTGCTTTCTGATGTTAAGAGGGAGCTAATGGCACTGTGACCTAACTTTCAAAAATGTATCCCCCTTCCTCTAAAATCTAGATAGAATTCACGGTATTTTGCACCACTTTGACTGGAAGCTACAACCTCATTGCTTCAGTTGTTACTGAGGCCTATTACAAACGTTTGTTGCAGTGCCAGCAATATTCCTTAGCTTAAAACAAGACTGTCAAGCACATTCCTCCTCTACACACCACGCATTTTTTTCAGAACAAGTATATCCTCTCCAGATATTTATGTTGGAACACTCTTAAAGGCATGAAAAACATCATAGGTCAACTCTATTAATTTTAATTAATAGCTAGAAAATGCTTTCACAAAATCAGTTGTGATTCAGTATTGGAACACATCCATATCTCAGTCTGGATGCTCAGAAATTAGCAGTTCTTCCTTACCAATACAAGTAAGTTAAATCAAACAGAATCTGTCCAAAGGGATAAAAGGAAATCACCACATCAAGCTAAAATACAAGTAGCTAAGAGCCATCCACCTATAGCCCTGATCTTCACTCTCCTGTTGTATATGACTGGAGCAGATACCCAGGGCTCCTTCCTATTACCAAGTTTTTACCCACCTCAAAATTTATTGTCCATACTCTGAGAGCTCTGTTGTGGGAAACTTACTATAATTGGCTGCTTCTTGAAGTTTGTACAGTTTTCAGAGAATAGGTCAAAAGAAAGCTCTGCACATGAGCTTTTAACCCAAATGGCCATTCAGGGTGGCTCACATATGCACAAGATTGTGTTATTCCCCACTCTGCCATGTGTTATCTTTTCTTTGGCCACTCCTCTGGCTGTTTGTCCCAGCTCAAATATTTTATCTTTTTTTTTTGGTTTGTTTTGGGTTTTTTTTTGTGGTGGTGTGGGTTGTTTTTTTTTTTGGTGGGTTGTTTTTTTTGTTTTGTTTTTTTTTTTAAAAAAAGCATAAAAAATAGTCAGTGACATCTAGTAACTTGCACTGCATCTCATTGGTGTTTTTCTTTTCACCGTCTGTTGGTCACTTACTTTTTGCTCACATCTTAGTCCAGCTCAAAAAAGCAAAAATAGACCCCAAATCCACCACCACCACCATAACCCTCCCCCCTAACGCAAACCAAAACAAACAAATGAAAAATACCACCTATTTTAGAATTGGTTGGGGTTTTTCTACTGAATATTTTCTTGTTAACTGAGGGCTTGGTCCCCAGAATTGTTTCCTGTTTCTTGAAGTCCATCTCTTTCTAGGGATGGAAAACTTTTGCATATCTTTTCATTGAAGGACATATTTTGGATTAAGAAATCTCCTCTTTCCAAAAGCAGCAATTTTCCTTTACACAGGGAAAGAGAAACATTAAGGCATTTGCCTTCTTTTGTTTTGGAGCTATTTTATCTCTGGGAGAACCTGGAACTTTGTACAACAGACGAAATTTGAAAATGTGTCTCCTCAGAATCTAGGGTGGCCCTGAGACTGGTATACAGACAATCAAATAGCAGGTCATACTCACCTACGCAGAACTACTGCACCAATTAAACTAATTCATGAACCATATTTTCACAGAATTTATTTTCATGATTAAAATTTCCATTTGGAGAGTACTTTGAGAAGCTTAGTTTAATTTACTAAAGGCTACTACCTTTTTTTTTGTTTGTTTTTTTCCCCACTGAAAATGCTAAGTATAGGAGAGAGACCAAAGAAAAAGCTAGAACATCGGCTCTAAGTGGGGACTTACCATCATAGCTATTGACTGTCAAATGGAAAAAAACTCAGGAAGATCTTTCTCTATTCCTTTTTAGTTTTTCCTCACCCAAAAGCTAACTTTTTCCCCATAATGAAAACAGAAAGTAAAAACAAGAAAACAAAACCCACCCACAAGCTAAATCTATATTACCCATTAATTTATTTCAAACTTTAAAATCTTGTAGCCTGCAATAAAGTGATACAGTTTAAACAAAATTAGATTGGTGTCTAAACACTGAATCATTTATGAGCACATTACATAAATATATTTACATTTTGTGCTACATTTTTTGCATTTGGCCTAAAATGCAGCTCTGGAGTTTGACACTTTAAATTATCCTTTATTGAAATCAAGGCCTTTGGATAATTAAAGTTACTTCTACATAAAATGAAAATGAACTCTGCAACCTTTCTAAATAATTTCTAGATGTAACTTTAATTTTTATAGTTTTGATTGCTTTATTTTGAAATAAATGCTAAAAATTTTTCTCAAAAAAATAACATTTAATCTTTATACCTATTTTTCTCCATGCAAACTTTTGATTAAGTACCTACAGATAGATTTAATCTGTAAATGAAAATTAATATGTTTTATTCAGAACCTCCTAAATACCTGGCAAGGGATATGAGTAAAATATGACAGTAGCAATCCATTTGTCACTTGTGGCTGAGGTCATATGGATCTGAAAATGGAGTTGGAATTTCTTGTCATTCAGGTTCTTGAAAAATTATGCCTGGATTGCACAGTAGGATTATTGTAGCTCTTCAAACTTTCCATTTAATATACATTTTTTGGTAAAGGAAGGTCTTAAGTACAAAGAAGATGTAAATGTAACTGCATACAGAACATTGTCTACTTGAGTTTCAGGCAAGTCAACAGATAATTCAGACACACAAATAAGATTCCACTAGACTTTTTTTTTTTTTCAACTTGCCATAAATTTCAGTTATTAAGTTTCAAGTACTGATGAACATTGAAAAGAAAAAAATAGATGAAAACCTCTCACTTAGCCCACTCGTGTCAACCGGATGTATGATGATAATGTAATTGACAGTTGTGCTGCAACATCAACACGAACAATTTTATGGCTATTTTAATGAGAAGAAGGAAGTGGGAATGAAAGCCACACAGACAAAACATAGGCAGAATTCAGATACACAGAGAGAAAGATCATAAAGAGCAATTGTCCTAAAAGCCTGTGATGGATTCCTGTGCTGGTGTGAGCTCTGAGATGTTCATGTGTTCAGACTTTCTTCTGTAGAAGGCTCCCCATAAGTACCAAGACTTTTACGTTGTCTTATTAGACTATAAACCAAGACAGCAAACTTCAACAAAGAAAATTCAAAGTGACTTGGGAAAACATGGATAAAAGGGTTCATACCCAACTTACCCATTGCTTCATATGTCTTTGCTTCCAGGCTTCGTTTGAGTCACTCAGCAACTTTCTGAGCTGCAGCAAACTCTGCACAACTTAGAAAAGGAGCTTGGAGAAGCCCTTCCTTCTCCCCTAAAAGTGGCCTCCCCCTGCTCCTTTCATCAGCCTTGCAGTCTTGCTGTTGGAACTGCTGACAGCCTTTTCTCTAGCTCCTCCCAAGACCCCTTGCAGTTTCTTCTGTCTTCTGTATTTGACCAGGAACAGCAGCAACGGAAGGCCAGGAACAATCTCCCATTCAGGAAGCTCTACCTGACCCAGGCCTTAAGGAATTAATGTAATTAGATATAAAGAAGTAAAAGTCCAAGGATCACCTCTCCTGATGGTCATCTTCCTACTAAGTTGTACTATTTATAGCAAAAAGGCATCAGAAATAAAACACAAGATAACAAATTATGGTCAGATACTACCATTAACGAATCTCCACATTTTTCATGAACACCAAAGGAATTTCATTAACACTGGGGGATGGCATGTTTTTCCATGTGAAATCCCACCCACGACTGAACTGACAATCACTTGAAATCAATCTGCAACTCCTCCATATGACATTTCAAACCCCCTTGTCAGGTCAGAAATCATGGGTGAGCTACTTAAAATCACTTTCCATCCCCCAAAAGATCTTTCTGAACTTCTATATGACCCACTGACATCAAGGATCATTTCGGAGTTTGCCTCAGGTCTCTCAGATGGTCTCCTTGTCTCTAAGACTCTGAAAACAGAGACACGGCTTTGTGTGATGTAAATGAACCTGCAGTCAGCGCCTGGGAATGCCATGCAAACCCAGACAGGCAATTTCCTGCCAAAATCTGTCTCATCCATTCTGTCACATTCATAGCAGTCTAAACAAATTTACATCATAACAAAGACAATAAAGAAAAGTAGAAAATGAGTCATTTTCATGCGCAATAGAGGCAGCCTGAAATGGATAAAAAATAGTCACCTTTTTAGTTGCCAAATATGCAGATTTTCTGGAGGGAAACCTGTAGCTACTTAACATGAAGATCCAGGACAGGCAGGTGTCTTGCTGCCTTTGCAGATCTGGTCCCCTATATGTTTCCTGATGACGTTCTGGATCACATAAACTCCAGATCTGATAGGGATTCGTAAGGAATTGAGGGATGGGTCACATTACAATGTCAGGGTCTGCAACACAAACACTGCAGCAAATACTGATATATCCCTCCTGAGAACAACTGACTCCTTGACTTCCTCACTAATGGGCACTTACAACGCTTTAAAGAGACATAAGAGTTAACATTTCCCCACATACAGACAACTCTTTTCTAATGTATTTCCTCTGTCTGCTTGGTCAGCTCTGAGCAGAGGCAGCTGCATGGAAACACCTGACACCTTTTCTGAAGCTGGAGGCAGAGGGGAATGTGGTACAAACACATTAGTTGTGCAAGCTGCTTCCTATCATCATTTTGACCTAGATTCAGTGGAGGACTGTGATTTAACTTTAAGCCTGTAAGAAGTCCTACTACATTCAAAATAGGACAGATTTCACGGTTAAAACAGTGATATCTTAGATGCTTTATTGCAGCAGGCAACTGTGATCATCCTTCCCTGCTGCGTTTTGCTCATGGTCGAAACTACTCATCAACAGTCCCCATAGCCAAGAATGAGATTTCCTACTTATCACAGACACATTTGGTTACCTGCAGCTCTTAATCTTTCTAAAACTAAATCACCAGACAATTAATTGATTTATCATTGTTGTCCGGGAAGAAACTTAATTGCTG
Organism: Athene noctua; assembly: GCF_965140245.1. Lineage (NCBI taxonomy): Eukaryota > Metazoa > Chordata > Aves > Strigiformes > Strigidae > Athene > Athene noctua. The sequence continues at coordinate 63,452,614 of NC_134038.1, forward strand.
GAAAGTGGAGAAGATGTCAATAATGTTACCTTGGGTCAGACAGTGGCTTGGCATGGGATGTAAGTGGACACATAAATTAATTCATGCGCATCCAGGTGAAACACAAAAGTCTCTCATGGTGAAACTGAAAAGTTAACTAGTAAATTTCTGCAAGGATGGGCTGCCACAGGGCATGAAGAAGTCTTGAATTTCATTCACCTCCACTTTCTTTTTGCTCCATCTTCCTCTTAAACTGATTCTGTTAATACTTTTGGGAAAATAAATCCTCAGAGAAAATGAAATAACAAGGTTGGTACTCATTATTCTACCTATGAAGTGTTTTCTTTTGTTGGCCATCCCCCCCTCCATTAGAAAACTCTTCTAGAGCTCTGGCTACAGCACAACCTGTCTGGTATCCTGCAGGACTCTGGTGCCCTGCTCTACAGTCTGCAGCTCCCTATTTCAACCAGGAAACCTCAGCCTCTTGGTTAACTCAACAGATGCCACTTCCTCCTTCAGTATTTTCTCCATTTCTCCCTTCATCTTGGCATTTAAATGCTGAAGTTTTTCCTTAATCCCTTGTATTGGGCACAGGTGCGAGGCATTGGTGGGCATTGTGCAGGAGCTGCAAGGGCAGCCTCTGTGAGGAGATGCTGGGGCCGCCCTGGACACAACGGTTCCAATGGATCCATCACAGGGCACAGCTGAGCCCCTCAGCCATGAGTGGGGTGCCTCTGAGAATATTTAAGAAAGGATAAATTAATGCTGTGCAGGAGTTGAGAGAGAAGAGTGAGAAAATTATGTGAGAAACAGCCCTGCGAACTCCAAACTGAGAGAAGGAGCAGGGAGAGAGGGTTCTCCAGGTGCCCGAGCAGAGACTCCCCTGTGGGCGCTAGAGAGGACCATGGTGAAGCAGATATCCACAGTGGGTAGGACCCCACACTGGAGGAGGTGGACATGCCCTGAGGAAGATGCAGCCTGTGGGAAGGATCCATGTTGGAACAGGAAAAGAGCATGAGGAGGACAGAGCAGCATAGAAGACCTGTTATGTACTGACCATGACCCTGATTCCCTATCACCCTGTACCGCTGTCAGGAAGGAGGTTCAGGAGTCAGGAGTGAAAGAGTGAAGTCGAAGCTGGGAGGAAGAAGGGGTGGGAGGAAGGTGTTTTAGTTTTTGTTTCTCATTGTCCTATTCTATCCTTAACTGGCTCTAAATTAATCTTCCTCAAGGCGAGTCTGTTTTACTCATGACAGTAATTGGTAAAGTGTCTCCCTGTCTTTATGTCAACCCATGAGCTTTGCCATCCTGTTTTCCACTGGTCTTGTTGAGTAGGTGGAGCAAGAGAGCAGTTAGGTGGGAGTCTGGCAGCCAGGCAAGGTCAACCCACCACACCCCTAGCCCCATCCCCACCCCCCCCAAAGAAAACAATCAAAATAGGACCACCACTATATTTTTCACTCTGTTTGAGTATTACAGATTCTTTCAGACCAGAGTACCTTCTATGTAAACAAACAAAAAAATCCAAATTGTCAGAGCACAGACTGCTTTAATACTGTAGAACTCTAAGAGGTTACTATCACTTTAAAATGCTTATAATTCATAAATTGTTCCTTCAATATAATTATGCCCAAACTTATCTTTGCTTCTCTACATTTCCCACTAATGGCTTCTTTAGAGGCTCAGAGAAGCGCTAAGGCTGTTTATAATGGGAGCATTTGCAGAAGGGACCAACTGCAGTAGGAGAGAGGAAAGGGGAAAGGAAAGATCCTTATCAAGTGCATTGCTCTGTAACGGAAAACTCCCATGCCATCACATCCTTAAATTTCACCCATGCAGAGGGCAGCACATGCAAAGATGCCCTAAGTCTCTGCACATATCACAGGTAAAATGCAACACTGGGAGTTTGCTGCCTGCTCTGCAAGGACACCACTCCTAACACATTCCTGTGACCTCACACCTTGTTACTCACCCGTTTGCCTGCAGATTTCTGAGCTGTGGAACATCACAGGCTTTAAAATAGCTCTTGCAGGCAGTCCTTCAAATTATACACCTGACCCTGTCTCTGCAATTGGGCCCAGAGGCATTTGCCACGCTGTCCTTGAGCACAGGGCTGTGTGCTGCATGCTTTGGTTCACATGGCTTTATGCTCGTGAGTAGTGTCAGCCAGAGACTTTTGGTGGTCAGTATAATGCCCAGTACAACCTCCTCAACATGTCCAAGCAGTAAATAATGCAGCGTTTATTTGACAAGACTATTTCAGAGACCCTGCTTATAAAGGTAATTGGCACCCTCTGGTGGTGTGTGGCTCCCACTGCTTGAGAGCTCTCCCCAGATGCCATACGCAGCGCCAAAAGTATGGTACCAGTTTCTGACATGACAAAATCACTTACAAGCCCTGGGAAAATTGCCAGAGCTGCTCAGATTTGAAAGCAGGCTCTACTACATTAAACTGCCTAGATTTCAACCCACCATGCTCTCCAGAGTCAAAAACAATTAAGAAAAAGAGATTCCTCTACTCAGTACCTAGACATCTGAAAATAATAAAAAAAATCCCAACCTAAAGTTTTAGCTTTTCTTTGGGTTTAAGATGCTGAAAGTTTACAGAAACACCACAGGCAATTAAAATGAAGTCAAGCAGGAAGATAACAGAAAGATGAAATTTGCAGTTGCTTTCTTACACATGTGTGTTTTCCTACAGGAAATGTTATGGTAGCATTAAGATATGTTTTTAACTTTTTTTTTTTTTTACATTTTTTAAAAAATTTTACAATAGCAAAGTATAATTTCAATGACAGAGCTAATCTAATTCAGATTTCAGACTAGGTTGATTGACATATAGGAACAATGAAGCTGTCTTTACTGGTGCCTACCCAGTCATGCAGAACATTATGTAAGTTTCCCCAAAGCACTTGTTCATACAAAGGGCAACACACAGAACCGTACACATCACATGTCATGTTATGAAGAGTAAAACGGCAAATATTATCAGACCTGGGGCTGCGTGTGTCCTCATTCTTTTCTTTTTGTCAATGGAGCGTTATTGCTGACAATATTGAGAATGTCATGGCCATTACTCTGACAGCACACAAACTAGTGGGGTAGAGATGACTGATTTTGCAAAATCGTGTAATTTGCAGACAGCACTTCACATCTGTAAAGTACAGGTGGGAGCTGCTGTTTATTCAACACTGCCCCAACAGCCATCTCAGCTGCTTAGTAATAATTGTGGTGATGTGCTGAGCATTTGCTAAAAAAAAAAAAAAAAAAAAAAGAAAAATTGAAATAATTCCCTGTGTACTAGATAGCTTAGAGGCCATGTCCAATGGAAAGAATTGTCTTAATTATAATTTCCTTACCAAGAAAAAAAAAAAAAAAAAGTCATTCCCCTAGTATCAACCCAGTCTTGTCAGTGTTTTCATGGAAATGCATTAGGTTATGTTTTCCCTTTCCTTTTAAGAAAGGGAGCAATTGCAGAGATACTGTGACAGGGAGATTCACCATATTTTCAACCCAGTTTGCTTCTTTTACAAGTAGGCTTGTATTTAATTCTCTCTTTAGTACTTTCATCACCACACTGGATGATCACCATTATGAAGTGGAGATGACTGCTATCTCCACCTTACAAATAGCAAAACTGAAATAAAGATTTACAAGGTGACCTGTGCAATGTCACATAGGCTGTTTGCATCAAGTTCCTACTGCTAATTTACTGTCCTACCAACACAACCCTCCTTCACTAAGTTGTAGAATCTATTTTAGTAACTAAAAGACTTAGACACAAACATTAAAAGTAGTATTTTCCACCTGGTTTTCTTAAACCCTATATCACAGAAAAAATATATAGGTCAGAAAGTGACTTTGAAGGTCACATAGTTCCATTTCCTGTTCAAAGCACAGCTAACTTCAGAGGTGTTCAGGGCCTCTGGTTGATCAAGAGTCATCCAATTCTACAATGTGTTGCAACATATTTGTAAAAGGAATGCAGTGATTCTTAGAAAAATATTTTCCTTCCTCATCATTAAAACTCCTCCTTTTGGACAGTATTTTGTGAGACTCATATGTGAAAATAAGATATATTTAAGCATCATTTACCACTTTTTAAGTCTGGGGAAATTCCAGAAAGGAACTAGAAAACAGCCTATTTATTTAGCAAGGTAATAACAGAGATATGGATTACAGCAGTTTAAGGAAGGTCATGCTTCTACCACAATATTGAAAAATGATATTTCTAATTAAAGCTAATTCTAAAAAACCTAATCGGCCTTCAGTTAAATATCTATGATATAATTTCATCTCTGGCAGCATAAAATACTATTGTAATATTCATTTAATATTTACACCAACGTTCTTTAGTCTGGGAAGCTTTCACATGTTTTGCACTGCTGCCTAGTATAGCAGTGGTTTGAAATTGTCTCAGAACACTAGTTTTCAAGTCTATTCATGCAGTATGTGGTGTTTAGAGTCAAGTTGAGAGCAAGATTCTGGAAATGTCAGCTAAGACTTTCAACATAGGTTATATTGTTCGCTAATATTTGTCACTTGTCCTCAAGTCTTCCCCACCCCCAATGAATATGCATGTTTATTTTGCTTCAGCTGGTAAGGAAAATTTAATATACTGTTCAGCATGTTCACTTTTACTTTCTATTTCACATCTTCTTCAAGGATGGATATGCTGTTTATGCTGGATGCAGATCTCAGCTGTAGTTACCATAGCCATTTAGAAAGGAAATTCTGGTCCATCATGTCAGCTATTACCTACTGAATTTAATTTTGAGCATACAAAAGTTAAGGACCAAAAATATAACAATACACACCTACAAGACATACAAGAGAAAACATGAAATTTTCTTTAGATGAAACTTGCAAATGGTTTTTGCAGCCCTATGAATAAAGTAAGCTTTCATCCAGCTGGCAGATCTAGAACAAAATAATGCTAATGCAAACATTTGAACATAAGACATGTATGTCATGCATGACACTTGGTTCAGTCCCTTTCCCCTGAGGGTCTCTGGATGTAGAATAATTTGCTGTGTTTGAGGTTTTATATGCAAGTGTTTCTAAGGAATAGAGATGCAAAAGCCATTTCCTGGAAGAACCTCCATGATTTGTGGACAGTCCACCTGTTTTACCTTGCCCTCAAAACCTATCAAAACCTCTCATTTTAGTTCCATGGCAAGAAACAGTAAGCCCAGTCTGGATCAAATTTTCCCCAAATGTTACACGTGGAGAAGAGGTTTTAGAGATTTGACAATTTGACAGTCTAGATCTTAGACCTGTGTTAAGTCTGCAGCTAGGGATAAATGTGGCGTTCAAATGACAAGAAGCCAATAAACTAGGTTGTGGCTAGGCCAGAAAGGGTTGTTTGGCTTTGTTTATTGTGAGACTGGTACTTACCAGGAAAAGCCTAAAATTATGCCAGTGTTAGCAGAGACAGCCAGAGCAGATTCTGGTTCAGATTACATAAGAGTATGTTTACATGCTTTAAAGGGCACCATTGTAATACTAATGCATATATCAGCAGAGATCTGCTTGCTTTGTGTTACTCTGTAACTGCTAATGACTCCTTGGTGTAATTAAAGCTAAGATTAGTGTTGGGAGCATTGTTCAGGCTAGCAAAGAACTATAAACTATGTTAAGGTCTGAGTCTAGAGGGACTGGCTAGTTCAGAATTAGTGCTGCAATCAGCAAGGGTTGGAAAGCCTAGTCCAGTGGTGGGTCTGGGCCTCCAAGGATGGCCAGCTTTCAATAGACTCCCACAGCTCTTGCCTTTCTCAGTTTGTTCTGATTCTCCCAAGGATGGCTGAGTTGCTCAGACTGTCAGAGCCTGGTGAGCTACAGCTTTGGCTGCTGCCTCCAAGAGAAATAAAACAAGCTATTGCGAAAACCTGGTTTGGTTTGATTGGGTTTGGTCTGGTTTCTGGAATTGGCACTGGGTACAGGACGACTGTTCCAGACATCTCATAATTTAGAGCTGTAGCCGTTTGTAGGGTGTGCAGCAGTATAAATTGAATGTAAGCATCTGCAGGGTCAGCCAGCTTTGTGTTGGTCTGAGAGAGTCTGCATGCCTGTGATTAAAGCTAGAGAAGAGATTAGGATTAAGTTAATAGACACCTATGGGTTCAGGTGGGTTTACTGCATACAGATTACTGAGTTTGAAACCAAGTAGCTTTTAGGATTTGTGCAGGCAAGGTTCCCTGTTCAAATTTTTATTTGAAAAACTTACTGCCTCTTGGGACGTTTCCACATGTTGATACCATAGGACTTGATGCTGGTTTGTATGAATTTGATTTAAAATTTATCCTGGCAAACTGGAGACTTGAATCTTATTGTAAGGAGGAGGCATTGTAAAGGTGAGGGAGGCTTCTGGTTAGAGCAAGCACAGAGCTTTAGACTGCGACAGAATTGTCTATTGATATGTATTTTCTAAGGACAGAGGTGTAAAAAGCACAATAACCCGTGAGTTTATTGCCTCTCTATGAATATACACTTCACTGCTAAATTTCATGGTAAAGAAAATGATCTTTAAAGGACTACAACATTTAAAAATGGGAATGTATATTAAGCTCCTCTGTATTTATAAGTACATGTTGGGTGAAGGGCTTACTTTTCTATATGTTAGACAAAATGATTTCCTGAAGTTTGTATTTGCTGATACTGAAATTAAAAAGAAGGCATAAAGGCACTTAGATCACACTTATAGAGTGCTTATATGAAAACATAATACAGGAATTCATATGGATGAGAAATCCCATGAAAAGGGTAGAAATACCATTTTTGAACAGAATTTCTTCAGTGAGGAAGAAAAACATCTTTTTAATTTCCACACATGTTTTTGATGTATTGTGGGAGTGAGATATATCTTTTACTTCTGAGAGAGAAGGGAAATGGGATCCTTTATTTTTCTTCAGACTTCCTCCTCTCTCTTTCTATAGGGCTAGGATAGAGTAGGAAAACATAGCCAAGATAACACTGAATACTTTTTAAGTAGAAGATTGTCTATAGAAAGCTGATTAAAAAAGATATTCTGAAGCCTTTTGGAATGAACAATCTTTTAAATACTTCCTTAAAAGAGTCACAAAACTTGTTCATTTTTCAAACCAGTCTAGTAGGCATGAAGTCAGTAGTGTGCTACAGCAATTAATTTAAAAGCAAGTAAATCAGAAGAGTATTATAGCATAACTGTGCATTTTTATGAATGTCTTTGAATATTTTGTAACTGAGGTTGGCACTTTCACTTCAGTCTGTACCATAACCCTACAATCCAGCCTAATTAAGGAACAGCCAGGGGCAAAGATGTGCCCAGAACAAGAGCCCCACTTTTCTCTTGCTGCTGCCATGAGTACTTTGCAACAGTCTGTTTGCTAATTTCTGACCCTTTGCTCTTTTTGATGCTTGAGGTGGAGGAGGAGAGCTCACACTCATCCTTGTTTCTTTGTTGATTAATAGGAGAAGCAGCAGCTGACAACCATGTAGTTTTTTTCTCCTGTGCAACCTATTATCTTAAACATCTTGAAGACTGTCCATGCACTTTTTTCTCTTATAATGTAAGACTTCAACATGTTTCATACAAGTCTGTAACTCCGTGGGATTTTTATAAAGTTTGTAGACTGCTAGTCTTTGCCCATTTCCATTCTCTCTCTTGTACCCAGGAACCACATTATTTCAACATTTCACCTCCAAGTATCGCTGTGATTTTGGTGAACTCTGTTGATGCCAGCGGAGTCGCATTTACCTAGTGAGGCAGCTGTTTCAAATGTACTCTTTTAGGTGCTGTCTGTATCTGGTTTATATGTGAATCTGATATGCTTGTTTGAATATGGTCTTTGCCTGCTAATGAACAGGTGGAACTTGATTTTCAGTTGTCACTTGATTTCCACTTACACCACAGTTGTAGGAAGAAGACAGAGGAGGAGGAGGTTGGTTCCTTTTCAACGGTTACATTTGCAAGAAAACTGTCAGAACAAGTTACTTCATATCTTCCTAACTGTTTGGGCTTGTATCAAAAAATCCTATTCAATTAAGTTTAAGTTTTATAAAGACTATTTTGATTGAATGGTGTTTTGAAATAAATTAAAAATATATTTTCATCACCACTAACCAAGAATTTTTGCAGTAATATTTGTACAGAAGACAGGAAAATAATCTTAAAATAAGAATTAAATGTTTGGAGGTGAGAACTTTGAACCAAAGAAAGGATCAAGTAACAGCTATCACAAGTTATTGTCCAGTGCATAAATTTCTATCCTTTCTGCATCCATCTATTACAACCAGAATAGAATATCAAAAGGAAAATTTATTTTGGTGCACATCTCACATTACCTAGAATTTCCCTGAAGGATACGTTTTGTTACCGTTAAACAGTTTCCCTTTCTTATCCATAAGGTGTCTCTGTTATCCTTTGTAAAACACCAAATGCTGCATGACTCTCAGTTTCCTGAAGTATACTTAGAGGAGCCTCTTTATCCCTCTCTCTTATACTTTTCTCCCTTATGCTTTCATTTGGAAAAGGAGAACATGTGTGTTGATTGTTTTAAAGATGATAGAACGCATCTCTCCCTACTTCTTTAAAGTTTACACAGGACAACTAACCAGGAAAAAATTTGTAGTGTTGCATCCCAACACAAAAAGGAATTTCTAAATACTGGTTTGTCAGTACAAATAAAGTGTAAAGCATCAATAACAAAAGCATATGAAAAGGTATTTTTCCAGCAAATTGTTACATGTCTTCCCTCAGCATACCTCTTTCTCAAGTGGAGCAAAACAGGGACATAAAGCCTTACAGTAAGGTATCCGTTGTCTCTTGAATCTCTGTGCTCTCACTGCTTCTATACTGTCATTTAATTATCAACTGGTCTAAGCAAAATGCACCAGCTTTTTATTTTCTTTATATTACAGTCTTCCAAAGTTTCCAAGTTTTTTAGAATGCAAGCCATTCAGCTAACTTTATGCCAGATGCCTCTATACCACCATGCTATCAGAGAAAAAGTTAGGAAAAGGAAAATATATGAAAAATAGAGAGCTCTGTAAGATAACACCTCTCAGCAGCTCCTGCTACTTTACATGAAGAGATTAATTAAAGCTGCACAATGAAGACAGAAACCTTAGAAAATAGCCCTGATATAAGTAGCAATGGAAGACCATAGTTTTTCATAATAATCTGTATTATCTGGGCAGCAAGGAAACTTTCATCTGCCAGATTAGCCATATTAGATACTTCCTAAGCAAACAGTAGCAGCCCACAGTATTTTCTGAAGGGTGACAGTGTGACTGCAATTCCAGCTGCAGACAGATGTGGACTCCAGATGTCAGAAATACTTCAAAAGTTTAGCTGACTGGTCTGAAAGAAAGGTTAGTCATACTGTGGTTTACATATTTTTATTTTGGTCCTCTTTTTTTGGTAAGGCTAATACAGATCTGGGGGCTGAGCTAGAATCTGTGCCTGACTGTATGACATGAACAAAATTGGTTCCTAAATCATTGCAAAGCCTTTTTCCTTTGTGGATTCTGGTACCATTAAAAGCAGCTTTATTTTCACAAACTACCCAAACTTACAAGAAGTTGGAAAACTCACTTTATAACTTATAAAGAAGAGATTATTTAATCCGAGAATCATTGAGAAACAATAAATGTGGAATCCACAAAGTATATTTTATGAAAACCACTTTTCAGAGCAGAAACACTTTTTAATGTTAACTGAGTGCATACTTTATGTTGAAGACAAAACAGCTTAGTGTACCATCTGTTACTTTTAATAGCAAATGAACAACATGAGTTGTAGTTAATACTGTTGATGTAAAATATAAGACGGATGTTATAAAACTATTCACTGACAGATATAAACATGTTTTGAAATATGAATGAGCTCAAGCAATTCAATATGCAACTTTTACCAGCCAGCTGTTCTCAAAAGATAAGGTAACTCCAGAGTTTTAACAAACCCTGTCCCAGGCAAATGCAAACTCATTTCACTGGCCCACAAGATGATAGGAGAGACATTTCCTATCTAAAGCACACACAGGGTGACAGATTCATTCCATTAAAACCCTCCAATCTTAGGGGAAATAACTATGTCTTGTAGAGAACTGTCACACTTCTGACAACCTGAGAGGTGGTATGGAAATGTCATCATGAGTATACTTATATCTTTAGAAGAGACTCTTGTGACAAATTAAAGATTTTTTCACAGAGGTGTCCAGAAAAAAACAAATAGAACTTTTTTCATTTTTTGCTTGGCATATGTGCTTCAATGAGATTAGTTATAACATAGGTCCTGGTCCTGTAAATGCTCGTGTACTGGGATATGGCACATGAATAACAGCGCAGCCAATCTATATTACAGATCCCTTTGACAAGCTCAATATTGAATTTCAAAGAAATGGATCTGTATTAGTTCTCCCTCATTATACACCCTCTATATAATATGCATTTTCAAATATTTGCATGATCAGGACTATGATTTAAGAAGTTTGTTTGGCCTATCGTAATTAATAATTGTCTTGTTTCCCTTCTGCTAGATGGTACTTCACTCCTTTTATTTTTTGTGAAATGTTCTTTCCTATCCTGAATGTTTTAAGAAAACAGACAAGTATGTTTCTTGACAGAGAACAATTTGCTGAAATCTTTTTGTCTATTACTGTTTGGCCCTTTAGGTGAGGAATGTTTGCTAATTTTGTTGATCCATCTAGAACACAATCTAGATGCTTTATATCTTCACTAATTTGAAATAATAAAACATAGAAAAGGACAGCTATTAAGACCAGCTATTTTTCAAGGACTCTTCAGATTTCATTGAAAGCGTGCAAGTTATGAATCATCACAGGCTTTATTTAAGTCACCTGTTGTATTTCTCACCCATGATGAATTGTATTTTAGTTAACTGGAGCTACACTAATTTCTGGCTCAGCTACTTATACTGAACATTGGACAACAATCAGTGTAAACTACTTGTTCAAGTCAACTTAGACCAAAGTTACTATGAAAATTGTCATAAACAAATGTCGAGATCATTTCACAGAATTTTAGTCATCCAGAAAGTGTGTAGTTTAATTTGGTCCTTTTGATTCCCTTTATAATATTTACCTTGGTTTGTTTGTTGTTGGTTTTTAAAATTTGTTTGAAAGTGTGGGTGTATATTAATAAATTAGGTCAGTAGTGGTGGTAGTAGATTTATGTGTGACACTTGAATTTACTCATCTAGGAGTAGGGTGTTAGGAGGTTTATGAAACTAAGTGCACATAAGTTTATCTAATTTCATCTACCTAACACATTCCCTGCATTTGGCCTGCTGAATCTATAGATATGAAGATCTATATGTCAAGAGAACTGTTCCTGAAACTTCAGTTTTGTCTATTTCATGTGATAAGTGTGCTTTGTCCTACTCTGCCTTATTTTCATAGAGCTCTGAATTCTGTCAGGATTGATCAAATTGACATTTCCTTGATAGAATTCCAGGGAGCCCTGTAATGTCCTTGGCAGAACATCCACTAATAAAATAATTTATTTTCAGATGGCAAGGGCTAACTTAAAATCCTAAGCGGAAGGCATAACAAGACAAATAATAAAATGTTTTTTAATAACATAGCTCAGTATTGCATGTTACAGTCCTATGCCCATGGACAGGCAGTCATGGAAACAACAGCTTCAAGCGGTTAACAACAGGGAGGTATATTGATGCACAAATGTCTCATCATAAGTCCTGCCATCAGTAATGACAGTGACCATACTCCATTAAACTCCTTACAGTTTTCGATTATTGTAGCATGACCACAGCATATCAAAAGGAAAACAAATAACTAATCTTAAAGGAAACCAACCTGCCCAGAATTCTATTAATATTACCTGGATTCTGTGTTCGCTCGAATTCAGGTATGTGGATTCCTTTCAGGAATTGCTGTTTTGGATGTTAAAAAGTTTGCTCATGATGTTTCAGATCTAAGTCCATTTCTTTAGCTGATAACTGTGGATGATTTTTAAATTCCAGTTTTACACAGCTACAATTTATTGAGTGCAAGTGAATTAGGAAATGTAATTTTGGTGTGTTTATTGTGTTCAACAAGCTTTTAAAAATCATACTAAAAGGATTTTCCATAAATTCATTTACCAGATATGCACAAGGTTTTCTTGGTCTTCTCTCCAGGCCTGAGTGCTGTACTCAGACATGTATCTCACTAAAGAAGTAACTACAACAAAGGCAACAGAGAAATTCTTTAACTAGGCTAGCTTAAATACGCATGCACACTTATACATATTAAATTCTGTGGGGAAGCGACTTCTTAAAGCAAGTGAAGTCATGCTTCAGCTTTGAAAGAGGCTTTGGATTTAATGAACAATGCTATAATACCAAAAGATTTATTCTTTTAATTATATAAGACAGTAGCAATGGCTTTTGATGCAAAACAAGTCCAAAAGTAAATTGTACTTGAATGAATAAATGCATTAGCCTATGGTGTGCTTGTTGGTTAATTTGCAGACCAGCTATAGCCTTTTATACTTCATATAGAGACACAGTCCTTTCTTCATTGTAAAAAAAAATTTGATATTGTTCCACTGGTTAGCAGAAATTGCCAAAACTTAGAAAGGACTGACTGATGAATAGGAAAAAATTATAATGAAAAAAACAGTTTGGGGAGGCTGACATAATAAAAATGAAATTAATCGATTCAACTGATAAAACTGCTCTACTAGCTTGATTTAAAATAACAAAATACGTCTAGTAGATACATTTTTCTTTTCTTTCTTTCTTTTTTTTTTTTTTATATGCCAGACTGCTTGAGATTGAAGGATTAAAGAATGACAGCCATTTATTAGCAAAGATATGTAGAAGAATGGCATACCAGGGAAATACATTTTTTTTTAAATATCTAATTTATAGAGAGTAGACATGGCAGAAGGCTTGCCATTTAGTAAATTTTTGCAAATGTTTTATGGATCTAGATATCCCAGAATTCCTTGGTTGCTCTCACATTTGACACCTGCCTCTTTCTAGGAAATCAGGTGGCAGTGAAGATTATAAAACTGAATTTTTCTGCCCTAGAAGTGAGAGGCTGAGCATGAAAGGGGCTGAAGAAAAGAGTAGTAAAGTCCCTGTAGATCCAAGCTTCCTGCTTAAACTGAGTATAAACCAAGAGCCAAGAGGTACTGCTGCTGCTCTCAACCCCAGCAGTAACTGGCCAACTCCTGCTATTTCTCTCTTCTTCAACAAAGTAGTTGCTTTGCTGTACAGTGCTGTGACCCACGTGGCAGGGGCACAGCCCCAGTAATCAGTTACTTCATTTAGGACTACAGTCTTGTACCAAGGTCATATTTTTTCCCTCCTTGACTGTAATTCATGTCATTCTTAGGTCTTCCCTATCTCAGAAATAGCTTTCTCTGTTTATACCACTTCGGCCAAAGTATCACAATATTTGTTGCATATACTGATATTACTCTTGCCCTGATGGCAGACAAAATCTTGACTCTGTTTTCAAGGTCCCTTCAGTGTACACCAACTAAAACATGAGCCTAGCCAAAAACTTTTTCAAACACCTTAAATTTAGTCCAGTTTGAGAATTTTTATGCTCCTTGTGCCACTTGTTTCATAGTTATGTTCAAGAGTACTGAGAGTACTACATTTCCTTGATTAAATTTAATATCAATGCCAAGTAGTGGCAAGGATGCCTTTTTTACTGCTTTTAAACTGCATGTCAAACAGCTCTCTACCCAGATATTTTATCAGGATTTTCAGATCCTTACATTTTCTGCAGTGGATCAGAATCAAAATATTGCCAAAACCTGTTTTAGGGATCTATGAATCTGTGCCTGTTAGTCACATTATTTCAAAAACGTTTGAGATCTCAAAAATATTTGGTATTTGTTCTTTTCATCACAGTCTACATTAATAATCAATAATATTTTTTCTGTATGAGAGAGAACTGTTTCTGAGGCTTTTGTCGACCATGATGAGGGAGATATGAGCCTTAGCTTTCATTTTGTCTGACATTAATAAAGGTTGTAATTAAAGCTGAGAAAGCAACATTCTCTTCCATTAATTTGTAATTTCTTTTGACCTTTAAAGACAAAATTATTCTTTATTCACCTTGGCTTAAGCTAGTTATTATTAAGCTAATAATTCTGGAGAGGTTCTGTTAACACCTAGTGCATTGCTTTTCCTTACCAGTTAACTCTCAAAACTCTCCAAAATTTATAAATATTAAACTAATGGCTCAGGTAGTGTGGAATGAACTAATCGTCTGGGAAACAAACAAACAAATAAACAAATAAACCCCACCAAAATACCAAGCCAAACCAACCAAACAAACAAACAAATGAACCTCCCCATAATGATAATTTTCTGTTCTTGTCTATGGAACTCAGGCTTAAGTAGTTCAAGACTTAGTTTTGGTAAAGATTTTTCAGGAGAATTTGGGGTTTTTTTGCAGATAAGCTTTACAGCTTTCAAAATTTGAAGGATGCCTAATTGGTAGTGCTGTCTCAGGACTATACTGAATTCATATAATTTCTGTTTCATCTGATGTGACAATTAATAATAATCTAGAAGAAACTAATAGGTGTTATATGGCCAAAAAACACTGAGGCAAATGTTCCTTTACAAATTTTCAGATAATATCTCCATGCCTTCAGCAGAAAGCAAGTCTAATGTGTGGAAAGGACTGTTTCATTCTGGTTATTTTTCAGCAGAACCACCCCAGTGAATGCTCTTCTTTGCTGTAAATTCCCTTTGCTCCTCTCCTCTGAATGCCTCTTAAGCAGCCAGCCCTGCCAAGGGTGCATGCAGATGAAAGGCATACGTAAGCTCACACTGCTGAACAGACATACATTCCTGATGTGAGATCTGGATCTGGGGTCTACAGTTCCCTTCCTTTTCTCTACTTGCTCACTATAACATATTTAGCACCTACCAGAATACCTTCTTCTTTCCCTGGGCAGGGGACTTTGCAACAGCAGTTGCACCAGAAACTAGATGTAGCCTTTACATATTCAGACAATGTTTATTCAAGTCAGGATCAATTTCAAATATTTTCTAGTACAGCATTGCTACAGAAGTATATATCCCTAAAGGCAACCATCACAGTACTGATTTGAAAATTAGTTTTTTATTAGAACCAAGCAGGTCATACTAACATTTTGGGTAAACAATGTTTTTATGTAGATTTTTAGGTCTGTTCACTTCCCAGACAGCAGGGAGGGATCATGCCTGCTTTTATATCCCTCCAGCAATATAGAGCATATGCCTGCCCAGTTTAGCTGTGAGGCACCAGTGGAGTTTTGCTCTTGACAGTTCCTGTTTATACAGATGGCTTTAAAAATGTTACTGGTAGAGAAAACAGCCTGCACTGTAGGAAGCACCTTATATAGGAGACAAGACTCAATAAGGAAAACTGTTTTCATCCTTCTCTTGGGCTCAGCTAAAAAACTTGAGCACAATTTGACTGTGAGTCTTGAAACTAAATTTAAACTTATTTTTCTCTGTTATATTTAGACATGTCAAGATTTTCAACATGGTATTTTGAAGATCCCATTTAGAAGATTCATTAGAGATCTGGATATTTGACTTGCCTGCATTAGTCATGTTTTTCATTCCCTTCCAAGTGGATGGAAGGAAATAATTCAGGTGAATCACCCTCCACATACTTCTTCACACTTACCTTTCGATGGTATGAATCACTCTCTAGAGAGGCCTATGCCTTCCCACTGACCGCAAGGAGTACTGAGCAAAACAAGATGTAGACAAACTATAGATAGGGCCAGCATTTCATTCCAGAATCATTTCGAAGTCCAAGAAAATGTTCATATCACTGTCAACTGTTATCAGGCCTCCATCCTTTGTCATGTGAACTGTCAGGTGTAGGACTGCTGCCACCAGTTATACAATAATATGCCTCAGAAAAGTATGTATTTCAAAGGTGTGGGTGGTAGAAATTCTAGCAGCTGGTTTTCCCGATCCAGAATATGATTCATGCTCATTCACTCATAAAAACAATCCTGTCCCAACTGTCTGCATTCATATCTGGCTAATTTCATACCCCCACTCCCCAAACCAAACAAAGTGCAATACAGAAGAGCTGTCACTAACTTTTACCTTGGTCTGCAGAGATGAAATCTGTCCTATTGAGCTCAATGAGTCTTTTAACATTGACTTCAGAAGGACTCAGGTTTTGTCCCAGAAAAGCTCCTCTTTTTGTGGTCTAAAACACTAAACTACAAACAGTACATAGAGTAAAAATACATTATGTGCATACAATTAACTGCCCATCTTACAATTCCTTTAACATCAGTACGTGCTCACCTCATCTGACAGTTCACAAAAACTGTCCGTAACACATCTTTCCATTAGGTTCAAGTTGATGATAGTATGAAACCGCTGTTTGCTGACATTGCAGTTGTTCAACAGCAACACTATGTAAGCCTGTTAAAGCAATATAGATACATTGGTCTACCCCTGAAACAGAAACTAAAAAAGAAAGAACTTGAATAAATTAATAGTACACACCATTAGCTGGAATCATGGAACTATAAGGAGTTAGTGTTTTTCTCACCTTTATGAATTCCAATGATAAAATTAAATACTTTGAAGCATCTTAAAAAAATTCTAAAGATTGCCTTGGAATGAATATTATGGAGACAGTCACATAATCACTTAATAAACAACCTATCACCTTAATTAAATTATAGAAATCAGAAAACAACTCTCTCTGACCATTTTATTTTAAATAGTCAAATTCAGAAAAATAATCTTTGAAACAAAATTCAAATAAAAGTTTCTGTATGTCAGTGATCAGCAGTGTACAAGTCTAGGGATAACACAGTTATTTCCTAGACTTTTAGATATCTATATTTTTATGTTACACACATTCTCCAAACAAATATTTACCAACACAGAATTCACAAGCAACACAGCAAAGTTGTTGCCTTTGAAGCAAAGTGCAGTTTTGTACAATCTATTCTACGAAGTTAATCTGCACTGAATAGAATTTATTTTTGAACCAAAGTTCAGTCAACTTTAGATGAAATGCAGTAATGACTCTGCATTGGCAGTACTATGGTAAAAGCTTTACATAAACAATTGGATTTTTTTTTCCTTTGTTCTAAGTAGAATGAAGGTTTTTAGGCACAGTACCTGTAGTACTTGGAAGTAATTCACTTCATTAGGGAAGACTATATTAGCCCTGGGAAAATTATAATGAAAGAGATATAAGAGGTTGTCATGTTTGTTGTCAAGAGGTTGTCAAGATAGAGGTTTGTTTATCAGGCGGGAGCAAACAGGAGAGCCCTGTTCTGAAGAATAAAGTAAAAGGCAACTCGTCATCACACTAGAGCCACAGATATTTTCCCCAATCCAAAATGTTCATTTTCTAGACAGACAGCAGGCTAGTAGCTACATCAGGGAAGCTATGGTATAGAATTGGAGTGTACAATTGAGTCCCTACTGACAGCATATTGTGAAGCTATTAGGTACATCTGAGAGCCATTTAAATGCAAATAGGATGTGAGTTTGTCAGTGACTAAAAACAGTATTCCAGGCAATGGCCTTAGTAATTAGAAACCATCTGGTACCATGAAAGTATACAATACTTTCAATATTTCCACAGGCCAAAAGGATGCATTTTATCTCCTACAACAACAGAAACACCTACGCTTATATGTTAGAGCTCTGACAATTAATATGCAAAATCAGTTCAATCTTGTTATTCTTCCTCTGGATCACTCCTGGAAAATAAATAAAGAAGAAGCCTGGAAGAGAGAGTGCCATAAACTACAAAAAGGAAATTTAAGAACACACACAAACAGATGCGTATCTGACAAAAGAAAGAAACCTTGTTGAAACCTTTGCCTCCTTTTTACCTGGTAAGATTATGAAAGACATAAAGCAAAAGATGTTTGATAGCTTACCCATCAGATCTCATTACAAAATTATGTTCTGTATTTTCAGTGTGTTGTATGGAGCACTGTATTGAAAATAAAGTAATTTTTCTAAAATTTCTCTCTTCTCTGGCCCTTAGAAGCTAGGGATTTAGGATTTTAATTCTGCAGAGGATGAAATGAAAATATTCTAGTCTGCAGATCAAAACCTAAAGTACCCTTCATCATCTTTGTTTCCAAGCTAATATACCCAGGAGAATATATGGTCAGGTTATTCTCTGTTAAAAAAAAAAAAAAAAAAAAAATCACAGCGGCATGCTGGAATGAATTCTTTCATTTCATATTTCTGTGGTATTTCAAAGAAGAAAAAAAAAAGTTATTTGTGTTAGGTAGACAACAGAAAAGGAAGATTATTGACATCCTTGTAATTTGGTCACTTTGAATGATCACACAAACGTATGCAGATTCTTTTCCAAGCTGAAGATGTGATTCATCATCCATAATACTACAGTGCTTCTTTTATAACATCACTCACTCACACAGCTGATCCTCCAAATCCCCATTCATACTTGCACACATATTTTCCTTGCACAACTTTTCTTGCTAAAGTCATTGAAAGGTTTATAGTCTCTGCCCTTCACAGTTTGTTAACTTAGCTTTACTGAATTGAAATCTAATAACAGAGATGACATAAATAATTTACACAATATAAAGGAAAACAATTCCAAAACTTTTTGGCAGTGTTATCACAGTATTTTTTCGTGAATATAAAGAGGTATACTACCAACATTCTCTTGCAGGTTAGGAAAAGAGATTCATTTCAGCAGGCAATATATTAAAGAGTTTTAATTAGTGTTTATGTATGAAGTCTATCAATAAGGTAAGATAATAATAAAATAAACTGAAGAGACTATATCAAAGAACAAGTGAGTGCAACATTTATTAGGAAACTATACATTATAAGAGCAAATTCAAAAACCAGCATCCCAAAGTCAACCTCAAGACCGTATTTACAATTTACATATACAGATTTACAGTTTGGTTGCATTATAAACTACAGTCATGCCACTCTGCCCCACAGAATATAACTTTGCAAAACTTAATAGTGCACCTTTCCAGAGTTCAAAGGGAATTTTTGACATTGTAAACTGCCCAAATGGGGTAAAATAGTGTCACATCAATCAAGGGAGATATGAACTCTGATAAGAATCACCTAGTAGGAAATGTAACTTTTTATAAGAAGACAAATTATAAAGTGAAATAATGATGCCAATTACGATACATAATTTAGCTGTAAAGTTTCCTGTAAAATTTCCATTAACTGACAAGATTAATGCATTCAATTTGTAATGGGAAAAGAAATTTTGATTAGATATAAAAGCAAGAATTCTTGAGGAGTTCCACTATATCATTCTATTTCCAAAACAGATTTTTCAAGCAGCTCCATTTCCATTTAAGTCCCATTGCAGTCAGCCAAGGGACTCTACCTTTATGGAATTATTGTAGAGGATGGAACGGTCTCAGAAGCACCAACAATCCGTCCCATACTATTTATACACTAGAAATTATTGTTTTTGTCAAATTAGCTAATTAAACACTACTGATAACTCTCTTCGGAGGTGCCAGAGAGACCAAAAATTTCAGAGACATTTTATTTCTCTATATGCATCTCATTATGCCAGGAAAGGAGGACAGAACTCTCTGTTAAAAAATGACAATTTTTGACTAAATTGACAATTTTCTGACTAAATTTTCTACAAAGTACTAAAAAGTAATTGCTTCAGCAGTTAGCATTGTCCAACTCCTCTCACTGTTACAGTAAGCATTGCTGGATGTCCAAAGGCTTTCTCAGCCACTTCGCTCTTGAATCTATAGCCTTAATTACAAGCTTTTTCCTGGTCCTGATCACAAGGTTTTAAGGTTCTCAGTTTGAATCAACTGAGGCAGAAGCAAATCATGTGCTCAAATGTATACATGTATTTTTGAGTTGTCATATTTATTCCCTTCATCATGAGTGGAGAGATTGAGGTAGTTTTGGGGTATAGTTCATCAGACCAACTTTAAACAACTGCATGAGCATGCTAAGATTTCTGCTACAAAAGTGCTCTCTTTAAAAGAAATCTTGAGCAACTAGCTCAGACATAGACAGTCCTGCAGATGTCCAAGTCAGACATCACGTAACTAATCAAGACTGTGAAGCCAAAATCCTTGAAGCCATTGCTCAGTCTGTGCTCTCAGACATCCAGGATTTCAAATGTTTACATGACTTGAAACAAAACTTTTTCCTTGGAAAGTACATGGGTTCAAGAGGTAGGGGAGGATATAAATTTTTTCTACTTGCTCTTCAGTTCAAGAAAATTCTTTAAACTTATTCAGGAAAGGCAAAACCAACAAAACCCAGGAGCTTGGTTATCCCTACAATTGGTTCTTTTAAAATAAATCCTTTATTTTCTTTCAATTTTGTAGCATATTTAGATCCCTTTTATAGAAATAGATATTTTGAAAATGGTCACTCCTCAGAAAAATATATTAATTTTTGTTGATACTATTAGTTTTCCTTATAGTCCTTGTGACAGAAAGTGAGGTCTCTAGTGATAACATTGGGATATTTTTTCTGAATGTCAGGGATTCACATACTAGAGTTCTGGGAGTTTTAAACTTAAATTCTCCCCTTTCCCTTGGGAACTAAAAAATACTCAGAAAATTATCTGCATTGTTTCTCATAATTTACCAATTTATTATATGAACATAAATCCCTGCTTTCTAGATCAAGTATTCTGAATGTGACCAGCAGCACTTAGACATTAAGGGTTTTCTTTATTTTTAAGATACATTGGGCGCTCCTGATGACCAGTGAGCCATACATATAACCATACTCGTTAGAAAAAGATGAGTATACTATTGTCTTCAGTATCTTCTAAGATCTCAGGGAAGGATGCCACTTGCTTATAGCAGATTTTCGCTGGGAGTCTATTCATTTTAGGAAGTAAAGGCCTGATCCAAACCCCGCTGAAGTCAATGGAAAAAGACTCCCATTGACTACAATGGGCTCTGGATCATGCCCTAAGTCCAATCTCTTCATTAATGCAGGATTAATAATAAGATGTCTTTCCAGTAGCCTGGAGTACTTAAGATCTCAGAAATTTCAGCTGAATAATTTCATGTTAGGTTGCCGTCCACTGGAATTTGAAAGGTGAAGCCGAGGTCTTTTTCAGTGACAAAAGTAACCTTAACTGGGCGCATTTTCAGTTCCTAGTGATATTCAACCCCACCAGTTCAGTCAAAATCTTTAAGCATCCTAATGAACAAACAGCAAGAACAAGTGAAACCAAAGAAATATATGTTGTTCAGTGCATGCTTCAGAAACACAGTGTAGGCTCTGATTTGAACAATGAACAAATAGATGCCTAGTAATACTTTTGGAGACTTCAGCGTAGAGCCTGACTACATGGAACAAATTAAAAGATTATAACACAGTTAACTATGTAAGGTTTTCAGTTGTATTTCTTTTTAAACTAACAGACAAGGCAAGATACAAGGTTTCTTATAGTGTTTTCTAAGTTTGCACAGCAAAGCACAATCGTTTCATAAGTAATGAAAAGTGGCAGAAAGATATTAACATTACAAACTCTTAAGTTCTTGGAACTTGCAGATGTGAATTGCAAAAGTCATATTAGTACAAACTTTGACAGACAGACAGTAAATGGATAGAATTACTATAGTGTTAAAACAGATATAAAATATATCTGTATTGTGATCGGGTTTATATAAAATAAAAATCTGACACTAAGAAAATTTCTGCTTTTACTGTTTAAAATTTTCATTTCTGATCAACCACTAGACAGATCAGCCTTTCCAAAAGATCCCTAGCATTATCTATTGCTCACATTTCATTAAATTGCCATTAGCAGTACTTATTATTTTACCTTGGTTATTAATACTGACAAGAATGGCTCAAAAGTAGAAGCATTTTCTTTTTGTAATTGATTGCTAATGTTCCACTAAAAAATATCATCCAGACTGCCATCCACTTTATAATAAAGATCTTTCTAAAGTTATATTCTAGAGCTTAAAAATAAATCAGTGTAAGTTTACCATAATTTAAATAAGATTTACTGTTAACAGATCAGCACATTCACTGATCTATAAATGCTTGCAGACATGTCACCATCCTCCCACTAAGCCAGTGAAATAGATCAATTTAAGCTAATTTCTGAGCTGAAGAAGACCTGGTTTTGCCTTCACTTTTACATCAGGCATTTTACCAAAGCCATTTCTGCAATACTGCTTGACCACTCAGATTTAGCTTTAAGCAACTCAAAAACTTGCTTGTAACATTTCTATTAATTAATTTTAGAGATAATGGAAGCAGATCTTACATCTCTACATCAAAATCTGCCAGTTTTCCAGCAGAATGGATTTACTTTGCTCATCCAAAGACTTTCCCAAACTATGGAAAAATCTCAGGTTTGGATCCATGGTATGAATCACCTCAGACTCCTTCATTTCTCTCCAAAATGCATTAATATTATAATGAAATGGTTTGGGATCTTTTTTTTTTTTCCCTTGTTGAATTAAAAAAAAAAAGAAATCATGTGATTTGTTTCGCTGTAAAATAAAGATGCCACGTTACAAATTTTGCTGGTTTTGGGCAAAGGAAAATTTGCCTTGCTCTACAGCATAACTTTAATCACATCTAAAACTCACATAGACATGAGTGACATCAGGGAACACCTGATTTGAGATAAGTGTCTGTGACTTCTTCAAGTTCTGGCCACACATGACTTCAGCTTAGAATCTCGTATTTAGTAACACAGAAGTTAACACAACTGCAAGCCTGTTAAACAAATGAAGTACAAGGCCTGTTTTCAGTTTGACTCAATATCTTTTTCCACCCCTTCATTCTTGTTTAAACTGATATCTAGTCAGTACTGTTTCATTCAAACCATAGCCTTTTAAACTTGATGGAGAAGATGGAAGCCTCCCACCACCTGGATCAGGTGAAAAAAGAAGAAAATCCATCCAGTTTATATGCTGCTGGCTGAAGCCAATATAGACAAAATAAAGTTTCATATCTATTTGTTTAAATAAAGGGCATTAATTTTTCTTGATGTGGTCTTCAATTTATTCAAGAGTGTCCATTTATCACTTTCTAGATGAAAGGTATGGCTATGATTAGCAAGATCAATAGTCATCAAAGCTCTTTAAGCAAGGTTTAGCAACTGCTTACTCAAGGCATATAGAGCTTGGCTACTAAAATTAGCCTGGGTCATAGGATTATAAATGACATTTTGATCTATGGCTCCCATTTCATTTAACTAAACAGATGTGAAATTCCTGCCCGTAGAGTCAGTGACACTGGCCAAAATTCAAACCCTGGAAGTTGTCCAGGATGTACAGTGTATAGAAAACATTTCTCATTGATTTTCAGACAGAAGGAAAAAGTGTTAGTCAAGATAAAATGCTTTGTTGGAGAGGATTTCACAGCACAATGCTGTACAGAGAAAAATTATTTCCTGCTATTAATACACCTATAGCAAGGAACTTACAAGCATGCAGGAGGATGCTCAAACATCTTCATCAGAGGGACAAGTTAGTGCAAGTTAGTACAAGTTAGTACAAGTTAGACATCCAATACACTGTTTAATCTAATTTTAAAGTAAAAAACTAGACAAAGGTATTTGTACTTCAGATAGTTTTCAGCAGATCTAAGTCTTTTTATATACATCTGAGACAGAATCAGATCAGTCTGTAATGTTCCCTAGAGACTAGAGAAATCAATAGGCAAGGCCGTAATGAATTCACAAGACAATTTTGTCACTAGAAAACCTCGTAAGCAGCCAATAGTTTAATTCTTACAAGTAGTGGGAATTCCTATCATGCATCTAGCACCTTAGACTGAAATTTAGATTTTTAGAATTAAAAATGTTAGTAGAATATTATATTGCACACCATTAGGATTAACTTCTTTCTGACTTGGAAAATCAGTAGATTGGGTGAGATTTTGCTTTCTCCCCCTTAATCCCTCTACAGTTATCAAATCCCAGTAAAAATTAATTTTTTCATTCATTTCAGATGCCATACAGAGGTCTTCAATTATCATGTTGCATATACCAATATGCTGCATGTACCTGCACAGAAAAGAGATAACTAGTATCTTTTTGTCCTTGTACATAGGCCTAAATCTGTAACTGTAGTGCAAAAAAAAAACCCCTTTGTTTAGACCAAAGTTATGATTTTGAAATATTTACCTGAAAGGAGGGCAACTTACACTCGTTCAAGTATTAGCCAGGTAGCACTGATACATACACTCAAACCATCAAGTGTATGGTCACTAGAACAACTCTGAGTGAAAATCAAGCAAAATCATTCCTTTTTTTTCTTCACCGCTCAAGTATCTTCCTTCTGTATAAAAGAACATACCAGCATTCAAGTATATTTTTAGAGATGTTATTTTCCCACATCTTTTTCTTCACACTCTTACCTGAATTTGTAGTCCCTGGTATCACATTCTTTTCACCTATATTGTCAGGTATAGCAACCAGTACCACAAACTGGATTAAAAGGCATTCGTTTTAGTTGTCACTGATGTTAAATAATAAGCACTGATCTGGCAGGTTTAAAAAGAAGAATGAATGGATATGAATGTACTGAGGCTTCAGAAATGAAACCAACTATCAGTATTATTAATCTTGTTTTCACAATGGACATTCTGTGAAATAGAAAGGAAGTTTATTTTCTCTGGAGAGCCTTGATGAAAACCAGGATTCTTATTAATCAAATACACTTCTTTTTTTTTTCTTTTTTTTTTTTTTTTAATTAAAAGAGAAGATAGAGTGCATGCTTACTCTCATATCCCTTATTCATCATCTCATTTCCCAACTCATCCTCAGGCAAGCACATTCAGTAGATTAGGCCTCCACTAGAAAAAAACAATGTTCGTATTTTTTCTTTCTTTAGAAACCATCAAAACTGAAGCATATCCTGAAAAGTTTTTAAATAAAGCAGCCCTGCTTTACCTACACACAAAGAAACTCTTAATTAAAACTAATGAAAGACAGAAGAAAAAGCAATAACACAGTATCAAGGGACAGGTAGATGAGAAGGAAGTTTTCAGTCCAAGATATTTAATATTTTAATTGGTTATCTGGAAGAAATGTTGGTTATCTGCATGTTCTGAGTCTGATTCTAACCCTATGTAAGTCAGTGGCAAAAAGCCCCGTGAGTTCAACAGGGACAAGATGAAGCTCTAAGTGAATTAGGAGCTGACTGCAGATAGAATAGGTTACATTCTTCCATTCATCTTCCAATTTTAGCTGAAAGAAATAAGAAAGATTTATTGAAATCTGTCACAGAGGCAGGTAATTGAGTTTGTGTTGAGATGGATCAAAAGAAATAAGTACTTGTGAGGAAAGTAACTTCGACTATGAATTCATTGATATAACAATGCTGGACACTGAGCTTTCTGATAGAAATGGATTGCCCTACTGAAGTGTCTAAACCCTGTCCTGCACTAAAACCTGAGGTGTCTAAATACCTTGCTGATAAGGTAGATCTTTTTAAACACAATAAATATTGAGCCTTTCTCTGAAAATAAAAATGTAGAATTGGCTGAGGGAAAAAGGTACATCTTGTGCTTACTGCCCCCTCTGCCAGTCAGTGCTTGCTGTAAGTTCACATAAGATGTAAGTTCACATAAGGAGGACCTTCCCAAAGAAACCTTCACTCCCTTTTACTGCATGCAAGATGATTTATCAGTTGTTACTAGTGGAAGAGCATTAATAATAGAACTGGAAAAGACCTTAACTTCCCTTTGCCAACAACATCTCAGGGTCTCATTTCTCCAGCTGCTACTGGTGGCTGCCACCTTTTTGACTTTGGTCATCTTGTGAGAGACTGAGCTGAGAGGAAGGGAGACTTGGCTATCTAAGACATATGTTGGGGAGCAGCCCTTCTACAGGGATTTTCTTCCAGCCCTCAGAAGCAGGAGCTCCCATAATCTGCTGGAATAGCAGAACTGAGACATGGAAAGACAGATGCAATATCAGAGCCTCCCTTCAACTGGAAGGTTTCAGATAATGTTACCTGAAACTGTGAATTCAAGTAACTTAACGGAAATAATTCTAAAACTAATTGCAAGTGCAACACTAGCTGTTCTTGCATAATTCTCTGTTAAATTACTCTTGTGAAAACTATTCTTTTTCTGTTTAAAAACAACCATTCATTAGAAAAAGAGGGAAACTGAAGGGAGAGGCATAAGGAAGAGTCAACTCCTTGGCCCAGTGCTTAGAGGACATTTTTTTTCAAGTGGAAGAATAAGCTTGAAACCTCCCAGATCAGTTTCAGAAGGAGAGACCAATTATGTTTCATGAAAACTAATACAGATGAACAGTCACCCACTAATAAGTTAGATGAACGTCAGAGAGCTTGAATCTGCCTTTTTGATGGCATTAAAAGAAGTACTTTTGCAGAAGAGGGACTTTATGTAAGTGCTTTGGTTTCTGATGTACAATAGGGTTCAGGAGTCAAACAATTCTTTAGATTTTTTTTTTTTTTTTTTTTTTTTTTTACAAAGCTGTTTCCTTCCCTACTCTCCCTGCAGTGGCACAGACTTGAGGAAATGCCAAGTACCCGTCATTCCCTTTGGCTCCTGCTGTATTTATCCCAGAAAGGGTCCAACCTATCCAAGATCTTCTTGAAGCAAGATTTGGCTTTGAGACATTACATACCTTTGACTAACAGCTTTTAACATTCATTAAGAGTGACTGAAAGTCACAAAAAAACAACAAAACACAAATTTAGTGTGCAGTTTCTTTAGTCATGATCTGCTAGAACAGATGTTTTCTAAGCATCATGACATTTTAACTGCATCATTTTTTTCCCCCAGAATAAAACACTACCAGCATCTTCAGAAGGCAAACTGATAAATCTTTTTAATTTATGTTCATCATCATAGCAATTGAAATACATTCTGTAATGCCAAGCATGAAATATTCTGGAAATGGATTAAAGCCTTTCTTTGCATTTCTCTGTCCAAATTCTTTGTGTAATATCGGTCCAAATACTTGCAGCATTAGCTTGGGCACATTTGCAGTTTTCAGCAATCTGATGACTGCTTATTGTCATCTGGGGACATATAAGCTCCTGTGTTCATCATGGAGTATCCATGTACCTGGGAGATATGCATGTTAAGTGATGAAAATCATGCTGTATTAGAAAATTGATTGCACATGTCAGTGTATCCACCACCTTTTTACAAATTAGACTGCATTAGTGACAAAGTAGTCACTATATGCATAAATGGGGGAAGAGATTAATTACTTTTGTTCAAACTTGAGCTTCCTGCAAATTTTTAATCTGGAGTATGTTTCCTGTTGAAAACAGCAAAGGCAAAATGCTGTAATATTGTCATATCATGTTTATTGGATTTATGAATTTTATGAAACTTCAATAACAAGCTTGGGGGAGGCTTGCATAATCATCAGCATTGCATGTTATGATTGAAAGCCTGTATGATCACAGAATTCTTCCCAAACAATACATCACCCAAGCAGTAGATGTAGAGATAAGCATTACTATTCTAATGAAAGAAAAAAATCTGGATTATGTTTTTGTTCTCCCTTTCTCTTTCACAATGTTTTTATCATTTTCGACATTAGCATATGAAAAAGGAGAAATTCAAGCTCCTCAGAAATAACTCTGTACTGCCTTTTCACTAAAAGGTGCTTTTCCAAGGTTCTGTAGATTGGATCCTCGAATGTGACCTTATATTACATCATTGCATTTTTCCCCATTTTCCAAACAATGCACTATGATTACAATACTGGCTAGATGCCATAGTTCTGCAATGTTCTGCTAGCAACAGGCATTCCATAGCGTAATTCCTGTTTCAAAGCGATCTATAAAATACACAGAGCAGAGAAATGTGTTGGATCTGTCTAGCTAACAGCTTTCAAAAGTATTTAGGAATGTAGAGTTCAAAATTCTTAGAACAAGAGGAAGCAAATATAACTAAAATGTTAGCTGTCAATGCCTGATCCATGGTTAAAAACAAACCCCATAAAATCACTAGAGGATTTACAGATTGTCCAAAAGGAACAGAAGTGACTCCACTCCATGGTATGCATGGTATACATTAATTTTATGCATAAGTGTAAAATGATTTATTTACTTACCACTGTTGGGGGATTTGGATGGTTTTTTTTCTTAGCAGCCTCCTCTGCTTTCCACTTTCTCTTGTATGTACTTTGAAACTGAGGATAATAAGGACTCTTTCCACATGGCAAAAATACAACTATGGCATAAACCTAGCTAGTTGGAACTTTTGGTTTTATTTGTCCCCTAACAGTAGAAGGATCCATGTGGCTACAGTACTCAGATTGTTCTTCACACTGGGAAAATAGCAGTCTTCAGATGCAAAGATTTTCTTTCTTCTGACCCAGTTGGTATGCATCACTGACAAAAGTCAGCTCCAAACTGGATAACACTTCTGAGAGGCTTGGAGAGCTTTAAAATATTAATAACTGTCAGGGGTAGGGGTGGGGAGGGGAGGCAGGATACAAAAATTTAGATCTTCAGAGCTTCAGGCTCAAGTTAAATGTCATTTGAGCCATGGTTTTCAACAAGAAATACTTCAAATACGTGTTTATCAATGAACAACTTTCAAGGATGATAAAGAAAATCCAGAGTGACAGAATGTATTTTAAATTAAATTAGCTACCCTGTTATTTGTACTTTGACTGCTAAAATATAGAGACAGATACAGACAATATATAGTTAAGGCTTAACTCGCCCAAGTTCTCCATCACCCAGTAACTTCTGTTATTACCATCATAGCTGGAGGTGGGATATAGTGCTAACAAAAGTGACAAGAGGTCTGTCATGAAGAGCATCGCCTCTGAATAATCAGTCCATGTAGTGTCATCAGCAACAGAGGGTGGTGAGACCACCCTCACAGACTGGATGACAAGATCCTGATTCAGGAACTAGACAAAAGCCACAGTGAGAAAAGAAGTTTCCTATTGACTTCGTTGGAGATTACCCCCTTGGTATGTAGCATCTTTAAACCATATGCCTTACAGTAAGGAAACCAACAGGAGATGTTAAGTTTTGCAGTATTTCAGGGTAGTATTTACTAAGTTGAGAATTTCACACCATACTTCTAAACACTTTCACTACCATGATCTACTTGTGTTGCTTCTTGATGATTGCATTTTATACATCCTATTTAAATGTGGTGTTCAGTATGCTGCACAGATTCTATAGAAAGGAGCCTGTGCAGTTGACGTATTCTGAGATAGAAGAACCACTCATTTTCTCAAACCATTAAAAAGTTCCTAAATGTTCCCTTTCTTTTCTCCATATACTCCAAACAGATGTGTGTTTAAAGCTTTATGCTATATAAAGTTTATATCCCTGTTGAGATTTCCATAAAAGTTTATGTCTGTTGAGATTTCTGTCTTTTGATCAAAGCCACTTGAATAATAAAATCTTAGAGAACTAAAATCATGCAGAGCTTCCAGAGTACTTTCCTACTTTTATTTTTATGCATCTTTGATCTGACCGTTTTCCAGCAGCACACATTCAGCTAAACTCTAATGACATCTGATAGCCTTTTTTTGAAAAAGCTGTATATGTTACCACAGAAAATATTTTTTACTCGAGTCCCCACCAAGATAAGCTACTGAATTACAAAAGACCTCCAATAGACAGATGCAGAGTACAAAGTTTGCATTACAAAAGGTGGAGGAAGAGTAAAACCAAGAATTCTATCTGAATTTAAGGAGAAGGATCACAGATCTGAAAACCCTAGCATATATAATAATAATAATGTCACATTATCTTTGCTCCCTTCTGCTATGAACTGAAAGTTTTCTGTGTTAATATCACTCTTTTTCAACCACCGAGGTGATAACGCTATTAACAAATGGAGATGCCATATTCATATTATTTCCAATAATTTAAGACTTAAGTTATTACTAGCTAACTGACACTCACTGTTTGCCTAGATCAGTGTAGACTTTCCACCAACACACTAGCAGTTAACAAGATCCTTTATGTCATCAAAGTTACTCAAATGACAACACAAATCTCTGGGACTGGATCTTTGCCATGCAACTTAGGTAACAGTTGAAATTCCTCCTGCAGACGAAACTGTAATGTACTGTTGCATTACTAAAGAGATGCCAGATATGCTCAGAATAACAAACAAAATCACCCCATGGGTGTTTTCTACACCAAAAGAGCCAGTAGAATGTGGGAGTGCAAAAAGTTGGAAAGAAATTAATAATTTCTTCCATTTGGCAAACAAAACTCAAAATGCAGAGACTTGACTCTGAAAAAAAAAGACAACATTAATTGTTTCTGTCCAGCACATCTGTGTATTTAAAATGTCTGTCCCAAAAAATTATCAGTTCCTTGTTACAGATTTTTAAATGTCATGTATATAATTTTAAACTGGTATACAGATATAAAATCATTCATATTCCTCAGCTGAACTCCATTTTATAATACAAAATTTTTTAGAAGAATGGGTGTTAGAATTGGGTTTGTATAGTAACCAAGTATTCAGCTCTTAGTCTTGTAACTTTAAAATATTATTGCTGCATTGATCATTGGGACGATATGCTTGCTTTGGATTTTTGATGTTCTTTTTCATTGTTTTACTTCCTTTTCTAACTTAGATGGATCCATTAAGTATAGAGCATTAAGTGTGCTTTGAGTCACTGATTTGACAAACAATGGGAAAGAGAAGCTCACCTAATGTTGAAAACTCTAGCACTAAGCAAGAAATGAGGAATGAATCTTTCCTTCCCCAATGTCAATTATATTCCGTGCTTCATTAAAGATGGTGAAAGCCATTTGCTTTCAACAATTGATTTCTCCTAATTAAAATTTTCACTGAACTCAGAAAGAGGCAGGATCTAGAGGGATGATGTGAACAGAGCATGAATCAGGACCCGTAGTTTTATTAGCAAAACCTCAGATGGAAGATGTCTTCATTTACTGATGCAGTTGATGCAGCTGAATGGTTCATTTAACCAGATATATGTATCTTGCATCTGTGCACACACACCCACCCCCCCCAATTATTACTATTTTTTTACAATAGCTGCAGCAAGTGCCATAGATGCCTTTCACATCCAACTTGATTAAATGCCAAGCAAACACTTTCCAGTGAACCCGCCATTTTAGAAATAGTTGAGTGTGTTTACTGTGTCTCACTGGAGATGAAGAGGACAGACTGGCAAACTTAAAAGGTCTAAGTAACTAGATATTTCAGAGCTGTCCACTCCATGTGGCAGCACAAGACTGTCCCTATAGGATCAGTAAGTCCTCATCTGGCTACACTTATGCAAGCAGCTGTCTAGTCTTTCCAGAACCCTGAACAGTTGGTACACACAGTTGTGGTATCCTGATCCCTGGGATAAAGGATTGTATTTCAGTCTTCCCTTATCCGGGAATGAAGAGATGTAATGCTGCTGCATGGTGTTGGTCAGGCCAGTTACTTTGGTAATAAAATTTAAGCAATCTTGTTCTTTCCGTTTTTCATCATGGGCTGCTTAGATTGTGTCTCTACTCCTAGTTATGATTTGTTGCTTGAAGGGGTTGGTAGCTTCCCTTTTTCCCAGAGTGACCTTGTTGGGAGATTGCAGATCAGCACGACTCCTTTCCTGGGAAAGAAAATGGAGGAAAGCAGCGACTTCTGCTTCTCCTGGTAGCTGATGCTCTTACCTTGCTGATGATAGCCCTGCCACCACTGGCAGGCATTTGCTAGCCTGTGCAGCTCAAATGTGTTTCAATAGGCATGTGAAGGAGGCTAGGACAGGGATTTATGTTTTGTGGAGGGACATACTAATATAAAAAAAGCATAGGGAAAACAGAAACCCTTGAAACAAAGTTTGGTTTGACCATGGTACAGTTATTGCTTGGAGAAGAAAAGGGGTGGCGGTGAGTTTCTCTTTGCAGTACATTTGAGACATGACCGTAGCAGGAGCAGGCATGCCAACTCCGAGGTAGACAGCCCAGACAACACTGATGCAGTCATTAAAATACAAATCCAGTATCCCTCAGCTCATATTCCGGTCCATACCAATACATCTTCACAGCCTTTGTTGTGCTGCATATATTAAAGGTAATTAAGATATGCTGCAATCACATGGTTTTATTTTCCTGATTATAGGCAAGGTAAGGTTAAGATGACTCTGAAGTGATAGGTGGGAAAGAGCCAGGTGGATGCAAGGGTAACACAAAGTCAGTGAGCTGATAGGATTTCAGCATTTTCGGTGAATTTGGAGGAGAGAAGGGAACAGAACTAAACTCACTGTGGATAGTAATGAAAGGCAGAAGTGATAAAGATGTAAAATGATCATCAAAGAGACATGATGCTAAGGTAATGATGAGGAAGTGCTGTGAAGCCGTGAGTCCAGGACTTCACAACAAATGTTGAGTCAGGAATGAGGAGATAAAAGACTTCCAGATCAGATACAGACTCCGGTATCTGTTTTGAATGGTGAAGTTTTCATCCTTTCTACCACTTAGCTCTTCAGCTGTGCTCCCTCAGCCACAGTATCTTTGTGGTAGCAGGGAGACAGCACATAAAGTAGAAGACAGGAAAACACAGAAGGCCAACTTCTTGTTTGCAGGACAGTGTTCTATAAAACACAGGTATTACAGCTATCTGTTAGAGTTGGACATGGACAGTGCATTTTTATTTGGTGGCTAAAGAATTTATCTGTTGTAAATGTGTCTGTAAATTTGTGAACAGGTATGAGCAACAATCCTTCATACTTTTCTTCCAATTAAAGCATACCTTTCTCTGTTTCATATGCTTTTTTTTAATTTTTTTTTTGGTGCTAGCAATTACTTTTGAGTGGGAAACCTTTCTTCTTTCCCTCCTGTTGGTTACGTCATTGCTAGGTTCAAGAGAGTATCTCCAGCATACTCCAGCATAAAATGGATCCAAATAGAAGGATAAGGTACTAATATCTCTCAGTGCGTTTCCCCCCCCCCTTCAAACTGTTTTTAGAATGGGGAATATAGAAAAAGTTTACACTGAGGTGGTTTACAAAATAGACTTCCTGAGATTTTAAAATTATGCTGCAGAGAAGACTTCACAAACTGAAAAGGCCGTATTTCCTGTAGTAGAGAAAAATAGTTGGGCGTGGTTGCTCACGCTGTCTTCTAAAAAGAAAAGTATATACATAACAATATACTCATGGGAAAAAGCAAAAAAAAAAAAGCAAAACTATGAACAACATGGCAATGCACTGTGATAACAAAAACTCATCTTTAAAAAATATATAAGAAACAAGCATACTGCCAACATGGAATACATCACACACATTGCGCCAGTCAAACCAAAATGGTCTAGTAATTGCTATTCTTAGTTTTACATTAAGGCAAACATGAGGCTAAACACATGAAACTAACACTACTAGTTTAGCTAATCCACAGCAATTTACTAAATTGTTACACAGAACACATGTAGCTGTGTTACTTTAACAAGTCAAAGCTTCTTTCCTTAAAATGGAAAAGGTGTAATAGAATAGGTTAAATTTCACTTATAGCATGTGGTCAAATACCAGTTTTGAGTATTGTCTTTACAGGTAAGTGAACTTGAAGTTGCTTGTCTGTTTGAACTGGTTTGCTTGAACTGCTTTCTGTTTTAAGAGTAGTTTCATAATAATAAAAAATACTCATAGGAAAGACAAACTGTTTACTTTCAGCAACAACCCCTTTTATTTTAATGTTTCAAATTTTATAGATCACATTAAGATATCCTACTATTGTGTGATACCAAACAAAGCTTGCCTTTAATGTTTGTAATATAATGGACTAGGCTATTATTTACACTGACTATATACAGAAAATATAAAATATTTCAATTATAATATTTTAATTGGGTCTGAATTTATTGTTGTCTATTTTTTTAATAGATAATTCTATAATTTCACCCTGTTCCCCCAGTATACACATATTTTGTCACTTACATTGATGGTTTTGTTTAAGGGTATGACTAGCTATTAGACAACGTTTCTAAAGGAGTTTCCAAGATCAGGTAAGCATTACCATTCTCTGTTTGACCTGTTCTATTTTGACAGATTTTTATGTTTCTCACAAATTTTTCCCTGATGATTTTTAATTTTTATTTTTTTTTTAAGAAAGCAAGGATGTGCATGCACATATTTATTAATAGCTATGTTTTCACCAGTTAAGTTCTCTCAGCCAACAATTCACGGGAAAAATTATAAATGGATTTCACTGTGTGCTTCTCTAGGAGGGACTAGACAAACTCTGTTTCAGTGGGATTTAGGCACTTAAATATATAGCAACTTTAAAATCCAAGGCTTCAGCAATTTTCTAGGTGACCAGTATAATTCTTTCAAAGCTAAATTCACATATTTAGATTTCTCCTTACATATTTATTTATACACTATCTCCATTAACAAATATTTATAAATATACACAAATGTGTGTGCATGTATATGCATTTCTTTCAGGAAGTCTTTCGTTCTTCATTGATTTTTTTAATGGATGCATGGATGCATCCATTTTAAGCATGTGGCAAACAATGTAATATAATTAAAAAAGGATCATGAGAGAGGACTTGGAAAGACTAAGAAAAAAACAGTGATAAAGTATATGAACTTGGAATGAGATTTTGATCGGGAAATGAGCAATTAATGCATGTTAAAAATCCATGTAACTGAGAGATGACTCAATGACACCGAATGACTGCAAAGGATGGAGGACTCTTTTTTGTAGCTACTATGTGATAAGAAACAAATCAATCAAGCTTAAATTAAATTATGTAAAATACATGACAAATACAGTGTACAAAAAAGAGGCAAATACCTGAAACCCTTCTTCTTCTCATGTCATTCCTAAATCACATTTGTAGACATTGTTTTGTAGAAATCAGTTTCCCTGTATTTTTAATTATGTAAAATATGTGCTATATATTTAAATAGCTGATATAGATCGCCTTATTTTTTATGTCAGTCTTTCAGGCTTTCTCTTTTCCTGTCTATTTATACTTTGGGAAGTTCCATGGAATTCTTCCCCCTTTTTCAATGAAGGTAGCAAAATTTTTATAAAGAAAAACCATGAATGACACATTATGTTTAAGAAGGAACTGGGATTTGTTTTGAAACAGAATTTGGAAGATAACACTTTAAATAGATAACAAAACTATGAATTTATGCATGGTTATTACGTTCTTAAATGAGGAGGTTTTCAACTTTACATAACTGTGGCTTTTCAACCTACAACAATTCCTGAACTTAAACTCTCAGTTTTGTTTTTGGTGCCAGTTGCTAATGTTTATAGCTTGAATTATGAATATAACTTTACCTTGCATAGGAAGTGGTTTATATCTGTATCTCTAAAACTGGAGCCCAGCCATAACGTTTGTGTAACTGATAAAAATCTGCTACACTGGAGCAAACTGTCATCAATATAAATTACCTGAAGAGTACGGAATTGAACAAAAAGATTATCACAAACCTTTTAACTGAAATTAGGTGATCAACTTTATGTATTATGAATTCATTTAAATCTTAAAAAGAATTAATGTATTTTGCTTTTCAGTAAGTGAGAGATGAGAGACAGCTGATTCTCTGATGTATCTGGGTTTCAAGTTCCTAGAAGCTACATTTTGAGTTTAATCTTCTGAATTACACAAGATTTGTAAATTTGGTAAAAGAAAACATTGCCATTAAACTCAAGGTAAGAAATTATTATACATTGTTTTATGTATCTTTATATAAAAAGTTACAAGTAGCAAGCATATGACACAGAAATGGAACAGTAACAGCAATAATTGTGAATGCATGCTTTTTACAATGTATCTAATAAAGGGATTTTTGCCAACTCAAATATTCAGTAACATACATGCAGATTATTTTCTCAATGTCAAATTCAGTCATATTGCTAGATGCTTATCCAACAAACATTTCTATTGAAGTGATTATGAATGGCTAAATACCTGATTTCAATAAATTGTTCCTGAAATTGGGAATAAACTTGCAACAAAAAGAAGAGAGAAAAAGAAAAAGAGAAATGACTGATAAGCATAATAACCAAAGTCTTATTGCCTTCTAGTAATTTTACTCAACACTGCTGAATTTTGTCATGTTATGAGAATAGCTGGTCAGAGAGTCCATAAAACCTCTAGCTGGTGTTTCCAAGGACGATAGTTTCACATTTCATTGTAGCATGTTCAAAATCACCAGGTGCGCACTATTCTCAAGCAGTCTATATAATGAAAACAATGTACATATAACAAAAGTTCAATGTAAATCTTCTTCCACATATCACACAACATACAAGTAAATAACAGACTTATAAAATATATTAACTGAAATAAAACTAGGATTTTTTTTTTTTTTTTTTTGTAAAAAAAAAGGGACAGTCTCAGTTAGGAGCTAATTTCTTCTTCAAGTTTGCAGCAAATCTCCAAATGTATTTAAAAACTAAGGAACACTTAGTGGTCAGCAACCAAATTACAAAAGAATCATATTATTGTGCAATGGGAATATCTTGCTAAGGAAGTAAGATATGTCTGTACTTCTTAGGTTTGGATAAAGGCAATGAAACAAAACTAGAAACATGTCCACTCTCTCTTTCAGACAGCTGAAATAATTCACTATAGATTTTTCCATTCAGAGTTTGCATGACTGCATGAATAGTTGTCTGAAAGCAAAACAAAGTTAAAGTAAGTTCTCTCCGTGAGGAAAAATACAGAAAAATATTTACTTAAACTATGTAGAAGCAATAAAAGCATTAAAGGTTTCTTTCCCAGTAAAATTGCTGTATACATATATACACATATAACCATGTATATACACATATCTGTTTATATATATATACACATATACATATATAAATTGACAGATTAGCAGCTATCTATAATTTCATTATAAATATCTGAGATTATGTTTATTTAGATTTAACACTGATAAATTACACAAAATAAAAATCCTAGGAAAAGACTCAAAAATTGAAGTTGAATTTGCAGACATTAACATTAACGCTACAGAATCTCTATCAGTACTACCACACACCCTTCCCCTGACACTTCAAAAGGTTGAGTGAATAAAATGAGCTGAAAACTTGTAATTCCACATCTTCCTGGCTGGGGTTAGATTGCCAAGTTTTACATACTAATTCACATGCTGAATTTTATGTTCAAAAATCAAAAAATAAACACCAGAGCCATGCAAGAGATCTGTCTTTATAATGTGTTTGGAATTAAGGTTATATTTAGCTAGGGGATGATTGTAGTACTGTCAAGAATAAGGAATTAAGAGATTTTGCTTTAGTTTACAATACTAAAGTTGTAATCTGTCTTTCATTTTTCTTTGTATTCAAACGTGGCTCTCTCCGAAAGGTGATATGTAACTTGAGAATTAACATGCATTTCAGCAATATAACAAATAAAATGAAAAGCAACAGATGGTTCAATTGTTTTATAGGTATGTTTACTTACCTCAAGTTTGTCTCTTAGACCCTAGTTGTGTTGTACTCAGACTCATGTTTGCTTAGAGACCCAATGAGGCAGAACCTGGAATGTTATGGCTATTTCATTCAAAATAATAATGTTTGTATAGAAAAAAAGAAATATATGCATATAGATACTTAATAAACAGTATACCTTGATAATATGAGCAATAGTCATGAAGTCATTTACATTGGCATGCAGTTAGATTAAAATAATAAAATAACTTTCTTTTAAGAGACAGAAATGCCTTAATGTAAAAAGAAAATATGAAGGGCATGTAAACAGTCACAAGAAGTGCATAAATAATGCATGCAAGAGAAAACACATATATAAAAAAAGTTTCTGTGTTCTTTTTCAAATAAATTGTTCATAAATGTTTATGCTTTTCTTTTTCTTTTACTTGTAAACTTTTAATCATCCATATTTACAGTCATTCAAAGTGCAATATACAGTAGAAATAGCTCTTTTATTAAAAATATCATGCTTGACTTTATTTTTTTATTGATTAGAAAGATTCCTTTTAACTACATTCTTATATGTAAATATATGAATATTCTCTATTCACTATTCTGTCTCATGTTCTAATTGAGATAAAGATAGATGTTAATATAACAAGCCAAGATACTGTGGTTATTAATGGAACAGACACAGTAAAGTTTTGCAAATATTGTAATTCATTATAGAAAAGATAAGGTTTTATGAGAAAAGGGGTTTCCTTACCCCAGGTTTTTGTTTATCATTATTGTGTCATGCATCAAATAGATATAGGTATTTTTTATTTATTAATGTATTGATTTAAAGATGTTAGATCAACAGGGGATGATACTCAAGGCCACCTCAGTTACAAGGAAACCACATGTATGTGGCTCTTTCAAAAACTAGATTCACACAAAATCTTCTTTGGTTTTTAACAATTGTACCTGTTTTCTGTTGACCTGTGTGTGTATGCATTTGGGTACATGCAAAATAGTAAAAGAAAAAGAAAGATATAAAGTATAAAGGTAAAGCTGAGATACAGGATCCTTCAGGAAACAGAGGCAGAGAAGAAAGAAAGAGAGACAGGGAGAGATAATATAATGGTATGTGCTATCAGGAAACAGAAATTTAAACAATAAATAAAGAAGAAATAAAATATGTGTTTACTGAATAAAGAGTGAATATGTTTGGGCAATCAAGTCCTTACACAATAGTCTTCATCAAAAATCTATTGATACTGACCGCTGAACAGCTTTATCATGTCTGGACAGCCTGTGACTTGTGGTTGGTACCTCTTCAATTTCGTCTATCTCACACGCATCTGCAGCATCTTGTGAGTAGCTATGCTTCATGACAAGGATATTTCTCCTGTTCATGGGCTGAATGAGTGGTTTTACAGGCTGGGGTTGTATTTCTGTCAAGACAGAAGCATCTCTTGTGCTGAGGTTACTACGGCTGCCCTTAATGCTAGACACTTGTGATCCACAGTGATGGTCATGAATGCATTTTGAAGATGATCTCCGCAGTTTATGATAATTTTCAAAGTCATCTGCAACATCAGCAAGGTCAGCTGTAGGCCCTGTCCCTCTGAGGGTGCATAACTCATAATGAGGAGGCTCAAACACCTCCTGGAACACTGTTTGATCAAAGTCTGTTTTCCTTTGGACAAATTTTTTACGAGGCTGCTTGATCTGTACTATAACAGAGATAACAATGAGGATGATCACAATGCAAGAAGTCACCCCAATTATAGTCCCACTGGTATTGGTAAGTTGGTCCAATAGGTTAGCTTTTCTTTTTTCTGTGTGACGGGAGAAAAAAAAAAAAAAAGCACAGCATTAATTGCAGTTCAAGAATAAAAACAACCACGATGGGTTCACAGATTACTGCAAAACTGAGCCTAGTCTATGTCTGTGTTTACTTAATCAATCTCTCTGACAAAAAGAAAAAGGAAAAAATCAGGTATTCGTGAAAGCCAAATAAACAACACACAGGTCCTCTGTGTGCCTATTCATTTGGAAAGTGATTTATTCAGGGTACGTTACAAGCTTAATTAGATAAAAGAATTATTTATGCTTTTTATAAAAAGCAACCACCATAACAAGCAGATGGCTTTAGTGTCACCTCTGAAATCTATTTGCCTGCTAAAGCCCCCAAGACTGTTACAGACATTCTCCTCATTATTTTCTGTCTCTTCCAGTAAATATATGCAACTAGAACATTAGCACCAATGAAAGAGCAAGACTTTACAGGATTTAAGAAAAAATTCTTCTTTGCATTGGGAACTTCCACTGAAGTTCTAATATTTACGAGCTGACTGGGACTGCTGACAGTATTCAATGAAAAAGCTAAATGAGGAGAAAATAGAAAAGTTACTCAAACTGAGGTTTCAGAAAGAAAAAAAAAAAAAAAAAAAAGCGTGCAAATTGTTTCTTTTGTTCCTGGCCTATTAAATACCATAACTTTTCTAAACACCCAGTAAAATCCAAAAGCTGATCCTACATATTATCCTTTACTCAGGGGCCTCTAGGAATTTAACCAGCAAATTAGAAGAAAATCAGAGAATATGCAGTAAAACAATAAAAAGAAAACCAGTTTCACCCTACTGTTGTGTATATTTCTCTGTGATTTGCTTTCAAATGGCTGCAGACACATGAGACGGTGACTGAGCTTTGTAGAAATCCAAGCTGAAAGCATTCACATCAGTCTCTCACAGGCATAGCAAGACGCCACAACTGTGATTAAGTATCAACACCCAGTTTCGTGTAAGTTTTCCTAGCAACCTTAAACATATCAAAGGACTTAATAAAAAGTTTTTGAAGTGAAAGTTATTGGCACCAAAATAATAACATCCATCTCTTCATAATCTCATAGATACCAAAAATGAACTTCTCAGTACTCCCCACTCCCTATTCTTGTAGATTCACCTAAGGTTTCCCTAATGGACTGCCACAGACTTTGGGGAAGTAAGAGAGGTAGAAAAAGCAACACAGCAGCAAACAACCTTTTTACTGGGATCAGCAAACCTCCTTTTTCTAGTTAGAAAAACAAGAGAGGATAAACGCATAAGACCAAATAAAAAGATACTTGGCAAATGAAAGATGAAAATAATTCTGGAAATTAAAGAGTGGAGAAAGTCTTCTGTTTTCCTCTGTGCTGAAGAAGTAGAGAACAGATAATTATTTCCCAATCATATGTTTAGTTTCTTTGAAGAATATTATGCCATGCCACAGTTTTGCTGTGTTCTTTTGAAGTGTGTTTTCATTTGCGTTTTACCCTATTACACTGCTTGTCAGGATTTTACAGGCTTCAGCAGACTTATGGGCTGACTACTAATCCACCTCATTGTGAATTTCTTCTTGATTGGTTCCTAAATTTGGTATATCCCATGTTTCCAGGAACAAATCTGTGGTAGCGAGGGGGAGCGGGAGGGAAGTGAACTGTCTCCCTAGCCTGTAATGTAAGTTAGTTAAGCTCTTTTCCCTGAAGAAAACACAGATGTTGATTTTTTTCTTCCAGAAACACAGAGCAATATTTAGAAACCATTGTGAACACCTGGTTAGGAGCATAAGTCCCTACCTATGAAACAGACGTTATGCCTGATTTCCCGTGCCTGTTCCTTACTTTTCAATTTCACTTGATTATAGTAGATTTGGTTGCTTTCTTACAGGGTTAATTCAACTTCCCCTTGGCTTTTTAGTGCACCTGGGCTATTATGGGCATGGCATGAAGCTAAAAGGCACCTGCTACCCATATGTTACCCCACTGAAAAGGTAACTACGACAAAGGAACCAAAATATGACTTATAATTACATTTTAGATTATACAGAAAACAGAGACCAAGTGATCAGAAAGCCTGCTAGAAGGACATAACCAACACAAATCAACACCAAGCAAAACAAATACAAACACTGAAACTAAATCCATCGGTACTTTTATCTCTCTTCATTTTCTCTATTGCTTGATGTATGGTCTCCCTGAATTACTCTTCTAGAGCTTTGACCCATCTGGCACATACTTAACAAGAAACTAAGGATAAGATGCTGTATCCCATGCAGTCTAAATGACCTGACATTTCCATTTCTAAACGTTACCTTTGCAATGGTTTTCATCCCAAGGATACACACAATTCTGGAGTCCGTTGCAGACCAATGTATTATTAATACACATATTACTGTGGCAAAAGAATGTGTTGGCTTCACAAGGGGCTAGAAACAAGAGAGAAAAACCGATATTAAGTAGTAAATCATTCACCTCTCTGCAACGAACACATCTAGGAGTGATCATGTAATCTGTAACAGGAAAACGCTACACACACAGGTTCCTTGAGCATATTTTATATTCGACATGCAGCACTGAGACCACTCCACTGACACACTGTTTATTATTCTGCGGCAAGAGATTTTCAGTTCTAAGACAAGTGGGCTTTCCCACAGTCTGACTCTCATGGTTGTAGTAGCTTGGTTCTCCATACATTGGTGGGGGGTCACTGATGTGTTATCAACAGTTTTAGCTGCAGATCCAACACACAGCACCCTATGGGCTGCTGTGAAAAAAAG
The DNA here is from genome assembly GCF_965140245.1 of Athene noctua. Classification (NCBI taxonomy): domain Eukaryota; kingdom Metazoa; phylum Chordata; class Aves; order Strigiformes; family Strigidae; genus Athene; species Athene noctua. The sequence goes on from NC_134038.1 coordinate 63,494,494, forward strand.
TTAACTGTATCCCAGTCAGATCTGGTGTATAATTTGTTTTGAAGTTTGTTGCTGAAACTTGTTTTACAAGAAAACTTGTGTAATTCAAAGAAGATATGTACTTTAGTGCCCGTATCAACAGTGCCTAAACCTTTATACATAGACAATAAAATTACACACCCCCAAATACGCAACCATCCACTCAGATATAACAGTATGCTTATACTGTGCCTCAGCCAATGCAGAAGACTGATCAGCCAGGCTGGTTCTGACAATTGATCAATTTTTGGAAAAATGTGGTATACCATCTCCTAAGCTGCAGTGACCCTAGTCAGGTGTTAAGCTTTTTAGGATTTTACTTTAAAGTGACAGAAAGAGGAGAACAGCACACATGCATATTAGCAAGGGAGGGTGCTTTGGGACAGCCCTTATCTGTCGCTGTCATTTGGGGATAGTGAGGGCTGAGCCTGGAGGATTCATACAGGGAACCCACTGGAGGCACTATCATTCTTTCACACTCTAGCTGCAATCCCTGTTTCTGGACAAAGCGAGGATCTTTTGGGACCAGTTCTTTACAACACACAGAAAGAGTCTCACTGCCTGCTCTAGGCAAAAATGTGAAACAGAGAGGAAGAGAATTTTTGAAAGCGAAACCTAAGAAAAGCTAATCAGGTACCTATTCAAAATACATGGTAATAAGTAGGAAAGGCACAAGAAAAGAAGACCCAATTGATAAATAGAGAAGGCACAAGGAGTGATAGGGGAACAAGGGGGAAAAAAAAAAAAAAAAGGAAGTGCAGGATTTTATGCTAATAAAGCCATAAAGATTAAATAAAATAAAAAACACCACCAAAACACAAAAAAACCTACACAGTGGCATGGAAGGCTTTAGAAGTGAAGTGGTGAGGACAGAGTGCTGTGTCTGAGTAGGCAGAACCTCCTAGATATGTATGACTTGCTCTTGTCACTTCAAAATCAGTCTGATTGCATCCTGAATGCAACAGCAAAGAAAGGATTAATAACGGAAAACAACACCCAAAAGAATAGAGAACAATTTAAGGGAAAAAGGGACAGTTGTGTAAGGCAGAAATAAAGGAATTTAGAAGCATAGTGGTGGTAAGCAGAAAAGAACTAGAGGAAGGTAGTAAAGGAAGTGAAAGAAGAAAGAGAACTGCACAACAGAAATAGATGACACTTAAGGCATTCTGCACTGAAAGGAATGACAAGAGATTTTACATCAAATGAAAAATATTAGGAAATGTTTCAGAAATAAGAGAGAAAAAATAAGAGCAGCACAAAAGACATTTTTTGCAGATTTAAGAAGAAGGGATAATTATGCAAAGTAACGGCAGGGAGATCTGGAAATGAAAGGCAAGATAAAGGAAGAAAAAACAGAAATTTTCAGTTTCTCTGAATTGTGCTGTTGAACTATGGAGGAAAGGGTTAATATGTGAATAAATGTCAAAACTAGATGAATAGCAAAGCAGAGAAATTTCAGAATAAGTACAGCCTATTTAGCATGAGAGAAACCCAAATGTAAGATTCGTAAACCTAATGATAAACAGACCTCTCTTGTTCATGTTTATAAAATTTGTATGGTCAAGCCCTCTCTGTGATCCCTTGGACCTGGAGTGATTAAGCTGGACAAGAAATCTATATATTTTGCCCACTCTAATGAAGGCTTTTTGTTGGAATGAATGAAAGCATCAAGGGAAGCTGAAAACGTGTCAGTCCCATTATACATCGGAGGAATCAGGTTTTTTGTCCTTGAAGAGGCACAGCAAAGGTGTCTTGGGATGCTGCATCAAGGACATTCTAGTAATAGCAAAAAGACAAATTAACTGGTAGTGAACAGAATTCTTTTACAAGAAGATGGATCTGTTCCTGATGCTTTCCTGAAGCTGTTACAGAACCCAGGATGGGAGTGAAATCAAGCAGATAAGGTATGTGGCAACAACACTTTTTAGCTTTACCACAATCTTGAGCATCATCTATGGCAATACTTCAATATATAAATGTTTAAACCTGAGGAAAGGTTGTGGATGTTTTCACAAAAGGAAGCTACTGCTATTATTTGGTTCAAAAGAAAGCAGCACAAACCTCTCTGTCCAGCAGAAGCCTTAATCTATCAATCTACGGTCTTCTCCCTGAGTATATAAATGCCCTTTATATGAGAGAGCAGCAGGAACGCACAGAGCTCTGCCTTGGGTTGGGTGAGGAGCCAAGTGAGATTTTTTGAGTCAGGATTAGCACACAGCTACCAATATTGTAGTTGGTGTCTGTTACCTGATCAGGGACAAGAAGTAGATGAAACCTTCTTCAGACATCTGGAAAAATCCTCATGTTCACAGGCCTTGGTCCTTATGGGAGATTTTAACCAATTGATATCAGTGAAGGGAAACACAGCAGGGCAGAAGCAATCCAGGAAGTTTCCAGAGTACATTGATCATAACTTCCTGATACAGGTAATCAAGGAGCTGATGAGGGGAGCTCTACTGGGCCTTATAGTTTTATAAACAAGGAAGAACCAGTCAGGGATGTGAATGTCAGACACAGCCCTGGCTGCAGTGATCATGAGATGGTGCAGTTTAGGATGCTGCAGAGAGGGAATAAAGTAAAAAGTAGGATCACAGGTCTGGGCTTTAGGAGAGCAAAATTTCACTGTTGAAGAGTCTGTTTGGAAGAATGCCATTGAAGGTGGTTCTGGAAAGATAAGGGTTCCAGGAGAGTTAGTTGATTCTGTAAGAGCACTTCCTCCAACCTCAATAGTTGTTTATTTGGACAAGCAGAAAATCCAGTGAGAGCAGCAGTTAGACTGCACAGATGAACAATGAGCTCCTGACGAGACTCAGACATAAAAAGAATGCGCACAATTCAGATGACTCCAGCAGAAAAATAGGGTCACTGACCAGAGGTGCAGTGATACAGTTAGGAAAGCTGAAGTCTACTTGGAATTAAATCTGTTAAGGGTTGTAAAGGGCAACAAAAACTACTTTTACCGGTATGTCAGCTGCCAAAGCAAGATGGGAGAAAATGTGACTGTGATGCTGAATGGGAGAGAGGTCTTGGTGACAAAGGGAATGGAAAAGTCTGAGGTACTGAATTTCTTCTTCATATCCATCCTTTTTTTTGATGAGATTTGTCTTTTGGAGTTCCAAGCACTTGAGATAAGGGAGAAAACCTGGAGCAAGAAAGACTTGCCCTCAGTGGGAGAGGAGCAGGTTAGGGAATATTTAACCAAACTGGACAGACCTGAGACCATGGACCCTGATGTGATGCCCTCAGTAGTTGACTAATGTCATTGCGAGGCCACTCTTGATTATCTCTGAAATGTCATTGGTAATCAAGGGAGGTTTCCAAGGTCTGGAAGAAAGCAAATCTCCCCCCATCTTTGAGAAAGGTGAGAAGGAGAATCCTGAGAGCTACATGTCAGTTAGCCTCATCTCAATCTCTAGGAAGGTGACAGAGCAAATAATCCTCAAAACCATTTCCAACACATGAAGGACAAGAAGAGTGTTGTCTGCATGGAGTTATGAAAGGGAAATCATGCTTGACCAACATGACAGCCTTCTACAATTGGATTACTGGCTTGGTGAGTGAAAGCAGTGGATGATGTGTTTTTCTAAGAAAAGCTTTCACCCTGTTTCCCATAACATCCTCAGACAAACTGATAAATATGGGCTAGATAAATAAACAGCGAGTGGGACTGAAAGTAGACTTTCAGTTTAAAAACTGCTAAACTCAAAAAATTGTGATCAATAGCATGAAATCCAGCTCGAGGCCAGTCACTCGTGATGTACCCCAGGGTCAGTACTGAGGCCAATACTCTTTAACCTTTTCATTAATATCCTGGATGATGGGACAGAGTGTATCCTCAGCAAGTTAGCAGGCCGTGCAAAACTGGGAGGACTGGCTGATAGACCAAGTGGCTGGGTGGCTGTACAAATGAGCCTCAATGGGCTGGAGAATCGTGAACTTCAACCAGATCAGCAAAAGGAAATGCAAAGTCCTGTGCCTGGGAAGGAATAACTTCATGCACTTCATGCTGGGGACACACTGTCCGGAAAGTGAGCTTTCAGAAAAGGTGCTGCTGTGCAATAAACTGACCATGAGCCAGCAGTGTGCCCTTGTGGCAAAGAAAGTCTCCAGTATCCTGAGCTGCATTAGAAAGAACATTGTCAGCAGGTTAAGAGATGTCATCCTCCCCCTCTACTCAGCACTGGTGAGGCCAAATCTGCAGCACTGTGTCCAGTTCTGCGCTCCTCAGCACAAGAGACATGGACATACTGGAGTGAGTCCAGCAAAGGGTCACAAAGACCACTAAAGGCCTGGATCATCTGACATGTGAGTCGGGGCTGAGAGAGCTGGGACTGTTCATCCTGGAGAAGTCTCAGAGAGGGTCTCATCAATGTGTACAAATACCTCATGGAAGGGAGTAAAGATGACAGAACCAGGCTCTTCTCAGCAGCATCCAGTGACATGACAAGAAGCAATGAGCTCTAAACAAATACAGGAAATGCCCCTTAAATGCAAGAACAAACTTTTACTTTGCGGCTGGTCAAACACTGTGCAGGATCTGGTTTCCCAGAGAGGTTGTGGAGTTTCTGTCGTTGAAGATCAAAAGCCGACTGGACACAGCCCTGAGCAAGCTACTGTAGCTGACCCTGCCTTGAGCAGGAGGATTGGACTAGACAATATCCCAGAGTCCTTTCCAAACTCAACCCTTCTGTGACTCCCTGAAAAGATGCCTTCATAATTAGATTAAAAGTAACATTGGGGAACACACAGTGATGTTATTTCTCCTGTGTCCCAAAGCTGCCTTGAGTCAAGCTCTGCCAAGGTTCTGGCCTAGAAATAAGTGAGATACTGTGTTCAGTACAATGAAGATTTCATAATGATTATAACATAAGGGAGCAAATTAGAACTAAACATATAACTCAACTTCATGTATTTGAATAACTTTAAATCTTTGATAAATGGTTGGATTTTTACAGCATGAAACCACTATAATTTAAATTAAATCACCAGTTGAAAAAAGAGATTATTATTAAAGGTTCTTTTTCCAGTTTGGATTTTAACTGATAATTATTTTTATGTAAAATTATATTTTATATAAAATAATACATACCAAACAAAAACCTTCAAAGACTTTCATTCTACCTGATTTTTAATGATAATATTTTCTTTTTAAAAATCTATGTAGTATGTAGGGATACTTTGTATGCTAATATACAAACAGGTTTTATAGTTATTGAATTAATTATAATGTAATGTCTTCTGCTTTGCAACTAGTATTTATAGTGAACACAAGATGGTGCACTTATCCTAGAAGATATATAAGCAAGTGAGTTAACAGGAATAGACATGATATCCCAGAATTTTTTTCAGGTTTAGGTAGTCTATACTTTAAAAAACACTAGACTAAAAAAACCCCCACTATTTCTGTCATCTGGCTTGTAAATATATTTTGTTTCTAATACAAGTTAGGAACTTGTTGTAATGATCATAATTCCAGAATGTTACCATCACAGTATTAAAAAAACCTGAGTTTAGTGTTTGAAGGTTACTGCTTTCAAAATTTATAAAAATTCAGCCAATGGAGTTGTCTGTATTTTCTTACTTTTGGAAGGTTCTGGGAATGCACATGGGGCCAATAATCTATAGTTTTTCATTTATTAATGTAAAATACTAATAAATTCTTTTAATCCTGAATAGTTATAAGGCAGAGAAACATAAAAAGCATTAATAGTTCTTCCATATGCCATGTTTACAGAGTAACCTGAAATAAAAGCAGTTATATATATATATATATTTTTTAAATACCGTTTTCACTGAGACAATAAATATTCACAAGTAATGCATGCCCATTTATATTACAAAATAGTATTTATAAAGCACTATAGTAATTAAATATTGTGTTGTTTTAATAATTATTACTATTGTGATTTTATGACACTAATAATACATTATCTGTATTTGTTGATCATCATTTCGTTGGGCATGACAAGATACTTTGGGTATAAAATGCAAACACGGCCAGGTCAAAACATTTTTACAAGATGAAGTCAAAAGCTGACTCGTCATGGAGCTGGTGTGAAGCCTGGCTGTTCCAACTCAGTGTAGTGCTCTCCCCAGTGTATTTGCACTGTTTCTGAGCACCAAGCAGAGTCAGCTCAACTCCTTTGCTTCTAGGGTGTGAACTAGCTCTGAGCAAGCAGCTTGGGTGTCTACGTCGCACTTCATTGAACTGTGTGGATTTACCCTTTGAGCTTGTCTCCAGACAGGGATTTCAGTCTGGGATTCCCTAATCTCACATGAATGCCCTACCCTACTTGCTATTTTTAGGCTTCTTCCCCCCCCCCCCCCCCCCCGCCCCCCCTTCCCTCCCTTCTTGTCGTAACATATTTGAGAGGTCCTGCTTTCTTCTGATAGTGAATGGGAAAATTCCGAAATCTTAACAATGGTTAAATGTGAAAAATATTTTACTTGTTAGACATTTCACACCTACTCCTCACGTACTCAAGATAGCTCATTGAATCATGTTCTGCACACGAATTCTTTAAGTATAGATCATTTGGATTTTCCCACTGTTACTGAAAAATAGAGCTTTCCTTCGGAAGATAAAGAAAAATTAAATTCTTCAGATGTTCCTTAAATCATCCTTGAAACAGAGAAAGAAGTTTTCTCTCAGCCTCTTCAAGGAACATTTCAGTCATGCTGAGAAACTGTTTCACTTTATTAAAAATATGAAATTATTGATGGGTTTAGTACCGTACACTGAAAGTATTTTACCTAAACTAAAATTACTTCTCTTTCCATTTGCCACTAATGAAAAAAAAAAAAAATCTTATTAAAATACAGCTATTAGAAACCTGAAAATGAAATGTACTTAATATTGAATTTTCTTTCTCAGCCACCTTCAGACAGTTCTGTTCAAGATAAATGTAACTTTTATGGATAGTTAATACCAGATACACATTGATAATCTACCTTTAAAAAACACTTATATGTGGTTTCATGGGGGTTTTTTGATATACGAACTCACCAGAGAATGGCAGCTCAGAAGCATGTGCTCAGAGCTCCAGTCTGTGTTCAGTTTATACACTCTAGGCACCACAAAGAGTTATTTTGTTCAGGGTCAGAGTCATTGGGATGCTTAGCCAGTGAGGGTTTTTCACTAGAGATAGCTGCAAATAGCACAGAGGGGAAGAAAATCACATGAGTGCTCACCAGTAAGGAGGCAATACCAGTGTTTCCTTTTTTATGTATTAGTGTGGAAACAGGGAGCAAAACCAGCAAAGCTGCAATCTATTTATACTCCTAAATCCTTGCAGAGGGCAACCATCTCTTCACGTGTTGCACTTATCACTTTGTTGTTCCCTTTCTCAGTAGTTCCCTTTCCTTTACCACAATAAACACAGTCATTAACGCTGCATACCCGCAGTGCCTTTTCCCCATTAGAGAATTGCCCATGCTGGGGTGATCATCTTCAGGGATTCTGGCTGTAAACAAGGTCTTGAGTGCTGTTACTTGATAAAGCTGTGCACTACTCTTCTAAACATGGCCCTAGATTTCCATCCAAATATGGGGTTTGTTAATAAAAAGAAAAGAATGATAGAATTTGTGCTCCTTTAGGAAAGCCAGTATGACAGGGTTTTAAAAACAGGCTTAGATCTCAAAGGAGGGGCAACAAAAGAAGAGGAGAAATTATACTTTTCTGATCTGGGTGTTGTGATGCAGGGTTATGGATGGAGAAGAAAGCTGTGCCACCAAACAGCAGTCAGAGGTGAGAGAACGAACATCTTGCCTGCTGTGCATGCAGAGGGATTTTCTCTTAACCCATATGCCCTGGTTCTACGAATCTGCTTTTAGGTTAAAGCGTAGGTGTGTCTGCTCAGGAGCAGCTCTTTGAAGAAGCTGTAGGTGTAGCATGTCTGTCATTAATCAGGCTGGAGATCACTCTCACAGTCATGGAAAATGAAATGAACAGTTAGTGGGTGAAAAAACAAAGACTCGTTTTGCAGGTCTTCTTACCAAATGAACAGACACCTTTTGATATCAGCTTTCTTGTGGGGGTTTTTTGTTTGTTGGTTTGGTTTTTTGGTTGTTGTTTTTTTTTTTTTTTCTGATTCTTAAATTAATTTATTGGATATTTAAAACCTATTATAGATAATGATTACCATACACAAAAATATGATTAGATATATATGTTTAGAAGATATATTAAAGATTTAAAAGGTAAGGACATAAGCAGACAAAACCCATAACGCTAGTTGCAATAGCTAATAATCCTGATAGTGAAATATCAGATCATCACTCTAAATTATCAGCTATTAAGAATTAGTTGATCTACTACTATTTTGATGATGTGAGAATCATTACTAATTTTCTGGTGTAGAAAATTTAACAACTTCTTGCATCGTATGCTTTTCCTTCCAACATATTTATAGCACTGATGCAGAGAATCACTGCTAGAGGTTTGGAAACTTGTAAGACCACTCTTTACATGCCAACAAAAAAGACATGTATTTCAAATTTAGTTGGAGCACACTGATCAAACTGTATGAAAATATAAGAAATCTGTTCTACACAAATGTCAAGTCCCCAGGAAACAGCCCTATAACAAGAATTAACACTGAACAGATTTACAAACATTCCTCAGGCTAAGTAGCCTATTTCCACAAAAAACCACTTCCAGTTCGCAGAGCCTTGTGTAAGGGAAGACGCACAAACTTGACAACTTCTACACTAAGAAGAGGAACTTGGGTGGGCTACAGATCATCACACCTCCTGGTCATTCCCACAGCAACAATAAATGAAGGACTTTTACTTTGTCACTCTATGTGGCACATAACCACAACATAAATGTCATCTCCTGTTTTGTTTCTTTCTCGGCTCTCAGTGAACAAAATAGCTTTTTTCCTCTTTCTGTGTCCCCAAGTAGAGACACAGGTGTCTGTTCCCTGATGCACATCTCCCTGAATGAGGTCTGACATTCCTTCTCTTCCATGCAGATGATCTAATTATTCCCACATGCTGCTGAAAGACATTGCAGTTTACATGCTCTGAGCTGTATCTCGCAGTGCACACGCCGGACATCTGTTCTAGCTGACTCCTGACAGCCAGCACCAGTCTGCAGCATAGGGCAGCACTTAACTTGACATAGAAAGTACAATCTGTATCACCTTTAAATCTTTAAAGTAAATTTCCAGCATTCAAAACAGATGCAGTTTCTTCTACTATTTATGAGCAGGCGGTGTATATATATCTCAAAGCACAATTTATCTTGTAATAAATTTTCAGCTTTTAGTGCACAATGACTGTTCAAAATAAATTTACAGAAAACCATCATGTTAATATTTTCAGCTTCCCAGTTAGAATACTATGCAGTATAAACTATCATCTGTTTACAAGAATGGAGTAGCTCAAAGATGTAGCATGACAGATAAATACCTTAGGAATACTGTAAGAGAAAAAACCACATTTTTCCTTATTTTCCTTTAAAACATGAAAGCCTTGCAAACACACACTTATTCAAACCTTCATTTCAACTTAGTCATCATAATGCTTCACTCTCCAGATCTTTATATGCTCTGAACCTCCAGTGTCTATGCAGTTGTTTCTAAGGTAACAGATCAGGATGCCTTGTGAAAAAAAATGTATCAGATCTTGAATATTCAAGACATCTCCAGTTGCAGAAATGAGAAAAGGGCAGTATCATCTCAACTGAGGGTTCTCAGTATCTTTTAGAGCTCGGTCTGATTTACAGACAAGAAAAATATAATCCACCCTAAGGCTGCAGTGTGAGAGTACAGTGGCGTATGCAGTTTCAGGCATGTAGACTGTCAGAAATTTTTAATCAGAGCCATAATTAAGGAATTACGGAGGCTGTTCTCAACAGAGTCTCGTTGCCTCATTGCAGGGCACACACACAGAGAATACAGATGAAGAAAAGGTTTGGTACGATTGTGCCTTCATTCCAACCACTTAAAGCTGCACAGAAATCTTCCTGTCAGACATGTAATGCAAAAATCAAAAAATACATTAAAAATGAACGTGAATCGGCATTATGAAAATACATGTATATAGTCCTTCCTCAAGGACCAAATATGCATTATTTCCATCAAAGAAAACAAATCATTATCTTTCACAGGTGATTACCTGAGTCAATCATTTTCAGTGAATGGGATTATTGGCTTTTATTGAAGGTTTGGGGTTTTTTTAAATTGTCCAGAACTACCTTTGGTTTCTTTCAAAGGCTATTTTGCTTATTATCTGAGTCCAGAAATCATATAAACATATGAATTCAGGAAAGGTACATAGAGAGAATATTAAGCAAAATATCATGTAAGGCTTTTAGAAAACTTTTATTACTACAAAAAATTAACTAAATTATTTGCTTAACAATATCTGACATATAGGTTTATTAATATATGCATTCTAGAATATGCACAAGCAAACCCATCATGTGTGACAAAATAATCATAAGGTATTTTTCAAATGCCCTTCATAATGAGATCTAAAAAATCAAATTCCTAGAAAAGGATCAGGCTTGATAAAAACCTTCAGAGCTGCATTATTTTCCACATCGTGTAAGGGAAAACTGAGACATAGCAGCCTGGTAGCTTGGGGATCAGGTAAAAGTTACAGTCATACTACTGGAAAGGTCATAACTAATCATGCCTGGTTTTCCGTCTCTGAGTCTTGTGCTCTACCTACTGCACTACAAATTATTGTACACTAGAAATACTTGGACTAAAACCTGTTCTGAATATTTACATTGTTCAGTGAGTACTTTGCATGAAGAAAACATTAACAGTTTTGGGGACTTATTGTCATTTAACAAGCTGAAAGCAGGTGCATTTATTAGGGTCTTACGTTCTTGGAAAGATGTGAAGAGCATCTGGAATCGGCTGCTTCTACTGCCTTCATCTGCCCACATGCGGATTACACCAAGACCTGTCCGCAGCATTACATCATTAGCAACAGTGCTGCAAAATTTTGCTTTCAAATCCTCCACGGAGCTGCTTCCATCATAGACAGCTACAAAATTCCTTTTGCATTCATTGGAATTCTGCATCTCATAGTCCAAGAATCGCAAATAGATCTGTGAAACAAACAACAAAGGCAACATGTACAGACATTTGAGAATGACTAAACAAACACTAAGCACCTTTGCTCTACCCTGTGGGAGAAAGGCTGCACACCACCATCAGAATAATTTTTCTGGAGCTGGTGATCCATAGGCCACTTCTCTGGAAAGGCATTCATATGGAAAAGGAGCACTCTTTATACTTCCTGATATTTTGTCTTGCTTCAAAGTAGAATCTAGTGGAAGATCTAGATATTTTTGTTCTTTGTAGTAAGGTCCTAATTTCCAAATATATACCCATCTTTGAAAAGTATGTACAACAGTCCTTCAAGCTGGAGGACAGAGAAGCTAGAATTTTATTATTTCACTGGTTGGCACAGTATTGCACTATTACTTGCCTGACATGGAAAATAATAAGGCAAATAATTGCTGCTCCCTCCCCAGAGTCAATATGTGTCATCTTTGTGATATGTCTCAGCTACACCAATTCAGGAAGAGAGAACTTGGGAGCCAGGCAGAACTCAATCTTTTTATGTTTCCTCAAGCAGTTTGGACACAACCTCATCTTTCCTAAACAAAGCCTTATGGTATATATCTTTATAATTTAACAGGGTTGAAATCAAGTGTATTTCATAGAAACATCCAGAAACAGAAAGTTTTTAGGAAATGTCTCTTGCGTACAAGCTAAGTTCTCTCACAAAAGTAATAGATGTGTTGCCCTCTGCAAAGAACTCTTTAAATCCATCCAAAAAGAAGCAGGGGTGAGGAGAAAATACTGTTAATTTGATATTCAACTCTATATGGACTTTAATAGGGAAAACCACCCATTTTAACAACAGTTGATAATACAAGCAACTCAAATATTCCAGTAACAGATAAGGCAGGTAATTTTCAATAGATACATGATACATAATCAAACTGCCAAGTATACACAAGAGTCTTCAGGAAAATGTTACAGAAAGGGGAAATAGGTAAGAAATAACATAAAACGCCAGCAAACATATCCAGCATCCAAATAGCCAAAAAGAAACTCCACTGTATTAGATATCAAATATATTTCTTCACATACAAAAATCTTATTAGCTTCAGGTAATTTTTTACATGCAATAGCTTAAAAATTGCTTAAAAATTGCTTTTTTACATGCAGTTGCTTAAAAAGCTTCTCTGGATTTACATAAAGTACACAAACATAGCATATCCTAGTAGCAACAGGACTCACCACTTCATTAATATATTAAAGCTCTTACAGTTTGAGAATTGTGTGCTATTAAGCAGTCAGTCCCTGTTTAATAATAGCTCAGATTTTTAAATGAACCTTTTTCAGGTAGCATATTATGGTACATTTTCATTCCTTGTTATGCTTAGCAACTGGTCTCTCGGAAAAGACCATTTGTAAAGCAATTTTTACTAGCATATGAAATTTAGTATACTAAGTTTCATTTTACTTGCCTCACCTTTTTCTAGTATGTTATTTCTTACAATAATCCTTACTTATGTTCCAACATTCCCATCCTCCAGAAGAACTCAGAGAGATATATTTCAATTAAATTGCAGTTAAGTGAATTCTACATTCACCATGTATCCTGGTTTTTAAATATTATAAATTAAGGAAGTTTCTTCCACTGATCGCTACAAAATGGAATAGTTAAAAGCAGTACACAAAGTAATATTTAGATGTCAATATCTTCTATCAAATAATACATTTTATAGTGTTTTTTATTTCATTTATGGGTTGCTCCACCCTTGCAGTGGAATGAAAAATTACTAGAGTTCAGTCACCAAACACTGCTGAAACTTTCTCACAGTATCCACCACTTGTTATAAACATGTTTTGAAATGTCTTGCCACTTCCTCTCCTACTGGGTGACATGCAGTTTCCATTCTTGTTAAAACAGGTCACCTACTTCCTTGGAAAAGTCATATTTAAAGGCTTGTTTTGAATGATGAAGATTTGTTGAGTGCAGAAAATGCATTTCTGAAGTTCCTCTGCACTGGCTACACCCCTTTACAAGTCTCTCTCCTACTCAAGTCTCTTCCTCCCTTCCTTGGGTGCTCAGGCCCCCTTTACTCCTTCTCATGCTCCAAATCCTTGTTCTTGGTGTTCTCTGGCTATTTAAAACATTTTTGTCTTGATGATATCTGATTACTTTAGCCCCACAGGTAAACCTCATCTTCAGTGTTGCTCTGTCTCTTTTCTGTTTATATAGCCTCAGCCAATTCCATGGCCACCAGGCAGATGCCTGACCTTTGCTGCCAGCTACTTCCTAGAAACTGTTAACACCTCTGAGAGTAAGTGTATGAGAACGTGCAGAAATTAACTGGAACCAAGCAAAAATGAGCAGCAAAAGGCCAGTGACAGGGCTGCAGACAAGAATTCTGTACCAGTCAGTGACTTGGACACAACCACGCAGAACTGGGATGGGCAATGTGAGATGGGCTCTCACACTTAACTCTCACGGTTTGATAAGACCCTCTTATATTAGTGGCTCCTGGGGTCCAGCTGGCACAGGCATGCTATTGTCCTGCCAGAGCAAGATTACGCACGAGGGAGGGAAGAGGCAGTTCCATAATATTCACACCCAGCAACTGGCCATAGCTGGGACACACCAGAGAGCTGCTTCTGTGTCCTAGAGACCAATCACTCCTGCTCAAAGAAGAGTGTAACAGGGCACTGTGAAAGCCTGGCACCCAGCCTCTGCTGGGAAGCTGCTGAGATAGCACCTAGTCCATCTCTGCATATGTGCACCTTGCTTTTCTTTCCTCCCCTAACAGAAGCAACCTGCTTCAGATGGTCAGCTTTGTCACGGGTAATGCAATAAAACCTTCTGCAGCTGATTACATGCAATATTGTATACACATGACTTGTTTAGAAAGTGGAGCATGTCATAAATCTCATGAGAAAGCACAGCAGACTTCTAACATATTGTCATGAATCACTACTTTTATGCCATATAAGCCTATCATATGTATACTATCTATATGTTACAATATATCATATATAGATATGATAGACCGTATAGGTATAATGCAATGTACATATATGACATTTTTATCTTACTCCACTCTTCAGGAAAGTTCTTACCTACTCCAGAAAAAAAAAAATCTTAGTTTGACTGCAGAACAATAGGAAAACGTTACCTTAACTAATGGGGAAAGATCTCTTAGGCTTGTTCTCTATTTCTACCCTGCTGTCTTTTATATATATATATATATTTATATGTACATAAGTATGTATGTATACATATATATAAGCACACGTATATCTTGTATAGGGTATCCCATTTCAGTACTGAAATGTAATTTATATCAGTTTTCATTTTTACAAGAAATGTGTGCTAATCCTCACATCCTCACTGTGGTTATAAAACATCAGCTCTCAGCAATTTCCAGCATTCATCAATTATTCCTGATCTGTTCAAACAGATTGCTCATATAACAGTACAGCCAAAGTCTTATTTCTATGGGCTTATCACTTGACAGTCTCTAGTTTCTGGTAGCATACTACCCATATAAAATAGTAAATATTTCTTAAAGTACCAGTTATAAATGCTGAGAAGGAATCAAGAGACAATAACTTATCAGTTCACTTTGAGTCTTTCAGTGAAGAAGCCAACACTTTCAGTTCTTCCTAGGCCTGAATTCTGCTGTCAGTCATACCAGTTCACTCATGTGTGATAAATTCAGCTAAGATCATAACATATATAGACTTGATAGATACTGGAACTACTGGAAAAAATATTTGACTTAAAAATCTATGTCTATCCTTCAGAAGAAAGATGGCACCTTCTGCAATGGCATGGAATTTCATAAATTAGAGAAAATAAATTCCTGACTATTCTGAGGTGAGTTGGAGTTTCACTCTCATAGTCTTCTTTGGAGATGACTGTTCCCAGAACTCTATCTATAAAGTAACGAGGACTTGATACAAAGCTCACTGAAATCAGTGGGTATCTTTCCATTTACTTATTTGGATCAGAACTATGGATTAAGACTGCAGTGCATTTTTAAAAACTGGAAACTGATTACACAAACTGACAACCTGATATTGGATCAGATTTTATTTTAAAGAGCTGGAATAATTTAATTGCATCTGCACGCCTCTGCCAATTTTTATGGTTTTATTACTATATATTTGCCATTGTTCCTGTCACTGGCTGTAAGACCGACACTGGCAGAAGAAAATGACTAATAAATTCAATTCTCCAGGGAAAGAATAAAACTGATTCCGTGACAAACTGTTATCTAATGCTAAATGTACCTGATACATAGTTTTCTGAAATCAGTGGCAATATTCTCATTACTTTCACTTGAATGTGGATCTCACTAAAAGAAATTAAGTAGAAAGTGAGAGAGGAATTATCAATATTTCTGGTTATTTCATTTACTGAGACCTTAGTCATTACTTCTACCAGCAGTGGATAAGAATTTTTCTCCCCTCCCCCCAAAAAAATTAACAAAAAAGAGGTGACAAACCCCTCCACCTGCCTTCATTAAACATTTTTTCATTGATGCCAATGGGAGCTTCTGGAATTATAACATTTCTGTAGATACTGACACATTATATTAGCATAATGGGGACATTCTTGTTGAAGAGAACATCTTACTTGAAAGAAGCAGCATACCTGCTATATCTTCTTCTTTCACATTTTTGTTGTAAAGTTTTAATAAGACACTTTCCTCAAATCATCAGTTCCATACTACTTAGAAGAACAGGCTGCTAGTGCACAAGTAATAGCTTTTACTGAGTTTCGAGATGTCACTGCAAATGCCAATGCCATTAACACCAAAACTGATAAAACCTCACTACAACTGTGGCATATATAATTCACACTTGGTCACATATTTTAAATAATTGTCTTGTCACCTTTAAGATCTGTATTGTCTTCATAATAATGAAAAGGAAATACTGGATAAGTTTTACTATTTTTTTGATTTAAATTTGAAAACAACAGAAATCTCTGACTGCATATATTAGGAAAAGAAGAATGATTGAAAACTATGAATAATATATCACCTCAGTAAAATGATTAGATTATAATCTCTTCATAGTGAATCACTTCTGATGAGTTCTGCTTTTTAATCAATCACTGAAGGTTAGGGCTGACAACATGATTGATCAGGCCAGTCAGGAAAAGCTTCAAACCATATCCCAGCATATCAGACTTAATATATGTGCACAGACATTCAGTCCCTTAAAACCAAACCAAACAAATAAAAAGCCATCGTTCAACTGCCAAAAGTAATTTAGATGTAAGATAAAAGCCTCCTCTTCGTCAGGGCCTAACGTCCAGATTTTGCATATTCAGCTTCTAGGTTCAGTCAATTCTCTTGTAAGCACAGGACTAGGTTAAATGTTCCTATGTCTTTCCCCATTGCTCAGTGATCAGTTACAGTGCCTGTTTTATTCTGCGTCTTGTTCAGCTCTAAGTGATTACAAAGGACTTTCAAGATGATACATCCAGAATTTAGGCTTGGGAAGGACAGTTTTTTAAAGTAGATTGTGCAACACTAATTAATCTCCTTCAAGGCAAAAAGACAACTATGTCAGCCTAAAAAGCATATTACTAACAATTCTTGAATTTTCTTCTAAAGAAGCCTGTTCCATAGCTTGGATCCTAAACTTTTTTTTTTTTAAATCAATGTTGCTTCAGCCCAAAATGGCTAACAGTACATGTTCTGTTCAGTTTTTTGCTTGTTTGGGGTTTTTTGACACGTTGGGGCCTGGTGTTACTAGTTTGAGACCACGCTGTGCAAACAAAGAACTCCGTACCTCGTATTTTCCTCTTTGCAGAGGCTTGGAGAGTACTGTCTGTAGAAGGTGACAACCTTATATGGTACTTCTAACAGGTTGTGATTCACAGCCAGGCTCAGGCATCAAAATACCATTTTCCTGGACAACTGAAGCTCTCTGGATTTCTCTGCTTTGTCCTATTTGTTTCTTCTGACTTCTATGAGTCGCAAAAACCTGACATTTATTCTAACTGTCAAGTCATCCTCATTTTTCTCTTCTACAGTGGCAAAATGCTCGCAGGTGACAACCTTTACAGCTCCTTGATGGTGTTCTGCTTTTTCACACTGAAAACTGTAGATCATATCCTTATTTTGCTGTTCTCTTTGGCAGATATTTTATTACTTTCATCAGTAGCTTTTTTAAATCACATTTCCTAACAATTATTTGGTTTGAAGATTCTGAGTTTGGTTACATTTCTACACCTGAATGAAATAGATCCATGTTAACTTAAAAGTGTTTTGTTTTTTTTTGTCAGTGCTACCCTGTGCTACATGTGTATTAACATGCCTGCTAGAAGAGATTCTACATACATGATTCTACACATGCATTTGTCTTTCATCTTCATCTAACAAAACTGTTTCAAAAAACTGATTTTAATAGTCTAACATAGGTAAACAGTATTTTCAACTTGTTTAAACATAATTTGTTCATCTTGTTCCAGGGATGTTATATGTTTGGGTTTTTTTTCATTCATAATATTACTTGCATGACCTGTATGTTACCAAGCTTCAGAGCTTCTTCAGAGATGGAGCCCATTTGAAGCCCGTAAAAGTGCCTCTGGCTATTAAGTTTTTCAGTCTTTGAATTTCGTTTTTCTGTAACATTTCAGGAATCACCACTCACATGACTATTAAATTTTAGTGTACTACTCAAAGCTTCTCTTCTATGCCTGATTAAGAAGCCTCCAAAAATTAGGGATATTATAGTCTGCCAGTGCTGACAGCTTAAACTGTTTTTCATGCAGCTCTCATTCAAAAGCACAAGTTTCCTCTTCATATGTAAGAACAGAAAATATTTTGGTTTAGTCAGATTGTTTTATACAGACTTGTACTCTGCAGTTTGCTTCACTGCATGTTTCCTCCTAACTGTGTAGGAAATGCATGTGCAGTAACCCAGTCTCTGTCCAGACTACATTCAATCTGAAGTCAGGTGCCTGGAACCAAAATCATCATCTCTCTATTTGATCAGGTAGGTGGATACAAGGTCCACCATGAAAGCAGTGACAAGTGATTTAGAGCCTCTACCAGACAGAAATACCTATCCTTCATAAATATGCAAGTGTCTTGGTCCCACTTGGGCTTTTGGCTCATGCCCAGTCTTGTACTTCACTGCTCCAGCCTCACGCATTGCCATGCTGCTGCCTGGCTTGAGCTGGGGCTGGCCCCATTGCCACAGGCTAGCCCAGCCACCACTGCACCCCAGCTGCCATGGCGGGGCCTGACTGGCTCTTCTCATTGGTCATGCCCTGACCCTGTGGCCACCTTCACCCTGATCCCCTCCTGTGTGCTGCGCATCCCCCTCCCACTGCTCCCCAACAGCTCTGCTTTGAACAAACGTCACCACTCATGCGCAACTCAGGTTTAAGGATACTCCAATAATATGTCAAAAATAGATACTCATTAATTAATCCTTTGAGTTTCTTAAGATTTTCGTTAATTCTTGCATCCTATAACCTGTAAAGAAATCTTCTTTGTCTGGTAGCATGCTCAGGTTGGGCAGGAGACTTAGGCATCACTTTGCCTAACTAGATTACATCTTCATTGTATTTCTCGTGGTGTACACATGGAGGATAGCTTCTCTATTTGCTCAGTCTAAACGTACCTCTAGCTCATTCCTTTTGAATAGATGACTTCCACTGGACTGGATTCTAATTAATGCTTGTGTATGTGTAGTTTGGATGCTCTTTCCTGAGCTGCCCAGAACTTCTGATTATAAGAACCCATCATTAGAACATCATCTTTGTAAATGTTTTACTACTTTTGCTGTCAAATTTTCTTTTTTCCCCCCTACAAAATCTCTCAAGGAACAAGCACAACACAATGGTACCTTGCTGGGAAAGTTACCCGCCAAAGGGAGCATTACTCGAGCACAAACATACATTCTGTCTTCCTGGGGGGCCTTGTCAAACTCTTCTGACTCATCCAATACTGAAAAACGTTTCTCAGTAATATTATCCTCCAACATTTCACCCTTGACAGAAAGTGAGAAAATACGATAATTCTTTTCATTTTCTTATTTTCTATTCATAAAGATTCTTTGCTTATCTAGTGGTGTAGCCAATGACATCTCTGTAGTTTTTCATATCCTAGTGCAGTAAGTTTATCCACTTCTTCCTTTGGACTTTGTTCTACAGTGAAGAATTCTGGGATGGGAGGTTCCTCCAGCTCTTTAGTGCTCTCGGTGGGTTGGCACATTCAGTCAGCAGCTCTCTTCTTCATTTTCCATTCTTGATCTGATTACTGATTGAAGTCAGCTTCTACACAAAGTGCAGAACCCCCAGTATTTCTGAACTCCAGATTCACAGCTATCTTACTCAGCAGGAACGGTCTTCAAATGATTATAAGAAACCTTGTAACCATTTCGCAACCAATCACTGTCAAACATAAGGCTCCATGTCTGTGTATAGACTGAAGTCATGTTTAAACTGCATTTTGCTGTCTTTTGCACTTTCAGAAAGTTTCAGTTCTGTTTGCATTTTCAGCATTTTATTTTTTTGTGCTATGAGATAATAAACGGCGGCTTTAAGTGTGTGCAAGAAATTTGCTGTTCTCTGTCCCATTCCAACTTGCTGATGATAGCAGCAACGTTACATCCAGACTGTCAGTTTGAAGCTCAGGCTTAGAGATCTCAAGTTCATACTCCTTGACTGATCTCATTGCTCATATGTTGAGCTCAGACTTGGCTTGAATCTGGAATTGCAAACCAAGGAAAGGACTTGCATCTTGCTTTTGCAGACAGTTTAGATTGGATGAGCTTAAGCCAAATGAAATTGCAAAGAGCCCATATTCTGGCACAGTTTAATTAAGAAACAAAAGATGTAAAGATCCAGCCCAAACTCTGTCTGAGAAACTCTGGCCTTTTAGGCATAGTTCCCAGTAACAAGCTGTGCAGCCCAGAGTACAGGAACATGTGGATTTAAAGACATCTGCTGAGTTCTTACTGTTCTTAGCGGGAGAGTCTGTTTTCATGGGTGCAAGCTGCCATAAATTAGAATGATGTCACTGAATTATTATACCAAATATGTCATTAGTTCAAGGTTAGATAAGCACAAAGGAAGCTGACTGTAAAATATGGACAATGTAATATAGTTCAATTGAATCAGGCTCACGAACAGTCTTAGAATAAATCTTACTTCATACAAGGTTTTTTAAAATTTTATCCACTAACTCCTTCCTTAATATCTGAAAATTTTTCAACCTGTCCCATTATGACAATACCATAACCATGTGTGTGTGCATGTGTGTATACATACATGTATATATTTGTGTATACACATGTTAAAACCACACTAAGAAAGTTCAAGTGGACTTACCCCTCTAAGATGAATCTAGACTTGGAAACTACTTTTTTTCTCTACCTTGATGAAAAAGCTTTCACCTCTACATGTTAGGAAACACTGATTTATATGCTTTTACATTGTCTTATCTCTACCCAGAAAATTCTGTAAGACGGGAGCGGAAAGACTCGTCAAAAGATGACCCAGTCTGTCCCTCTGTGTAAAGGTAGCAGTAATAATGTTTCATTTTTCATAGGTTGTTACCTAACTTGCACTTTAAAACCGCTAGCAATGCTGGCTGAACAAACCTCCTTAACCAGTCATTCATAATCCCCTTCCAGCTGCCTGAAATTTTCTTCCCTAGTATCTAACCTGAATCTTTATTTCAGAGTGCAGGACCATGACTATAGACATGGACATCAGAGCATTCCTTCCTCATTGTAAAAGCCTTTTACTGTCTGGTATCATGCTCCTTTGACATTAAATAATTTTCAGTCTTTCCTCAAGTTTTCTAGAACTCTCTCATTGTTGTCCCTTCCAGATGGTTTTCAGCTGCTACACACTTTTTGAAATGCAACACAAGGAAATGCAGGTACAGAAGTTCATGAAGAACTAAGCAATCTTTAATCCTCTATTAACAGTAGTAGAGTGTCATTCTTCTGTTACATACTGTGTTTATGTAGCTACACAATTTGTATTTTTACGTCAGCACTGAAGTGTGGATAAACCCTACAGGTAAGTAAATACAGGATTTCTAGTGGGACTTTGAATCATATAGAACTTTACAGCTAGATGAAGTAAGAGTATCACACTAACATTATCAAACCAGCTAAGCATGAACTGAAATTAAGACAACAGGATAATTTTACTGTCTTATTTATTTGTGCTAATTCTAATAAGCACAATTCTAATTTTGTGTTTACCTGTTTTCTTTCTAATACCTAAGTATATAACATATGCAATAATCATTCATCAGTCCCATCATTTCATGTCTACAGCTACTTACTGTAGCAAAATGGGAAGCTCATCTACTTAATTGAAAACCTCTACGAATATTGAATTTATCCAAAAGTAAAAAAAACCCCATAGAGATTAAAGTATATTGTGGAAATAATTTATCTATAGTCTTTATGAGCCAACTACTCAACTCCTCTTCTAAACTTTCACAATAGAAAAATGCTGATACTAATGACTTTTTATCTTCTGGAAACTCTTCCTCCTTCTTATTCAATATCAAATGTTGAAACAGTCCCAGTCTGCTCTGAGATTATACAGAAAAGCCCTTATCTGTTTAAAGATGGCAGAGATTAGTGGATATGTCAATTCTACCTTGTAAAACCTTTCCTGTCCAATAAAAGACAGCTAGAAAAAAATATAATGTGTTGTCTTTAACACAGTGAATGAAAGTAACTGGGAGGCGCAAAGCTGTTCCAATTGCAAAGAGAAGAAAAACGGTAGTGTAGCCAGCAATAGATAATCCATATAGTAACTGATAAACCGTGGATAAGAGAGGAGCTCAAACGGAATCTAAGAAAAGAATTGTTAAATTCATTGCAGCCCTCTACTGTTTGTTACAAAAGCATGGCTTGCTGACTGTGGTGGGAGAGAAATTAGAACACTATCTCTTCTCATCTGTGGCTCTAAACCAAAGGAACTAAAGGTCTCATACAGAGGAATGTGAATTTACCTTGGCTCTATTTTCACAGTTCCCAGATGAGAAACAATGATGACCTTAAGGAGCCAGCACTGTTCCCTTAGTAGTCTCTATATTAGGTATTTGAAATACATTGAAAATTGAAGTGATAAGATTACCTCCCACTTAAGAAAACATACTGATTTTTTTAAAACTATGAGCAAAATTAAAGATGAATTTAAGAAAATTACTTATGGCACAAAAAACACATTAATGCTGCCCACATCATTATTTATAGAGAAAGGAGGTTATTTTGGCTAAGGTGACAAATTACCCTTCCACAGCAGAACACAAAAAATAGTTTACAAGTTCAAGCTGTAAAGTTATTAAACAAGACCTGACTGTACTAAGAAATGCACAACAAATTAAAAAAGTCAATTTCTTAAATTAAACGGCAAATCAGCAAGTGGATGAAAGACTGACCTTGGATCTGGGTGGTGCTCGGATGTACCATTTACAGTCTACTGCTTCAGTTTCAGAAGCTTTTCCTTCTTTGACAATTTGTACAGATTCCACAATTCCTTCAGGTCCTCCCATCTCAAACTCACAAACTGAATAACAAAATACCAGAAAAAATGAAACCTGAACACCAAACAAAAAAATTTTCTACAGCAGAGTTCAAAGGCCTCCAAGTTAAAAAAAGAAACAAAACAAAAAACAACATACCAACCTGGCAATGGTTTCAAAACACCAAGGTCCTTAAAATCTGGATCTTAAAAATTGAGAAAGAGAAAATTAGTTTTGTTTAATATCTTGGTTATAATGTCAATGTGCTAAAATTTGACAATACACTTCAGCGATATAATTATACATATATTTATCGGAAATGAGAAATGTATCAAAACTATGGCAACACACTAATTATTAATGCAGAAATTATTGATACTATCATAGCGATTTCTTTTTTTCTGTCACAAAATCCTGCTTTTCTCTGTCTCTTTCAGAACAGTGAGTTCAAAAATATTTCTGAATACACTAGTAAGCAAGAACATCACACAGCTAACCACATGATATTTAACACATCAGTCTAATGAAAGAAGATATATTTACAGATCCATTCAGAATCCTTTTGCCTATTTTGCATTTTGCAGTGTAACACTCAACTTAACTAGAGAAATCTAAACCATTCTGTGTTTAAGAGCACTCTGCCATCCCTACTGACAAAGACAAAACTTTTTTTTTTTTTTTTTTTTTTTCCAGAAGCATCCATTTGGTGTTCCTGGAATAAATACAATAAGGATTTAGCATGGAATTCGTTGTGCTGTCAAGGTAATAAGTCTAATACAGGTGCTATTTTCAATCAGATAAACACAACTATATTTACTGTCTGAGATGTTTTGTATTATCCTTTTATAGCCAGCTATAACACAAAGAAGAAATGAGTTTGGTCTTAGACCTATGGTTTAATAGACAACTATCCATAGAGAAATCATCATTTCACAAAATTTGGCCCAGTTTGAAGATGCTGTCTAAAACCAGAAATGTGAAAGAAGCTAAAGTATTTCAAGATAAGATGATTTCTTCAGAACAGACTGGTCTTGTCTGGGAGATTTTTATCACTTTTATTATTTTTCCACCTAAAATGAAAGTTCTACACTGTTTTTCTCATTTTCTGGAAGAAAACAAAAAGAAAGAAAGGAAAGAAAGGAAAGAAAGAAAGAAAGAAAGAAAGAAAGAAAGAAAGAAAGAAAGAAAGAAAGAAAGAAAGAAAGAAAGAAAGAAAGAAAGAAAGAAAGAAAGAAAGAAAGAAAGAAAGAAACCCACTGGCTTTTACTTTTTTTTTTTTATATAATTGATAATTTGATAATTTTGATAGTTGATACTATCTGGTCTTCTAAAATGAATGATAAACAGTCGCATAAAAACGCTCTGCATTAAGCTGCTCCTGAGTCACATCCATAGTGCCTAAGCCTCAGAAGGATTGCACAAGAGGAAAACCAAGGTACAGTTTGAGCCACATAGTCTACTCACGGAACTGATCTTATTGTTTCAGGATTGGGTCAGTGTAGAAAAAGCTATAAATACAACAGTGAAGAAAAAGTTGGGAAGTAGGAAATGTATCAAATTAAAAAAACCACAGCAACCCACCACCAAAAATGATGTTCCTGTCAAGTGTTAGTCAAATCAGGACAGTAAGAAACATAACAAAATAATATCCTGAAAATTCTAGTGGTCTATAATCAAGATCAGAACCTGAACAGTCAGAATGTGTTGACTTCAAAAACTGGAGTTGTAAAACGACTTTTTTACAGTCCCTCTATAAGCTGCCATTGTTCTTCCCAGTTACCTTTCAGAGTTGCACAGTATAAATCATGAATAAATACACATGAACTTAAGGGACGGCAAATATAAGTGAGTAGGCAATTAGCATTAATTGTTAAGCAGTTTTATAGA
The DNA here is from genome assembly GCF_965140245.1 of Athene noctua. NCBI lineage: Eukaryota > Metazoa > Chordata > Aves > Strigiformes > Strigidae > Athene > Athene noctua. The sequence continues at coordinate 63,518,939 of NC_134038.1, forward strand.
TCAGTAGATAGATATGATAACCAACATCACTAAATGTAATTAAATAGTTCAGTTAATGTACTCAGATGTTGGTATCTAGTGCTGAAAGCAAGATACTTAAAGAAAACCTACTTGGACAACTGATTCAAATTAATTTCCAAACCATGTCTAGTGTAACTGGTACATTTCTTCCTTTTGCTGAGTTTGTAAGGATCACTCTGATTTACTGAAAACACTCCACCGCTTTAGCTAAGTACAGAGATCACAGAAGCAGAAAAAGGTCCTGGCAGGATTTCTCCCATATGAAGGAGTTTTCATATAAAGGAGTGCTAGTAGCAAGAATCCAGGCTGAAGTGTAATCTAGACCCACCAAACAATTCTGTAAGTGTGTTATCATTCATTAACGATACGGTAACATTTGTAACAATGCACATAAATGTAACAATGCACAATGCACAATATGTTATTCTAGAAATTTGGTAGATCTTGCTAAGTTTTGAAAAATTATCTTTTTGCAACCTTTCAACATCTCAAGAGTGATAGTGAAATAAAATCTATGACACCTGAGCTGATACACTTAATTAAATATTAATAGTATATCAATATTATTATTAAAAAACAACAATCTGTAAATAAGGTATTAGAGATGCTGAAAATTCAACCATGTTTATGTATATTTATCTAGCAAATGTTTGTTTTTAAATAGACTACCATTAAATGGATTATACTTTAGCAGCTCTTCTGTATGTAACTCAATCAAATTGTTATTATCAGTCTGGTTGAGTCAGAGCTCTTTTAATGATATCCAAACACTGACTGGCTAGATGTTCCAATAGACAGATAGTCCTGATGAAAATAATGGTCCCATTAGGAAAACCTCCCAAGACAGGAAAATTTTGCTGTGAAAAATAAGATTGAGCACCTATAATGAGAGAGGAAAATATGAGGTAATAGACCTCGAGGGCAATGCAATAAATGTAAATTTTTAATGGTGATCTCCTTAATGGAGAAATGAAGTATGTAAAGAGAAAACCAGGAATTTTCATAAGAAATGTGAAAATGTGTAAAACTTATATAAATGGAAGAACTTGCAAGCAAAAGAATTTCTGTGGCTCTCTCCTGAAACACTGAATGTCTCTTTTAAAACCAAGCAAAACCAACAAAATAGAGGTTATCTAGAAATTCCCTTTGTGATATACTACACCTTATTCCACAAATAATAGATTCCTGCAATGTTTAGTTACTAAAAAACTTTTCTGTAAAGTCTCTGTGAAGCACAGAATTACAATCGAAACTTCTGAAATGTAAAAATCTGTGCCAGGTTATTTAGAGTTACTGGCAAACAAACAGAATGAGAAACTTCAGAGTGACCCAAGGAGAAAATAGTTATAACCTCTAAATTCCTTAGTCTGTAAAAAAATGCAGCGGATGAGCAGACTGTGGGGTGGACTGGAAACTGGCTGAACAACCAAGCCTGTGATAGTGGTGATCAACAGCACAAAGTCTAGTTGGAAGCCAGTAATGAGTGGTGTACCCAGGGGGTCAATACAGAGTCCAATCCTGTTTAATACCTTCATTAATGATCTGGATGACGAGGCAGAATGTATCCTCAGCAAGTCTGCTGACGACACAAAACTAGGAGGGGTGGCTGATATACCAGAGGGTCATGCTGCCATTGAGAGGGACTTCAACAGGCTGGAGAAATGAGCTGACAGGAACCTTACGAAGTTCAGTAAGGGGAAGTGCAAATACCTTCACCTGGGGAGGAATAACCCTATGTGCCAATATATGCTGGGTCGACCCAGCTAGAAAACAGTTTTGCAGAAAATGACCTGGGCGTCCTGGTGGACACCAAGTTGAACATAAGCCAATAATGTATCCTTGAGGCAAATACGGCCACCACTATCCTGGACTGCTTTAGGAGGAGTGCTGGCAACAGGTTGACAGAGGTGATCTTTCCCCTCTACTCAGGACTGGTAAGGCCACACCTGGAGTGCTGTGTCCAGTTCTCAGATCCCCAGTACAAAAGTGATATGGAGCTACTGAAGACAATCCAGCAAAGGGTCATGAAGTTGATTAAGGGACTGAAACACTTCTAATATGAGGAAAGGCTGAGAGTGCTGGGATTGTTCAGCCTGGAGAAGAGATGGGTCAGAGATGATCCTGCCAATGTGTATAAATACCTGAATGGATGGTGCAAAGAGGATGGAGCCAGGCTCTTTTCAGTGGTATCCAGTGACAAAACAAGAGTTAGTAGACACACACTGAAACACAGGAGGTTCTGTCTGAACATCAGGAAAGACTTTCCCACTGTGAGGGTGACTAAGCATTGGCACAGGTTGCCTAGAGACACTGTGAAGCATCCCACCTTGGAGATACTCAAAAGTTGTCGAGACATGCTCCTGTGCAAGTGGGTCTAGGTGGCCCTGCTTGAAAAGAGGGTTGGAAGAAATGACATCCAGAGGTCCCTTCTAACCCCACCCATTTTGTGGTCTTGTGATTCTGTAAAAACTAACTGGAAATAGCTAATACTGAAATAACTAATCGAAAGACAAATCTAAGGTAATACCAGAGGTTAGACAAATCTCTATCACAATGGAGACTTGTTTTGGTAGAATTTGCTTTGAGTTATGGGAACATATATCCAACCTGCAGAAATGTGTCATATTTAGAACTGATTTCAAATGGATCCACTAAGACGCTGTCTCTGTGATCTATTCCATACCTGGCTCATGGAAATAATGCTACATTTCTTTACTTTTAGTTTCACTGTTAACAAGTCTGACTTTTCTAAGCAGCTGGCAAGCATGGAATTTAAATGTGAAAACAAGCGGACAACTGTAATGAGTTAGGACACCTGATTCCTCAAAAATCTAATTAAATGAAGATGATCAAAGGGTTGGAGCACCTCTGCTATGAAGATAGGCTGAGAGAGTTTGGGTTATTCAGCCTAGGGAAGAGAAGGCTCCAGGGAAACTTTACAGTGACCTTCCAGTACTTAAAGAGGGGCCTACAGGAAAGCTGGGGAGGGACCTTTTATCAGGGAATGTAGCGATAGGACAAGAGGTAATGGTTCTAAACTGAAAGAGTGTAGATTTAGATTAGATATAAGGAAGAAATTCTTCTGCTGTGAGGGTGCTGAGACCTGGAATGGGTTGCTCACAGAGGCTGTGGGTGGTCCTATCCTGGCAGTGTTCAAGGCCAGGTTGGACGGGGCTTTGAGCAACCTGGTCTAGTGGAAGGTGTCCCTGCCCAAGGCAGGGGGGTTGGAACTAGATGGTCTTTATGGTCCCTTCTAACACAAACTGTTCTATGATTCTGTGAAATAAAGAAAGTTGTAAAGTAAAAAGGGATTGTAGGTTAACTGGATTAACTATTCAAAAAGTATGTAAATGAGTTTGTTTACAAGTAAGCTGCAGCATCTTATGCGGTTGCACAGCTGCAGCATATCCACACAGAATATTTAGCCACCTATGCATACATGTGGTCCTACACTCTCACACTAAATCACTTGTACAGAAAATGAAATTGTTTAAAATTCTATTACTTGAGTGATTTCTGTAAGAGACAGGCAGATAGTATCTAACAGAACAGGGAAAATATATAAAGTTCAAACCAGTTACTAGCGATAAGATATTCCACTGGTAAGTATTATTACTATTTAAAAAAGATCAAAGTTTGAATAAAAAAAAATCCACACATCATCAAAACTTTTCAATTTGCCTTCAAAGACAGATTCCACAAGGCTTTTAAATTAATTTTAAGTCATACAGAAAAATTACAGTTACAGATGTACACGCGTGAGTAAACCTCACATTTTATTAATCAATTTCTTTAGTTTTTCACATAAAGTTCATTCAGACACTTACACTGTCAACATCAAGCCTGTTGCTTGTACTGATAGACATATCACTCCTGGAAGTCAAAAGATTTAAGTTAACAGATGTTTCAATATCTCTTTTAAAAAATGGAAGATAGAACTGTTATGTTCCTTAGCATGTGTGGACTAGAATACACTTAATTGCACAGAATTTTTAATATCTGAAGTACATTATATACAGTGAAGAATATGAGCAATTACTGTATGGTCAGAAGTCAAGATGAAGAAAATGTGTACTGCAAAATCATGGTGCAGATATGAGACCTGATTAACTTTTGAGGTATTTTGCTTTTTTTTCTTCTATAAACGAGAAATGAAGGAATTATTTGATCAAACTATACACTACAAAGGGTTGATGTTTGAAATATAAAGGAGTTTTTGCTGTTTCTGAATACAAAACCCTCCTTTTTTAATGAATATATACACAAAGTAGTTACAATATGTAGAAACCATATTTCCTAATGATAAGTAGGACACTGTCCATTTTTACTCTTTGAATAGACAGCTGTAGATACATCTCTTAATATTCCTGTCTTTCCGATCAATTTCTATCTATCAATATTTAAGAAATTTTAACACACGCATGTGGTTATTTGTCACAGAACTTACTAGGGACCTGATTTTACATGTAAATGCTCATGGAAAAAATAAAGAGAATTGCACTATTCAGAAACCCCCCAGTTATTTATTTTCAAGTTTATGAAGTCAGGTTCTTCTACAATGATTTCTGGGAGCCTAAACCAATCATGCCTTCTTGAGGGGTTAAATATAATTCTCTGTGAAAGCAGAGCTTGCAAAACTCAGTACAGAACAGCAGGATTAAACTGTTTTATGTAGTTGCCTCCTAGTATTCAATGATACAGTAAAAATAGTGAAAGATGATGAACAAAAGATTTTAAAGGCATAAAAATCTGCTCAAAGAATCACTAAAGCAATTCTAAAATAGAAAAACATTTCTATATGTAAATATTTTTTGTGAAGTGTACAAAAAAAGGGGATTTAGCTATTGTGCTGGGGAGAATAAAGGAAAAGTACTAAGTAACAAAAAACCCAAAGTGAAATGTGTGCAAAGATAACACAAATCATTGGCTTGTTGGCCAAAAGTGAAATTTGTTCTGATGAATCTTTTCAGCTCTGTAGTCTTGTTGAAACTTCCATATGTATGTCTATGCCTGTATTAAAGATACCAAAGGATCTTCAAAGAAAGTGTACTTTGGTAGACACCCTGAAAATCAGTTCTATAATAATTACAGCTGGCAATAGTATGTGCTGCATTTGCTCTTTGTTTTCTATGTTCTTTGTTTTAAGAACAATATTGTGAGCAAGAGCAACTATTTTGAAGGCTACATATTTATAATGTAAAGCAATGCTTCTAGAATTTTTCACTCCTTAGCACAGTCGTGAAAGAACTCAAAGGTGGTGAAGTGCAAATGTAGAAGTGAATATGACTCCTACTATTTCACCTTGAAGATGTACCTGCTATTAGATCAGCAAGAAGTCATATGAAAACAAATAAGCCAAAAAAGATTTGTGCTGTGAAAAAGTTTGAGAAACTATGTTTTTGAGGATGTAGCTCCATAAGGAGACACTACTCTGTCTTGCTTTTGGTGATCTGACTCACACTAAAATTATTATTTGTCTTAGCAAGAAATTTTATAAAGAAATGCTGCAAGCAGTAGGTGAAGTAAAATCATATTTAGAAAAAAAACAGTCTAGTATTTTTCTAAATACTCTATGTATAATACTTATGCTCTAGTTACTTTAACCAGATTCCTTATATTGAAATAACACAAACTTCCACCCAGGAGTTTGGTTTCTAAAATATTTTTTTGTTGTTATTTTTTCTTTTGTCACATTTAATAATCTCAGCTCATACTTGCAATCAAAGTCTCTTTATAGTCTAATTTATTTATTATACTGATTTACAAACTGCACAGCTATGGTGACCTCATTAAGATGAGAGATACTGCAAGTGTTAGCAATAGCTGGACATCTGTATGCCAAAAGTTAAGAATTATTTCTTTAACATCTATTTAGAAATTAAAAGGCAGTACCATCAGAAAAAAAAGATAATCCATGTATTTGCATAATTTCTTGCTAAGACTAGTCAAACTGAGCAGACAAGAAGTACCCAAATGAACTGCATTGGAACAGACCACATAACTACAGAGGTTGCACCTAGATTTCTCTTGTCATGCACACAATGGCAGGCTTTGAGATCTCCTGCTTGGGTCCTTTGTCTATGCTGTAAACTCTTTAGAGTAGGTTCTTTCCCCAGTGTAAATTTTGTATGGGCAGGAACCATGTTAGAAGGTAAGAGGGCACATGAAAGCTGGGGTCTCATCCTCAAATGATGTTTGGACTATTTGATATGTGCACCTAAATCTCAGAAGTGAGAAGTGCTTCTTGGAACTGACCTAGTGAGAAAGGAGAGCAAGAATGGGCAACAACTTCATACTCAGGATGCTGACTGGAAAGAAGAAGTCTGGGAGCCTTGATCATACGTGTAGAATTATTTGGGAGATCATTTTTATTATGTTAAATATTTACACTAGCAGCTGAGTGCTCCAATTAGGCATCACATTTCCCTTATGCAGCACACTGTGTGTGGCAACAGAGGGAAAACCAATCTTATGATGAATATTTCATGGTCTGCATATACCTTTATCTGCAAGTTGCCTGGAAACACATGAAACAAGACTCAATGAGCTCAGGAACCCACTTTATCTGAGCAATGAAGCCTTGCTGCAACAGTGCAGCCGGCTTGACCTCTAAGACTATCAGTCAAGAGCAGCACCTTCTATGCATCTCCCAAAGACAATATCCCAGTGGCTTCCTGTGATTGACTAATGGTCTCTGAACTTGACTGTGAGGAAAGCTGCACAACACAAAAGTGCTGTGGAGATTTTCCTGTATGATGTTGAATACTAAGTATGACTTACTTGTGCAATTTCAGCCTAATACTACTAAGGCTTGCGCTTTGTCTCATTGATTTGTTATAGATGATTCCTAACCCAGATCAAGGCAGTAACGCTTTAAGTTCATGCCAGAAGTATAGGGAAAAGTGATCCAGAGTTTATCCACAACTGGTTGCTAGGCACTACTTCTTCAGACTGAATCAATTTATATATGGTTATTGCTGTCTACCACTGAGAGCTAAATCTGCATATCCTTTTCAGAGAGGCCATTCATGCTTTATCCATCCATGGAGTGGATTTCTCAGGACAAAGGGAACTGATGGGAATAACTTGGTGATATAAAGTAGCCTATGCTATTTTATCATAGGAGAAATACTTTATTCTAGTTTTACCTCAGAACATTCAACAGAATGAATACATTCACTGCAATATTCCCAATTGTTTTGAAGAGCTGTGTCTTTTTCAGCTATTACAGTCAACCGAATGTATTACTTGTGCTACTTCAAATAGTACTGAATAACCTGGAGTTGACCGCACATTAAGACACATTTCCAATACAAACAGAAATGTCAGCATAGTGTTTACACTCACTAACACTCCCTTGCTCTGTCTGGCCATACCAGCTATGGCATGTATGCTATTGGTATCTTTTGAAGAGAACTACATCTCGCATGAGAAGCTCAAATGTCTCCTTTAGTTTCCACGTGTGATAGTTCACCATCCACTTTAACAAGAGATTTCTTGCACTACCTCCAAATATTATTCTCTTACAGCCTAGTAAAGTACCAGGTGGACTTTCGCTAAAGTGAATAACTGTGTCAGAGAGTACTGGAAAGGAACTGAGTTGTGTCTGTAAAAACAAATGATTGTATAATCATCTGGATGCATAAGATACTAGAAACAGACTTAATACTTCAGAAAATATGATCCTTATAGTGGATACAAGTGAAACAGCCATAGACAAAAGCTATTAATTACTGAGCAGATGCTAGACTTTTGAAAGTTACTGCATCATTTATGCTATAGTGCTCTCCTATAACAAAGTCTTTGTATGATTCCAAAAGCTAATGTCACAGTTTTGTAAAGTGTATATCCAGAGTAGAAACCTGTGGTGTTTAGAATCAAAGGGAAAATTCTAGGTTTTCATCCCCACTGGAGCCTGAATGCTGTCTTTCTAAAGGAAAAATTAAAAAATAGAACATATCAAAGGAAGAGTGACATTAATTTGTTAAACCAAACTGTCAACTGTGTCCACCACAGACATTTTCAGTGAGCGAGATGAAGAACTCTAAAAGCCACACAGCTCAATTAATTGCTGAGGAAGGCATATCAACACCAAGTCCCAGAAACAACTGTGGGAAAAATTAAGTTCTCTGTAGCTTCTTTTAGCATCCATAGCAGTACAGTTTCAGTGACACTAGAGCTTTCCTTCTTGTTCTGATACTTTTAGAAGGTTTCCTGCCTAGAAATTGTCCTTTCAGGGAGCACTGAGCTGTTGACACCAGCAGTTTTCCCAAATGTACAAAGCCCTCTCTACAGAATGAGAAGTTGGGTTTTCATCAGCTTTAGATACAGAGTATACTGTGGAAAGTCCTTGGAGATATTCTTGCACTTTCTTTTTTAATTCATCTTTTTAACAGCATAAGGTAGCAGTTTTCTCTGAGGAAGAGCTTCAGTATAGTCCAGTTAACAGAAAGAAGATTACTCTGTGTGTTAAACTTTGAATTCCTACTTAAATTACCCACGAACTTATGAATTTTACATTTTGTTATACAAATAAACATTCAGATATTTAAAGGACATAAATAATATATAGGAAGGGAGCAATAACCTATCCACTCTTTCCAGTATTATGAAATTCAACTTCTCCTGAGATTAGGGGAGGAAAACATTTTGATAATTTTTTGTTCAAGTAAGGCTTTACAAGCTGGGGTGTTTTGCCTTACAGTTCACCTGCTTCCTGCTGGTTACAACTTTGAGAGTGACATTCCCTTTTGTTCAAATATATAATTTTTCTCAAATTTCATGCAATTAAAAGTGCCAAATAACAGTTCAAACCACGATTAATTGCTAATTCTGACCTAGTGCAGACATAATCTGTTAGAAACAAGACACTGTATCAGATGAGACTTTTATTATTTTGATAAGGAACGCTCATCAAATACATAGTAAAGCATAGTATGATTACTATGTATTTGACTAAACCAAGCATAATTCATACCCACTCTAGCCCCAGATGGTTTCCACTTAAAGTAATGAATAAACATTGTTGCTCATCAGTAACAGTAAGATGTTTTGCTATATGCTCACATGAAAAAAATTAACAGGATGGTAAATTCTAAATCAGAGGGTATTGCCTTCAACATTTCTGGCTTTTTCTTTAAACAGTAAGATTCTTCTATTGGATCCTCAGTCCTCTTTGAATGTCATTTATGATATGCTCTCTGTGTTCACTATCCATTTCTCAAACCTGTTTTCAAATGAATACTGGCAAACAAACGGGTCTGTGGAGAACTGGAGATCTGTAATCTAGAGTCTGAACAGAGTTAGATTTGTGTCTATATAAACTCAGTTACTGCTGACTTTTCCTCATCCCAGAAACTCCAGATCCAGCTATTCCTAAACAGTGATTATATTCAGTACAGAATAGTAAATTTTAAATTCTATTATCATAATTTGGGAATTAGGATTAAAAAAATAGTTTCCATGGAATTTAACAGATTTGCAGTTTTTCTTTTCTATTCAAAAGCTACCAGTTTGAAGCAACAATCTGATTTCCACTGGATTTACTCACAGTTTTAATATTGATTCTAACAAAAGCAGATTTAGGCCCACAATCTGAGCTGAATTTAAGCAATCGATTTATTAAGTGATACACTGATTGACTGGCTCAGCCTCATACAGAGAATGAAAACTGGTGGTATGCATCACATTCACCATGAAAAAGCCATTGTGATTCACTGAATCACATACTTCGGAAAGGCAGTGTTCCTAAATCCTTATGCCTGCTTTATACAATATCCAATATTGTCATTAACTGGCTGAAGAGACCGAGAAAAGAACAGCAAAGTAGGTACTGATTAGAGATTGTCCAGTTCTTCCACTGATATGGTAATGTTTAGAAAAAATGAGGTATCAGACAGTTTTCACTTTCAGGAGCAGCAAGTCAAACATGCTGGTCAGTCACAGCACTTGGGATTTTTAAGTATGGGTCAGCGGCTTAGCTGACAAGCAGGCAATAATTAAATTTCATTCGACCAGATCAAGTTTTTGACTGCCAAACAGCAGGATTTTTTCTAGCTTGATTTGAAAGAGTCATTTAAAGCTCTAGTGATAAAAAAAAAAAAAATCAAATATAAATCAAACTTTTTACTTAAAAGTACTTGGTAAATCATTGATCTATATGTATATTGGAATATCTCTGATATGCAATATTCTGGAATACAAACAACTATATTAATGCTACAAAGGATTCTCGTAGGGAGAGCACATACGGTTACAGAGATTCAAATTACCCACATCCAATTTTTAAACTACTAAACCAGCATGCATTTTATTAAAAAAAAACTTATAAACTTATTTTATATAGTTTCAGTATGGACTTTGTAGTTGATAGCAGTTAACAATCAACTGTCTAATACACATAATGAAATAAGCATTAAAGAACAAAATACTTTTAATAATAATTTTTTGCATTCTCTTTTAATATTAATTTTCACATACAGTTGAGAAATGAGCTACAGGAAAGAAAAGGACAAAAATAAAGAAAAAACAAGAAGTGGTATCATACAAGCTTTTATTAACCCACATACTGCAACCAGCAGATTTGATAACATTGTCTCTTGAGCTTCAACTATCAGATAACATCTGGCAAATGATGTTTGTAAGTCCTGTTACACAACATATTCTGGCTTCTCAGTGTCATCTAGGGGACTGATATGTGACTAGAATAACACATTTCACGCTGCCTGCTTCTGTCATGCTAGCACAAATTTTTAATAATGGATGTGCCACAGACATCAGTATATTTGAATCTGAATTCTCAGAAAACATTTGGCAATTCTGTTCTCATCTTACTCGTGACTCAAGCAATCTTTCTTAACACAAATTCCTGGATATTAGATGTAGTATTTTGACATCGAAGTATTCAGATAAATTTTATGCATCTCTAATGTGTAATGATCTCTGAAGCAATATTTTAAAAATGTTGATCAAATGTATTTGCTTAGTTATTTTCACAATTTTGCAATTAATTTCTTTTGATGGGTTTCTCAATAGTTTTGTAGCTCTCATCACCCTAAACATTAAAAAAAAACCAAACTGAAAGTCCATTTTAGACTGTGTACCTCAGACCAAAACATTTTGTCTCATTGAAGTCAAATTCTTTTCTACAAATCTGTTTGAGGAAACACTAATATCAGACACTCATTTACCTAGTGAATTGCAGACTACATTGTTACCATGTAAACAATGTGTTTTTGACATAATCAAGAAGAGTCTTCAGAGGAATAATATGAGGGCACCAGTTGTCTCCATTTCAAAGACATTTGTGTACTTTGATATCTGTGGTACTTATTATATCATGCATTTTTAATAAGAAACAGAAAATGCCTCTCCTGAGAATTGCTCTCCAAGGGAAGAAATAATTTTTCCTGATTTGATTATGAATGACTAACATCTTTTTAATGAAAGGTTCTCAGTTAGACTGTATGTCCATATGATTGCAAAACAGTCTTAAATCAGATTGGATATATCACAGCAGACCAGAACACAACACTAAACCTAACCTGCCTGACTGTGCATCCAACTTCAGTATGAATAGAAGTCTCATTCTTAAACCAAAGAAAAATCTGGTCTGTTTAACTGAAATATTTTCTGTATTGTATGAAGTTGTAGATAATGCTTTTATGCATCAGATTATACTAGTTAAATAAACACTTTGGGAAAAAATTTTGAAACTTAAGAAAAAGTGGTTAAGGAATCCTGTAGTCTTCATTCAGTGACTATAAATGCAAGTTTTACAAGTACTTTTAAATATTTTCTTATAGTAATAAAATAAAAACATCACCTTTCTATTAAGAATAGAATGTAATTTCTAGCAAACAATCAAGTTGGGTTTTTTGTTTGGTTGGAGTTTTTTTTAGCTAAAGAGAAAGGAAAAGGCAGGCAATACAAATACAAAAAAATTAAGTGAAAGATAATGAAGTGCCAGGTCCACAAAGAAAAAACTTCTTCAATTTGAATCTCCCTAAATCAAGTTCATTTGCTTAAACGATTGCTTATTTCTACAGACAACTCACCACCTAAATGTCTTTATGCTTGGTCATAAATAAATTGAGAAAATACATGAACAGAGAATGTAGGTGGTTTTAAATGTCTGAAGACTGCTGAATAGATTAATGAGTAAAGAGTAAATAAACTAGTGATAAATAGTCATAGATGCCAACAACATAGAGCATGGAAGACAGACACCATTCTTTGGAAGATCTGCAGCTGAGCTAGCTCAGGCTTAAGAGATCTGAGTCTCTTCATTATTGGAAAGGCGTGTGGTAAAGGCAGCTACTCCTCAGTCCTGACTTAGCTACTGAGTTCAAAAATCAGCTAGAGTGAGGAGATGAGATTTTGCAGAAAGAGCAAGATACTAAAGATTAACTTGGCTTTCCCTAGGTACCTCTTGTTTGTGGAGATTTTTTCTGGGAGTTTAACTTCCAATTTTAGAGAAAAGAGCACACGATAGCACAAAAAAATTCACAGGTTTCTTTTTCTATCAATAAATAATTGTCCCTTTCAAAAATTATCCTTAGGTATTGCTTCATTTTTATTCTAAAAAGCTCATTTGGCAATGAATGCACTACCACAAGTTTAAGTAGTGGGAGTGTAATAAAAAATTTACTGGAAACTTTATGTTTAAAATTTAAAATCCAAGGAGTGGAATGAGTACTCATTGCAAATGGTTGCAAAACTAGTATCACTTCATTTTACAACTTGTAAACCTGATTGAAAAACTGACTTGGACCAAAAAAACTTATGTGAATGAATTCTGTTCTAAGCATGGTTACAGAAAATTATTTTTACATACAGAAAATAATTTAATTTCAGATGATTCCAAGGTGATTTTTTAGGGACAAGGATTTATAGAAGAAGAATAGCACAAGAAGACAGATGAATCACTGATCATGATGCTCTATCTCAAACAGAAACTCAATATACTGTAACAGAAGATGAGAACAAGTGAATACTGGGAGTTAGTGAATAAGTTGAGCCTACTTAAGGCTATATTAGTGTGATGTTGATCAAACAGACAAACATTGAATTGATATATATCAACCACATAATCTGTGTGAAGGTAGAAAACTAGTTTTTAACTCATGAAAAGAGTTTAAGAAATAGTAGTTCAGTTCTTCAAAATAAACAAATATTTAATTTTGATGTCCTTCAATTGATGAAAAGGTAGAGGACAGTATTTAAACGTACTTACCTTTAAGAAAGTACCCAAGCCTAGAGACTGCCCAGATTTAGGCACATGCTTAAATGTAGGCTTTCTGAAGTTGTTTGCTAAACTGGGACCAGATTTAGTGGCTTGTCAGTGCAGCATTTAAATACAGTAAGCTTAAGCAACTGCTCTTTGGAATTATCCTTGGACATATCAGAAAGTAATTTCAGAGATTTTTGATGGATTACAGTGCTAAATTATAGTTTATTATGTAAGTGTTATTGTTATTTGGTCCAAGGACCTTAGAGAAAAAAAAAAAAAAAGATAGCTAGCATTTGGATATGCCATAGTAAAAAATGTGTGCAACTTGAAAATATCTACACATTGAACATAAATTGAACAAAAGTTACTTACTGGCTTTCCTAAACAAAAGAAAAACATTAGTTGTGCTAGTGGAATTCTGTATGTAAAAATTATTTTCAAGATCTGCAGGAATGAAAATTATGTGACAATTTTTTTATTTATTTCAAAGGTAACTAATAAAACACCTACAAGATACAGAGTAAATTATTATACATTATAGAAATGGGCCACAGGAGGCTAACAAATTTTGAAACTCTAAATAGGGATGTTAGACACTTGTGGCATTCTGTATTTGGTGGCTGAACTTTTTGTCAACCTTACCCTGTTCACCAGAAGAATATGCTACTTACGAGATTTTAAAGGAATAGCTCTACATAAACTGAATTAATATTATAAGGAAAAAGCCTTTTCATCTACTCAGCATTCACAAACATTAAGCAACACTCACAATAAACAGGTGATTCTTGCATGAACCTGTTATTACAATTATATACCTCTGCATTATAGATTTTCATATTTTAAAGTTTGGATTCTTTTAAGATTAGATTTTTAAAACTCAACTTCTTACTTCCTCAACTTCTCATGATCATGTTTAGGATAACATGCATGCATTTATTGCATATATAACATCAGTTAACATTACTGAGATGGGGTTTGTTGATAACTCCTTAGTGTATGTATAAGGTAAAGGTATATATGGTTAAAAGAGCTTGTCAGTAGCTTGAGGTAGGTTATAATTGTACAGAGAGAGAGTGAAAGAGAGAAAGGGAAAAAAACAGATAGGAGGAAGTCCGGGTGTTCAGAGGCTCTATTCAAGTTCTTGATTTTCCACCAGGTTCATGTCTAGCAATACATACATTGGCTAGAAATAGCCATACAGAGGATATCTACCTCTCACAGAAATCTTTGTATTTCAGTTCCTCATATGGAAAGGACTATGCATGATAGTATTTCTCTACCCCATAAGAGCAGTATGATACTAAGATTGCAGACTCTTTGATATCACATAATAGGAGAGAAAGAGAAGACAGGTCAAAGGCACAGATACTCTAACGGGCCAGCTAAAAGTTTATTTACAAAATAGTTAGGACAAAGTTTCTATCAAAGTTGAAGGAAGCACAATCTTATTTTTGGACCTGAGCACCAAAAAAGCTCAGATGTGATATCTGAAATGAAAGAATTACATAGTCTGTGTTTCTCGACAGTAAACAAATCAACTTTGGTCATAACCATCAATATCACAAAAGATATATTAAGGTGACAACATACACCTGCTAGAACCACAAATATACAAAACAATATTCAGTAACATTCACCTCAGTATTGGTAAGCAAAAAAGACTCTCTGGATCGATCTATTTACAAAAAATATGAATACTACCCTCAGAAAATGACCACTGTTAAACAGTTGATTATACACAACAAAGGCCAAGAGAGGATATATTTTGAATTTGACACATTTACTAATTCACTCACCATTGCATACTGCAAAAATACTCAATTCTAGAAACAGAAACATGACTGACTTTTCCAAAGACTAGAGCGCAGAATCAGAGCTACCAATTATGGGGCAAGGGCTCTTTTTATTTGTTGCAGAGGACTCAGAGCTTTCTAACAAGGGTTTGCATGCATTTTTTAAAGGAGAATGAACTAGAAGTACTATTCAAAGAGTAAAAAATCTGTTAAGGAAAGCTAAATATGTCAA
The DNA here is from genome assembly GCF_965140245.1 of Athene noctua. Classification (NCBI taxonomy): domain Eukaryota; kingdom Metazoa; phylum Chordata; class Aves; order Strigiformes; family Strigidae; genus Athene; species Athene noctua. The sequence continues at coordinate 63,534,216 of NC_134038.1, forward strand.
TAAAGATGCTTTCTTGTCAGAATTGAGAAATATTTCATTAAACAAACAGATGATAACAAAAAAGGACAATAATCACAGTTACTTGAATCTATGCAAATATCAAATTAACAAGTATGAGTGACTGAAAACAAGTGATATAAACATGACTTTGTATCTAATATAAAAGAATCGTTTTCTATACAGACAGCTAAAAAATCAGACCACTTGAAACTGTGGCTAGACAGTCATGCTGATTAGACAAAAGCCCCGAGGTGATTGTGAAGATTTATTGTCTATACGCATAACACCTCAGAAACCTGTAGATACAATACATAAAGATGAAAATTCAGCCGCTTAAGGAATGGATAAGTAAAGAAAAAGAATTGCTTCAATGTCAGCAGAATCTCTGCAGATATCCACATCGCCAAGGTCACTAAAAGAAACTATTACAGACAACAGTGTTGCCAGGATGAGGCCACAACACAATCCGCCAGAAGTGCATCCCAGTAACAGCTATTAGAAAATCTGCCAGATAAGGAAGTCAGATGATCTAGAACAATTTGAAGAGTATTCAAAAACTCCTTACCCCTTACATATGAGGCATGAAGTTTCTCATTTTTTCCCTGAAAAAACAGGTGTTAAAATGTTTGAATGAGAACTGCCAAGGTAGATACTTAACAACAGGTTTTAGAGGTGCTATTCTGAGTATGTGTATTAGTAGTGAAAATAAACAAGTAAACAAGCTGTTTCCAAGCACTTGTGGAAGACAACTACCCAGGCTTTCTGTTCAGTACAAATTCTATATTATCTTCCCTGCTCTGCCATTTCCAAGTGCTTTACAAACATAACAAAAGAATGAAAAATTAATAGGGAAAACAAATTCCCAGGGCTCAGTGGTTATTTCCACATTTTGCAAGTGTTTAAAGAAAAGGGTAATCACTCTGTATCAGACCTAAGGTTAAGCTGAGTATAGCATTTGCATAAAGCCAAAAGTTTATCCTTAGGGGAAACAGCATAAGAAAAATACCATATTTAAGGAAAATCCTCTACAGCCTCTAAGATTTAGTTTTAATAGTTCTGTAACAAGTAATGACATAAACTGTTTTGAGAATTATGGCAATGACATTGTAAAAACACAGCTTAATCTAAAAATGTTGACTTTCTAATATTACCTTTGAATACACATCTAAGCTTGCTAAAAGTTCCTCCCAGGTGCTTCCAAAAAGAGACTTTTTGTCAGAGAAATGTGGTTCCTCTATAAATAATATTGAGCAATGCTATCCTATAATCACCTTTATTGGTGAGATCACCTACATGTAAAGAAAAGTATTTCCTGTGGAGGTAGAAAAGTATTATTTGTACCTGTACTGCAGTACAATATCCTAGTAAACTTCTAGAAGTCTGTGTTCAACTTTTTATGGAATGAATACACAGAAGAGATTCTTGGAGAGAGGAGAGGTGGTACTGATGGCAGGGGGAACAAAGAGCCTGTGGCATAAAAAGACAGTACAAGGATTTGGCTTGTGTAGACAAGAAAACTGACATGTTAAAAAAGATGACTGTCATCTCTAAGCTCATGACACAGTTCCACATAGTCCTGATGAGAAAAGAGGCTTCAAAGCTAACAAGTAATGTTGGTATAAATAAGAAGGCAAAAGGCAAAAACTGGCTATGAATAATTTAGGAAAGAAATAAGAACATTCCTAATAATTTGGATCCTGGAACAGGTCTTCCATAACAATGTCTGAAGCAGGAAATACCCAATTAAAATTGACTCTGAAAGTCTATCAATAGAGGGATATGAATTTAAACATTCATGACATCAGTTGGAAATCTGTTGCTTACAGTCCCAGTGTGAGAGACAACACTACATGACTTGAAAAGACCCTTCACTCTGATATTCATACTCAGTCAATACAAATGCAGCTCTAATGTCCCTAGTAATAAAGCTCTTGAGTTTTTTCTTTCTTCCAATGTTAGAATACTTAAAACTATATCTTATATTTCTATTGCTCTTATTTTTACAGCAAAGCTCAACAGGGTAGGAACTCAAGTAATCAACCTCTTTCTGTTGGCAATATGATACTCCCAGCATGAAGGGGTTTCTAAACCAAGAAATTCTGTAGTTGCCTTTTGGTTATTGTAGAAAGAAAAATATAAGTATGTGATAATAAGAGATAATACGGGACCTGAGAATCTTGTGAGATCTTTTAGACACTCATTTTCTCCACACAAGAAACTATTTTTCACTTAAATTATAAAATAAACATATTATCTCATTACAGTCTCACATCTATGGTACTGAAATACTCTGGGCCTAATCCTACAGTTCCTGTAAATTACTGGAAACTATAGAACAGCACAACAAATATCAAATTCCCTTGTAAAGACAATATTCTGTGACCAATCATGATTTTCAATGTAACATACAAACGCATCATCCTAGATGTAGCACTAAAATTGTTTCTCATTCACAAGATGAGATGCCCTAATACACTGTAGACAGCAATGAAGTGCCTGACTGTTGTGCACTTGTATGAACACATTAAAAGTTCATAACTCAAGGAAGCTGCTTATAACGATTTGAAGCACTGAGAACTAGGAATCTCAATAAATAAAACAAATTCACACGGGGTTTTTCTAAGCACCAAAAGTTTCTGGCTTAAAAGTTTAAATGAAGAGTTATAATAAGCAATTTCTCATAATTTCAAACCAACTCCCAAAGGAAAAATATTGACTCATTCAAAGTCACATGGATTATTTTTTGTTTCTCAAAAAGCTTAACTGGATTAAAAGTTGGTTAAGAGTAGTTATCACTGCTGATGTTAACTTAGAAGCAATCAGACCAAGTTCAGAAGAGAATGGGCAAATAAATAAATAAATAAATAAATATAAATAAAAGCGAGCAAGCTCCCACAAGTATTCAGGTGTCCCAGGTGCCTGGCAAATATCCCTTCCTGAAACACACACAAGACAGGACATGGACATTAGACGGCAAAATGATTTGACAATACCTTATCTATTTCCTAAAATATGGAAATTCCCCAGTCAGAAAGAATTTGAGGTGGCTTTTTTTTTTCCCCTCAAGATAGAGGATATTATTCTATTACTCTGACATTCTACAACTACTTGTACAACTGCAATGGGGATGTAAAAGTGCTGTTATTCTGATTAGACAGTGTTTTACACTCCACCTTTCAGGACATAAGAGTATAAAGCTTTTTTTCTTTTTCCATTATCAGTCAGTTCAACAAAAAACATTATTGACTGACCTTTATATTAATGAGGCTAAATAAAGACACAGATGGCTTCTACTAAGTGAAGGAACTGAAAGTAATGATGTGCTATCTTAAGCCACTGTCCTGCAAAATCAGGGACTGGGATAAACAGAAATCTGATTATTCTAGCTGAGTAAGAAAGCTCAAGTAAATACATCCTCTCTCTGTCTGAATCCTTGTCTACACGAAAAAAAAATTGACTCATTTTAAAGAACAGTTGTCAAAAATAAGTCCTCTTGAAGTAATACTTGAATTTTTCTACACAAAACAGTGATTCAACACTATTTCAGCAAATGCTTTTGAGACATAATTTTTAAGGAAAAATTAGGGTAACAGATTGAGTCCAAGGACCCAGAGATGTGAAATGAATTTTCAGGTGAAGGCCTTTCAATGGCCCAAAGAATGACAAAACAAGATCTAGGAATAATTACCATGTGACTTGTCTTGCAGGTCTTTCCCTAGTCATATTTGCATTCAGAATGAACCAGAGTAACCTGAAACTATTGTAGGCTGATATGTTATTGCTTTTATACATGAGATCTGAAAAAACACAACAAAATGTTTGTATACATTTATGAAGGTTTTATAGCTTTAGATAGATCACTTTAAAAATTACCATAGGTAATCAGCATTTAACAATAAAAAATTAAAATAGTACATAAAGAGTAAATATGTTTTGTTTTGCTTATAAACTCTCATGTATATAAAATGGTTTAAAATTACTTCACATCCAAATTGCATCTGGTTGTTACAGGTATTCAGTTGTAATAATGTAGAAGAAAAAGACAACTTATTCCCTTAACCCAAAGTTTTGTCCTTATACCTTACGTACAGCTTGATTCAACTACATATTGCATAACCCTACAATTTATAAAATTACAAAAATGAAAACATAAATTATCCTCTTAATAAGGATTTTTTTAAAAAAAATTTTCAGTAGTTTCACCACTTCCTGGGTGTGGTTTGTGTTGATTTTGTGTGTAGTTCTGGATTTGTCATTAAAGATGTTTCTTCTGCTACATGTCACATTTTAGAGTGCTGACAAGTGCTCTAAGAAAAAAATCTGTCTAAACAGAACAGAATTTATGCAAGAGAATTCTTTCTTTCAAGATGCCTGAAATCTCAGCCTGTTGAGAGACTGTTGAAACTCCACTGGACTTTTGTATTGGTGGATGGAGATCCATCCATTTTGATACCAAAGAATCAAAGAAATTATTACACAGAGAAGTTCTAGTAATTGTAAAATATTAGTCTATTCCTTAGGATTATTCTATATAATTTATTTTTTAGGACTTAGTCTAAACTAGTTTTACAGTGCCTCAGGTGACAGGGCTCTTTCTATTTGCACACACTAACAGATCTTCATTGGAACATTTTTTCTGATACCCAAATTGATCTTTTTTTCAACTTCAGCCAGTTAGCTGTTTTTATACAGCCTGAAGACATAGTAAATAATTTCTTTCCCTGTTTCTCCAGGTACCATTCAAGTAATAATAAATGGTTGCAGCTCCAATTTAGTGAAATTTACTTATCTAATTTAAATCTTGCCACACACCCACACATTAAACATCACATTTCTTGTCTTTATCAACAAACCAGAGCCTCCATCAAGATATTGAATATAAAAGTGGCAGCTGAGGAAGATTTCAGGGATGGATGGGGAACACACAGGTGGGGAGCATCAAAGACTGCTGGTGCTGAAGAAATAGCTCTGTTGTGCTTGTCACTGGGATGGAAACCCTTCTACGTAGGCTGCAGTTAGGCAGTCTGCTGCTTGTGCCCAGTGAGATGGATGCAACAAACTGCATCTCTCTTGAGTGTTCAGCTGCTTTAGACACCAATAGTTTCTTAATGTGTTTCTTTGGATCACTTTCTTGATGTTCTTTAAAGAGAGGTTAGCTGAAAATTTCCTTCTGATCTCTCCTTTGTTCATAACTTAATTCTATAAATTGTCACTACCCAAGATAGATCTAGATGGCTTAGATGATAATTTTCAGAGGCAATTCCTCTTTATGCTACTCTTTTATATGCTTTTGAAAGTCATTGCTCTTTTTGATGAGTTGACAGTCATCCCTCCCACTGGACACATTTGGACAACAGATCTCAAAATGTCAAGCGTTATCCATGCCTACATGATGAGTGACTGGTCAAGTAATCATGTGTAATGAGAACTGCTTCCTGTTACTGGTGATCAAGGAGGCAGCAGTGATGTTTTGCACTTGTCAGATTAATCATATTCTCACTTTGGCCAATATTCCTAGAAACCCTCTATTATTTGCAGAGCTTCCTATTGAAATCTATGGAGGGAAAAAAAAAAAAAAAAAAAAGGAAAGAAATAAAAAAGAAAAAAAAGACACAGCTATGCCATCTGAAGGCTGAAATAATTTATGCTGCTATAGCAATTTACTAGCATTGATCTCTGGGTAGAAATCCACCTTACATCAGTAGAAAAGGAATGAGGATAAAACACGGTCCATGAAATTGTTTTTCACTTGAGAGTTTTTTAGACAGGATAAGCTGCAGATTGTGCTATAAACATCTTTTCAACCACAATGCATAACCATTTGAAACAAGAAGGACATGAAATCTAAAGCAACAAACTTTTGACAGAGGTGGGGAGGAAAAAGGCAAAAGCTCACAGAACCATGGTAAATGAGAGATGGTACAAATTTAACTCACTTTTCAGAGACAAATATGTGTGGATATAGTAAAATTTCATCCATTGTCTTTGCATTTACAACAGATACATATATCCGGCTATAAGGTTATTTGCTACAGATATTCTGTGTTCTGCTTCTGTTTTAACCTAAATATGGCTACCCTCTGGAAGGAAGTATCTTTGACTTAAGATTGTACTATGCTAGGTAATTTTATAAGTATTTTCCTTGCATAGGGGAAAGAAGGCAGCATAGAAGAACATGCAGGTAGTCCTGCTATCTTCTATGATGTTATTGAAATAATTAAGCAAGCAGAATTTGGGACCTCTTAATTTTAGCAGATATTCTAAAGAATATTGTTCCACCTAATTCAACAATTTAGCTGAAACAATAGTGACATAATTGTCAAAATTACATAATAATTACAGTGCTTTAGAGTGAGCTATATTAAGGTATGACTCATCACTCAATACATAAGAAGGTACAGAACTACGTCAAATCCAGCAGTGCAGTGCAGTATAGTGTAGCTGCAGCCAAAATGAAATTTAAAATCAGCAATTTTTTGTCAATAAGTAGGGGAAGGAGGGGAATTAATGGAAAGTCTGACTGGGTTTTTTTAAAAAAAAAATTAATGAATTAAATTTAAAAAGTGACAGGGAATAATTTTACAATTACAGTTAATTTTACATCTTTTTTAGAAAAATATTTAATACATTTTACTATTTGAACTTCACACTTCCTCTGGCAATACTTGTAATAGTTGGCTTTACTGAAAAGGGAGAATGATTCCACTCGTCAGTTGGGGAAATGATTGGTGAAGTGGAAAAGCAATGATGGAATTTTCTGAGATAATTACATTTTTTTATTAGACTACTTTATCAATGATCATTTTGAAAGAAAAGCTGCACAGTGTAACAATCAACCATAAAACACATAACTTCCCATGAAGCATTTTTAATGTTTTTCTATAATAGAATTTGACTGAAAACAATTCTTTTAAAAACTGCAGAGGCTGAATATATGCATCTTGGACAAAACTGTACTGAAAATTTGTTCCTTGAATAAGCTTTACTTGTTATGCAAAAGTTATATATACCTTCTATGGTTTTCCTAGCAGTTAATATTTTCCTTGCTAACAAGCACAGTCCCAGTTAAAGACATTATTTCATGGCACATGGATTATACATCATTAGCAAAGTTACTATGCTAAGATTTTTCTATCAAAAAGTGTCATGGTTTGTACTCACCAGGTGTAAAATTATACCGAGCAGAAAACCCGATGGATTCCAGCTCACCATCAGCAAAAAATTTAATCCATAGGAATCTGCCACTGGATTTTATCATAGGTGGATTTTGCTGTCCACAGAAACGTCCAATGATTGGGGAAAAGCCAAAAGGTCCATCTCGTACTTCGATATGGTCAAATTTACACTCCCAAGAAGGCTCTATGGAATATTTTTCATCGAAGTGTAGTTCAATGCATTGTCTAGGGGCAGCTGGAGATGACAAGAAAATTATCACATTATTTTCTAAACCAAGACCCTTCAAACTTAAAATAAAATTAAAGAAAATCAAATATATCAATTTTATATGCATTTTAATGTTTTGCTTAAAAACTTGTTTGGAAATCAGTACATCTATATTTTTACAGATTTTACACAGTCAGCTTACATGTCTTTTCCTTTAAAAAAGTGCTCATGACAGCAGTTCCTAGCAAAACTAAGATATCTATGATGTAAAGCAAAATACAGTTTAGGAATAATTGGTTCAAACACAAAATCTTTGTAAGAAACTTATGTATCTGGAAACTCAGTGTTTTCTTGTATTTGGGGGGGAAACGTTAATCTGAATACTTTTACCTAATGCTCACAAAGATGAAGAAAAAACTGATTAGATGTGTGCTGTAGTAAGAAGAACAAATTCTGTCCCTGTATGTACTGCAGTCAATGACAAGCTTTAGTATAATTGCTTATACTCAGAATTACTTATCATCTAATTTGAAACATAAGGACAAGTGTAGTGAATTCTCATTTAAGAAAATAGAGAAGGATGAAGTAAAACTAAAGTCTAACTAAAGAACAAACAATATTCTACTGAAAACCTTGAAGAAACTTTATAGTGGTCACTTCATTAGACATAAAAACCATCTTTATTCATATATACTAATAGCGGTCACTTCATTAGACATAAAAACTATCTTCTTCATATATAATAAGGCTGGTGACAGTCAGAATGTTCTCTAAAACAAATATCCCCTGGCATCTTCTGTATAAAGAAAAACAGTTACAGGTTGAACTATAGTATTTTCTCAAAAGGAGAAGAAAAAATAAATCACGGGTTTTGTCTACAAATTTTAACAGATGAAGCATTCCTGGGGCGTGCTCTCCCTGTGCTTAATACTATCCACAGCAAAAAAGTGTATATCTTCAGATCATGGCGCTATGTAGCCTTTTGCTGACAAAGCTTTCTGCTAAGACAAGGGTTTGTTGTGTCACTGCCTGCTGTGCCTCTCACGGGATCATGTCCTACACTTCACACATATTAGAAGAGATGACTGAAATTACTATGAGCTTTGCCTGAGTTACCATTCTTTTCACATGAAAACATGCAAGATCAAACTCCAAGCTGAGTGCATAAGCTTAACATGGAAACTCCTGCAGTCAGTATTCTTCCATTTCTTTCTTCAGGAATAATAAGAAAACTATCAGTGTGACCAGAACCTAGATCTTGTATGCATTTCAAAATGTTATAAATTGAAGATTTTGGGATGAGCTCATTACTGACATGAGAATGGAGACTATTTAAAAGGAACAAAATAAGAAGACATTAAGTAAATTTTACAATCTTTACACAAGAGTACACCATCTGATCACATTTACAACTATTATAGGTAAATAAATACAGCCTCATTTTACAAGAAGCATTAAATAAATAAGTTAATAAAACATTTTTGAGAAAAAATATTATTTTAATAGGTTTACTTTCATGTTAATGTAGTTGGGTGATTGATGTTTACTGAAATATTTAATATAACTTCTTTAATAAGAAAGAAAACTTATCTACTGTTCTCATTTTGAAAAAAATCACATTTTGGGAAGTGCTTACTATTGGCTTGTTGCTATTTATACCAATTTACAGGAAGTTTATGATCTCTGTGCGCATACAAATTCAATAGCAAATCAAAACCTAAAACTTTACATATATTCGCACCAAATACACAGTCCATGGAAATGTAACTACAATGAAAGTATAAAAAAAATGTTAAAAATAAAATCATATAATAAAACTTGTAAAGAAGATCTTATTAATGCTATCCTTGTTGAGGTTTGAAGACCAAAGTAGATCTTTGAGATTATAGTAAAAGACTGAATAACTGAAAGACATCATCAATTAATTTTATTCAAATGTTTCTACCTCACAAATGTGTGACTTCACATATTTATAACAAATATTGATTTGAACTTTAAGCAACACTAGGGCAGAAGAGAGCAATCAGCACCTTCAATCTGGGATCATATTTGCATGCTCTTATTCATTTAAGGAGATTTGTTGAGAGCTACTCATCATTCACCTAGGGACTGCAGAGTCTGGTATCAGAAACTCCATCCTGACAACATTTTAGGTAACCTTAAGAATGTTCATTAAGGCTTGAAAATCTTATATATTCACTGTTCAAATATTGTGTTATTAACCTACCTAAAGCTTTATTGTAATGTTGCAAACTAAATATGAAGGTGAATCCTGATAGTACTGTTAGTGTCAGACAGCATCATACCACTGTGTATGGCTGCTCTGCTTTCCATGGCAACAAAGATATACCTGCTTCAAAACCGGCTTATGTCATTAACATAACACATTTGTCCTTTATAATCTTCCTGTGTTAGGCCTTCACTACTCTATTTAATACCAAGAGGAGGTTTACAAGTTTAAAACCTTAACAGATCTCTGAATCCAAGATGCATGGAATGTGATAAAAATAGGCATGAGCCCCTCTGAGTTATAGCTCAGTCATTTTGACATTGGTTTTGGTGTTGAAAAGGAGTCCTAAAGCCTATTATAGCCTCAGTATACTATAAAAGGAGTCTTTGTGAGCAAATAAGAATCAGGCCTACAGAGTTACACATGAGATCTATTAAATCAGTGAAAAAACAGCCTGAGAAAAAAATGTGCAATTTCCACAACTTCCATGTAAATCTCTGAATCTTACATTGCTATTTAAGATCAGAATATTGCTATAGTGTACTCTTCTCTGCTTTTACTTATCTTTCAACAAAGTCAAGACAAGGCTTTTCCTAGTGAAGCTCAGTTCTTGCTAGAGGATCAGAGAGAATCACATCAGCTCAGGGAGCACTCAAGAGTTTCTACTTTGGCCCAAAGCTCCCATGTGTAGAGCTGCTCCACTTTTAAGAATGGAGCATTGACTATTCACTAACACCATTTCCACACTGCTAAATAAAACAAGGCTGGAGAACGAGTTTGGGAGCTGGACCACTTATTAAATGTTAAAATCACCTCCTGGCATAATTTTGGCCGTGCCAGTCAGAACTGCCAAAACTCATTCTTAGGCATGATGTGGTGGTTCTCATCAGTCGAGACCATTCACAGCAAGCAGTTTGTATCTGTACTCTTGACTGGGAAGGTGAAAGGAGTTAATCTGTACATGTAGGATTGTGCTTCTCGGCTTTAAAGCCAGTGAACATTTCCTGATCTTTTTTAGGTATTAGTATTGGTACTGGCTGTGCCCCAGCCTGCTCTGCAAGCTACTTAGAACAGGATGAGGTCCTTTCTCCTAACTCTCAAGGAGTGCAGTGCTTCGTGTTTCTCTAACTGTGAGGACTGTGGTGATCACAAAAGATTGAGCAAGGGGAGGAAGGCGTGTGATACATGCATTCATTTATTTTTTAATCATGTGCTTTTAAATTCATCATCTTGCATATTTAGAGTTAAATGTTTTGTTTGCAATAATGTACCTAAGGAACAGAATTATTCAAATGTTCCTGGAAATTACCATAAGGGATGAAAACACACAGTTCAAACTCCCAACTTCAACTTCCTTTTAGTGAGAAAGGTATCATTTCCAATTTATACTTTGGCTTTAACAAAGTGTTTCTTTGCCAAACACAAGCTAAAGCAAGCAGGCATTGTATAAATACCCATCTTGTGCCACGGTTTTTGCAACAAAGCATGTGCAAATGTGGTCACCTTAAAACTTACAGAAATACAGTGAGAACAAGTCCAGAATAGCTACAGGAAAAAACAAAACAAAACAAACAAAAAGCCCAGAATAATCAGTTCTTCCATACTGGATTAGAATCTGGCCATCTCATAAGCAAAGGAGGAATGGAGTGGTCATTTCCGATACCCTTATTCATAGGTAAACCCTATTCACAGCTTCAGAAATTTTTCTGTGGCTACAATGTCAGGAAAAGTTTTTGTCAAGTCCAAATGTAATATATTGAAGCTGTCTCATAAAAATTATTTTGCTTCAAATCTCAAAAATCTTCCCTATTTAACTTCCAATTATCTTTCTTCAAAAATGTTTAATACCATGGAAAGGTTACTTAATGCTTGCATGTCTTGTCAAATTTTTCATCTAATTATCTTACACAAGTGCTGTCTTGAGATTTTACATCCAAAAAAAAGAAGACATTGGGTTCCAACTTCCAGTAGAAGAACAGTTGCAGCAAAAACACACAATTAAGGTTTTAATTCTGATCAGTTTCTGAGTCTGTATAAGTGACAGCTCAAGTTAAGCGAAAAATCTGTTTCAATTTACCAGACTGCATGAAAATAAGACATTGAACTCAGCACCTACCCTCATCTATCTGAGCTGCTACTGTACTAATAGTCTTCAATAATCCTTGGTCTTTCTGGTTGTCCTGCTCTTGATAACAAAGCCACCTATATCATCCTTTCAAAAGAGGATTCTTTCCTTGTTTTGATGAAAACTTTTTGAACACAAAAATCACTGTGAAATACAAAAGGACTTTGAGCAGAGATTTTTTTGTACAGTGATACGTGACCATTTTCTAACTCCTGTGAAATATCTAGGATTAGGGTTTAATGGTCTTTAATGAAAACATAGAAGACCTTCAAGAGCGCTAACTCTAAATGTCCACAAATGTATAAAGTGGAAGATTTATTTCATATCTCCATAAAGCAATTTTAGCCCATACCTAGATTTACAAATAAGCATTTGATTAATAAAAACTGAAAAACTGATAAAAGCTCACAAGTATTTTACTTACAGGATTTATAAACCAATTCTTAAGATATACTGTGTAAAGTATGACTGTCCCACTCCCCAGATATCTTAACACAAAGAGAAGCTTTTGCTCCTACAAAATCTCCTGTGCAAATTTCCCTTTGGAGCTTACATGCCAAATTTTCTTCAGTCTGGCAAAGGCTGATGCTGCCAATGCTGCGATTGTTCCGGGCAGCTGTGAGTTTTGCCAGGTTAGAGTCATGAATATGTGAAACAAGGGTGAAATTGGGTCCAACAGGGAATCTAATGTGTACACTCAGCTATTTCCTACATTTTCTATATGCCAAATAAGACTGAAAGAAAAAAAAAAAAAAGAACGAATTCTTACTGCATTTTGAAAGGCAGATGGGATTCACCAGAAGCTCCTCTATAGCATAATCATTTTTGTACTGAGTTCCTGACTTCTGGATGACCTAAAGGATTTCTTTCAGAAGGGCATCCAATCTGGACTTTAAAATTCCTAGTTGTTCCAATAGTTAATTAACATTACTACAAAAATAGAAGAAATTTAAAAAAAAAAAAAAAAAAAAAGGAAAAGGAAAAAGAATCTTCTAGCTGTTTGATCTGTTTATGCCTTTGACTGCTAGGACAGAAGCCTCTGCAGTCAGAAATCCTCTTCTCTTTTAGAAACTCGGTCTATGATCATGGCAATTTTTGCAAGCCCCTTTACTTCTCCAAAGTAATTTTGAAATGATAAAAGGCTTGCACACATTTAAGATTAACTACAATATGGAGGAAAAAAATTGTATCATGAGATGAAATTCAATTTTATTACAACACACTGCATGCTGGAATCCTTACTCAAGTCCACTAAATTTAGTAGGAATTGTGTCTGAGGAAAGCCATTAGAATTCGCCCTAGATTGTGTTTGATAGTAAAAAATGAAGGAATGAAAGCAGGTGGGCAGGAAGGAACCTGGTGATTTGTATATGTATTTAAACTCACATCAGGCAGCTGTCAGTATGGTATATACAGTCCTGATATGCTGAACTCTCTAAGACATATAAAAGGGAGATAGCAATGTGGGAATGCTATTACAGCTCCTATGAACAGTCCCCCTAGTTTGGTAGCTGGTATTCAACAGCAGCCAGAAGCTTTCTGAAGTGCATTGGAAGATGCATATGGAGATGTTTCTGTCTTACTCTGAAATTGAATGGATATTTATGTCCTGGATTAGCAAGTATTATCCACTCCATAGGTTGTTATCTGACCTCAAAGGTGTTGCTATTTGTAAAATAATTAATCCTTTTTTTTTTTTTTTTTCAGTCCTCTAACTTCAATATATTATGCCAATGAATTTCACAGAATATAAAAGACATGGGGAGAAGTTTTCAATCCCTACCCTTCTTTATAATTTTCTGCCAGTTTTATATGTTGTAAAAAGAATATGGACAAATAATTGACTGCAATTACAAAATCATTTTTTATGTCCTTCAGTGTTTCTCCTTTTGACTTTTTTGAAAACTTCCACTTTTTAACGTATCATTGCTCATCATCTTACTACATCTCTTTTTATTTTTGTGACATTTTTCAGACATGACTACTCCTGATGTTTTTAGAAGACAGGAATAGAGGGATATCAGGGCTGAAAATGCTGTGCAATATGCATGGTTCGCATCAAATTATATGCTGATAGAGCTGCCATCATCATAGGTTTTAAAAATACTCAGTTGCAATCCAAACTGTTGATTATGGCTGGACAGGAAGCAGAAGATATCAGGCTTGTAAGAAATTATGCGCAACTGGGTTTTGCCAGATTGATTTTTCCTGTAAAATATAACGAGATGTTGAGTTCAGATTACTCTTTCTACTATACATTGTTTCAATCTAGATAACATGGAATTTCATCTTCATCATAGAAGCTGGTTGCTTAAATCTTCCCTTCCTAAATTGTTCTTAGATATTTGAGCTACTCTAAATCGGGTCATTTCAACAGTGTATTTTGCCACCTTTTGGCTTATTAACTTTATTTTTATAAGTACTTAATTACTATAATAAAGACAAAAGGTCTTTACAATAAAGGACTTTCAGACGCCTTCTTACTAAGAGGAGGAATACCTTATGGCCTGAGACACTGGACTAGGGTTTATAAAAATGGTCACTTTTTCTACACTCTTTCTCATTAACAATAAAACACATCTCTGTGTTTCAGATCCTTGAAGATACAATAGGCTTGCTCCTTCCCAGCCTCACAGGGATGTTAGAAGGATAATTTGATCAATATATGCAAAAAGACCTGGATCTAGCAATATAGGTGTAACAAAAAATGTAACACTAAGCGGTATACATTGAACATATACTTTTATCTTTTTTTAAAAATAATTTTATTTTAAATCAATTACCAAATTATGGAAGAAATGTTTACCATGCATCTGCTTAAATTTTGGACTCAAGTGGGAAGACTGGACAAGCATAAATCTTCTTTAAAGGGTTTGACTCCATGATTTATAATCACCTCTACTTCTGACTTCTGCCAGGTTAGCTAGCACTAAAGTGGAATTCAGAGATCTCAGTCATTTTGCTGTGATTTGTTTTTCCTAAACAATACATATATTTTCTATGCATCATTTCCCCAAATGGTTTTTATAAAATATTTTCTTTTAGTTACTTGGCACTAGATTTGGAAAGACAGTTTTCTGGAAAGGCCTAGTGGGGGGTTCTAAGGGAACTAATTCAATTTGAATCATCTGTACATCTTTGGAAATCTCTCTTGGTTTCCTGCATCTTTAGTAAAATAAGTATTTCTATAATTCCTGGTCCATCATTTGTAGTTAATAATTCTGTCCAACCAAGCATGGATGGAACAAGCATCAGTGTTGTATTCTGCATGTATTCACAACTCATGAATGAATCTTCTTGGTTTCAATGACTTACCAGTCTGTACCAGATTCATCTTTTCTACTAAGCTCTGGCAGTATCTAATCTCTATTTCTTTCCACAGATTCATCTTTACAACAGTCCCTTCTACATCCACTGTACTAAGGCTGATGAAAAGAAACTGCGTAATTTACTTGCAATATACCTCGAGACTTTCTTACATCACCTCCATGCTTGCAACTATCTACTCTTTAAAAACTGTCTTACAGCTGTTTGGTGTTAATGTTTGTTCTTTTCTGGTTTTGTTTTGGTTTTCTTTTTCCATTTGTTTTCACTTCTCATGAACAATTGAATGGAAAATAATTTTTACATTCACTATATGGATATTTTCTGTATGACTTTCTTTTCTGTACTTAGCCTAGCTATACTTGTCATCCCTGATTCACTTATGATGTTTAAAACATCTTTATGAAAGTCAAAAACATTTTTATTTCTTGTGTTCACTTTTTTTGCTCATTTTAAAATATTCTTTCTTCTCTCATGTTACAGCATTTTAGGTTCGATTCATTCTCTGAATATACTGAAATAAATTATACTGTGTTTATTACTAAGTGACTCATACAAACTCATCACCTGAACTAATTTATGAGTGATGTCAGGAAATAAATCAAGTATTTGCCAGTATTTCTTGGTATGCTCTATAAAATTTTTAAATTTTTATACCAAAAAAAAAAAAAAGGTGCAGAAATAGATCTTCTATAAATCTTATGTCTTGAAAAGATTTATCATGATCATATAGGCTTACCTACTCTTCACCTATAAGAAAATAAAACCACTTTTTTTTATATACATATATAGTCGATGATGGAATATAATGATTCTTCAGCTGATCACCTTCTATAATGTAGACGCACTCTCTGTCAGGAGGATACTTGTTGGGATAATTGGGAGAAGTAAAGATGCCTCCTTCTGCATATTTTGTCCAAGTTCCACACTGCACTGGTTTCTGTCCTTCGGGAGTGGTTTGCTTTTCTGTGAAACAATTACATTAAGCATTATATAATTAGCTCACATGACACTTAGAACTCTTACAAGATAAAACAGTCCCTTCTGTCAGTAGCCTCAGCTTTTTTCTATTGAGACTACGAGTATGATCATTGACCTGGAGGAAAACAGGGCTGTCCTTTAGGGGTACAAACATTTAATTCTTACTCAAAATATTTTTTCAAAGCAGAGAAGAGGCTTGGATGTCAACAGGAAGATTTATCTATATTGCTTTTTAAAGAATAACCTTGTAGGGAAAACACGTGCTCAAGAAATGGGAAACATGAATTTCCCACTCATATATCTCAAAAGGCTCAAGCATGTGCTCTATCAGCAAGCTACGTGCCATAATACAGGAATACATCAGAGTCACAAAATCAAGAAAAAAACACAGAATTATGATAGAATATACAAAATGTTTTGAATTTTCAGCAGCTTGACTCTATATTTACCGGACAGAGATAGACAGGGGAATTCCTGGATTCTGGTTCATAGATTATTGCTGTTTGCTATCAAATTAACAAATAGATCTGAGGCCAGGAATCACAGCCCAGAACTTTCCTCCTCTGTTATGAATCATCATAAAGCAGAGTCAGACCTTCTTGTTTGCTTTCTTCCTAGTCCTGAAACTCTTGCACTCCTTTCTGCACACTGGCAGAGAGCCTGAAGACAAAGGTTTGAGTCTGTTCAGGCTGAAGAAGATAAAGGATCACTTCCACCATCCACCAAGGCACCAGGCTTTAACAAATAGGCTACAATAAGATGGATTCTTTGGAGGGAAAAATGGCTAGGCTGGAATTAAAAGGAAGGATATTAGTTTGTAGACTTCACACAGGTGTCTGAAGAGGACTCCTGTGTTTTGCTCCTAATGAGGCATCTATATCCAAGGAGTGTCCCATCTAACTTAAACCTCAGATGTGTAGAGCCAAGTTTGTTTGAGGTTCACTCTTATGATCAATGGAGGGAGACAGGCACCTTCCAAGGACGATTTTAACCACCCGAGATCTGCCTTATGCTCTGCAAGCATTTCTCTTTCTTTCTGGTCTGTATCCAAGCTCAGTACGACATGGATCCTAATTTCTTGAAATGAATTCATGCCTGTAGGGACTGAGCATTCAGAGAAACCTTCAGACACACTCTGTGCTTAGCAAATCTCCGTGTTTGGCTCTCACAACATTAAGCATCCAGGGCTTTTAAGAACCTCTTTCTATCTCTGCCCTGCACAAATGCACCCATGATACCCAATTTCAGGTTTTGAATTCTACTTCAACAAGCAAAAAGATCTTAAGTGTAGATAGCTCAGTGCCCAAACTGGACTTCCCAGTTTGAAAGTGGGGGCACTTCACAATCTTCAGTTAGTCAGGCTGAGTCTGTAGTTAGTACAGGCACACTAACACAAAAAACAAATGAACAAAGGACAGACACTGGAAGTAGGCGAACTACTGAAAATTTCAAGAACTAAACTAACAGCTCAAATCCATACTTTGAAGTCTAATGTCTGAAAAAAATGTCTGAAGTTTACATACCTGTTCCTTTTTTGGTTGCCCCAGACAAATGTAGGATGATTAGACTTGCTACAACTGAAAGAGAAATATGCATTAGATATCACAGTGTGATAGTGCCCGCAATCAAATCAGTTGTAAACATTTATTTTAGAAGAATACAAATTAAATAGAATTACTGTAAAAAAAGTTTGTTTACTTGCATCTTTAAATTGAACATTTTGTATAAACAAGTTTCTTTTTGATCTGTCCTTGTAAGTATTAATTTCTGAAAATGTATCCAAATAAAGAGGAGATCTTTTGGGTTTAAAACAAAATCCCCAGGCACTGATGTTTGTCTCTTATTTTTTCTTCTTTTTTTAATATTAGAGAAAATAACATTTTTACAATATTTATTTATGAATATACTCGCTTCAGCCAGTACTAGAAAAGTGGCTGGTTTAAACTGCTCAGTTTTTAACTGCTAAGTTTCAGTGCCACTGGCCTCACTAATGTCTCTCACTATGGCATAATAAAATTTGAAAATGAGTACTGGGAGTATGAAAGAAGTGAGGGGTTGGGTTCTTCACATTCATCAAAGCATTTGCAAGTCCCCAGTGAAGTAAATTATTGTGTGTGCTTAACAGTCTCATTAATCTAGTTTGTTTGACTTGTGGAGAGGGTGTTTCTTTGTGCTGCAGTGAATTTGCAGCCCATTTTACAAACAAATCTCCTATCTTCAACCGTGATAGGACAGCTCTACCTCTTGGGAACAAATGCGACCTTTCTGAGATGGACTTCAACTTGGAGATATTTCCTGAGTTTCTGGAAGTTTCCAGATATAACATTTTAATTAGAACCAGCTAAGAGTCAAACTCTTCGGTCAGTCATGACACTGCTTTGGAAGAACAAAGTGACTAGCTAGCTACCTGATAAAGAAATCATGCACTGATGATAGCATTTTCCTGTCATCTCCCATATCGTCTTTGGCTATTGGAAACAGTGGGATAGCAAGAGCATAAGAGAACATATCCACCAGTTCTTGGAGCGCTTGGGGTTTTGACCCCAGCTAGTTTGGTGTTAGGCCTGGACATAGTGCCCAGACTGCACTGAAGTTAAAGCGGAGGTGAAGCTGTGCCTTTATTCTGAGTATTTTGGATTGATCAGCTGCCATCTGTATTATTGACTATGATGAAGAATTGACAGACCTGTGGTCCTGAACAAATGTAACTGAATGGCATACTTTCCTCTTCTCATCCCCCAAAGACACCAAAGTCATCCTGGGCTAGTAACTAGCTACCTATATGATCCTCTCAAAGATGGTGCTTTCATCATTTTCAGCTTTTATACTGCAAATAGTGTACAGTTTTTACCCTGAAGGAAGCCAGTCTCCATATTTCCAGTATTCTGATGGCATTGAGATCTCTATGTCTTTGACCTTTCCTGTGTGACAGAGGGCTTGAGGCATGGATGATGGCTACCTTATTAAGCAGGGAAAGGCTGAAGTTCTGGGAAAATGAAGGCTTGGCAGCATATTCACTATTTCTTGGTCAGGCTCACAGCCCCCATGTCTTTTTTAATCCCTCAGCTAACAGAGATGGATGTTGGCAGAGCTGGTAGTTAAAAACTCTTCTGTGTCATGGGCATTCAGTGAGAACATTACATCTTCTGCTTGGACCTGAATGCTACCCAACCATTCATGCCCTTACTCTCCTCAGGGATGGATTCTGGAAACATACGCTAGCTGGGACTCTGCCTGTTGGCTGTGTCAGAATCTGAAGGCAATGCAGGATTCGCCCATTTACTAAGTTGCTCGTTTACTTTAGCTGTGTTTTATACAGTAAGCATACTGCATCTATGCCTGTAATCCTCACCCATCAAAACTTAATTTCTCAGTAAGTGTTAAGGTGGATTGGTGTTAGAATATGGAGCCAGCTGCCGGTGTTCTTTCTGCCCACAAATTTATAGAAGCTGGAGTAGGATGCACAACAGCCAGACAAACCCCATGTGAGAAAAGTTTCTTCTTAGCTAATTAATAACAACTCATATCTGACTCCTACAGATTCATTTCAAGCACCTTTATCTATTAGCTCTCCCCTCCTTTTCTATATGGAAAAAATTGAAGTTCAGAGAAGTAAAAGAGAGTTGGCCCAAGTCACAGAGATATTATTACCAAGATTACAGAAAAAGCACAGATCTTTTAAATTCTAGCTGTAACCGCTAGAAAGGATGCTTCCAAGTCGCAGAGCTATGTTATTCCAAAGCAGGGAGCTATACTTACATATCATCATGTCAGTATTTATTATTAATAAGGAGTCAAAATAATCTTGATAATAAAATGTAATAGACAAGAAAAAACTAAAAGACCAAGTTTTTCTGGACGTATCATATCCCTCATGTGGATAGATGAAGTGAAATACTTCTCCCACATTTCAAAAAAAGAGAAAGCCTCTTGATTTAGTTACATTAACACCAGCATCACTAAAATCTGTATATTGCCAGAAAGTAATTAAAATTATGGGCTTTAAGGAAAAAGATAACACAGAATTTTTTATTTAAGCAGTCAAGGCACTCCATTTTAATCTATGACCCTTTGTCTTTTTCTTTCTCAAGCCACAGGAACAGTGATTCTCACAGACGGGAAAAAAAAAAAAAAAAAAGAAAGAAAGAGAAAAAAGACCCCAAAGAGACCAGTCGTGCAATCTTCGCTCACTGAAAACTGTCACTGGGGAAGCTTTGGCAGTCCTCAACAGTATTGTGATTATCTGGGTTTGGGAATTATTTTAAAGAAGTTTCCACAAATTTTCTTGTTCCATTCTCTCTGTGTTCCTCCTCCCCCTCTCCCTGCTAATCACGGGTGTAATTATAATCATGCTTTCTAGTGCCACTCTGATTACGCATCTTTGCATTTTTTCGGTTCTGTGCATTTTCCCATTACAAGCCGTACGTTAGGAGATTTATCTCTTGGCCAGGCAGCTTTTTGGAGGCTGCGATTTGGCATAGGCATGGCTTAGCCTAGCGAAGAACTGTTGGACAAGCAATACCTGGCCACAGCGCTGCTGTTTTACAGGTGTGGGCGTCGAGAGATGCTGGAAGGAACTGTGGTCAAGCCGAGTCCCTTTCAGTAGAGTGGACCTCCTGCAAAACTGCGGAGGGAGAGGGGGTCCCGTCCACGCAGCCTAAGGCCCCTGGGGGGGTGTGGGGGGGGTGTCTTCGACGTGTAAGTGTTCCGTTTCGGTGCCTCCCCGCTGCTCCTGGAGGATTTCTCCCGAGGGCCGCCCCCGCCCCGCAGCCCTCCGGGATCCGCGCCCGCTGTGGGCGCCCCCGCGCCCCCTCGCCCCTCCGCCGGTTCGAGCCCCGGCTGGGGCTGCGCCGCACCGCCGCGGACGGCGGGGGCCCTTCCCCACTCCCTCCCCCGTCACGCCGAAAGCCGTCAGACGCGTCGCGCCCAGGTGAAAACCTCCAGCCCCCCGCCCCACAGGGCTGACAGACACCGGCTCCCCTCCGCTGCACCGCAGAGTGGCGGGGAAGGGGGTGTCGTGCATGCGTGGGGGGAGTTTACCCCCACGCCGCGGAGGTCTGGGCGTCCCGTTCCGCTAGTTGTGGAGGCAGCGGAGAGCAGGAGCCCGTGCGCGGCGGCGGAGCTCGGCCGGGGGAAGGGGGGGGAGAAGGCAGGCGGGAAAGGGGAGATAGATACTCACTGTGAAAGAAGCTGCGCCCATGGGTCATGTCTGTTCCTTACACAAGGGGCTTCGGTCTCCACTAATTCCATTTAGATACGGGAGGACTTCCAGTGGCGGGGAGAGGATGGAAGTAGGAAAAGAAGAAGAAAAAAATAAAAATCCCGAAGCCCACACACAGCAGAGCGGAGCAGCCCTTCCTCTCACTCGCTCTCCCTCACCGCCTTCAAATAATCACCGCCGGCTCAACCCCATCACAGCCGAGCTGCCATCAGCACCACCACAAGCGTTGCATCGCGGCGGCGGGCAAGGCGGCGGCGGCCCGCGCATCCAGGTGCCGGCGGGCGGCGGCGGCGGCGGCGGGGCGAGCCGAGCCCCTAGTCACCAGTTTCATACAAAACCAAAAGCAGATCGAAGCATTTCCTGCAGGACTCCGAGCCCAGCGACTTCCAGCCCTTCGGCTTCTTTTGATGCATTGAAGAAGGGATTAATGGGTCCGTCATCAGCTCCCTGTGCTTGCTCCTCTGAAGGGGTGGGGGCGGGCGGGAGGGAACCCAAAGAGGAGGGGTGGGGGGAAGAAAGATTTACCAAATAGGGGATTTAGTCATATTTGTGTGCAATGCGATCCTTATTAGAGGAGAAATCCTTTAAAATCGAGCAAATCCATTTCTGCAAAATCTTCTCCCTGCGCGTAGCATAGTATCAAGTGGTAGCAACGGCAAGAGGCTGGAAAGACATTGCACCGTCTGAAATCCTCTCGGGAATGGATAGAGCGAGATAGAGATGGATGAGGGTAGAGAGATGTCCCCTCACTTCTCCAGGCCAGGGCGAGAAGCAGAAGAAAACCCTGGAGACTCTTCCATTCATTCAGTGCAGGGGAAGGGGAAGGGGAGGGGAAGGGCGGGAGGGTGGCGGTGGTGGGGAAAGAATTATTTCAAAACTGAGAAAGGTCGAGTAAGAGGAAGGGATCGTTTCCCCTCCCCTAATCAGTTCATGGATCAAACAAAATGCTTATGAGTTCCTCCTTGAGCTGCACCTGCCAAAGGAAAATAGAAGAGGTTTTTCCCCCTTGAGAGGCGACTTCTCCACTTACACCCCCCCCCCCACTCATGCACACAGACACACACACACACACGCACAAAAGGGAGTAATAAAAGTTTAGCTGCTAATCCTCCGGCCGCAGATACAATGATTGCCTCTTCCAATCAGCCTAGAGACAACAAAATCTCTCCCTTTCGCTCCCCCCCTCCCTTTCTCAGACTTATCTTCCTCCCCAGCTACATCCCACCCCAAACACCCATCCCTTTGACGAGGCTGCGGAGGGCTCGTGTCCAGGGCGGGAAGGGAGGGGGAGAGCAGAGCAGGGAAAACATATTCATAGTAAGAGTTCTGAGAGAAGCTGAAATGATCTCAGCAAAAAACAAGAGAGGAGGAGGAGGAGGAGTGGCTGGACAGGAAGGGCAGTGTCCCCCCTCGGCCCCGGGCGCCGGCCCTGCAGGGCCGCGGCAGCCGCCTCCGGCCGCGCCGGCGCCCCGGCACCCCCCGGCCCGGGCAACGGGAGGCCGGCGGGGACCGGCAGGGGCGAAGCGCAGCGCTGGGGCGGCGGGGGGGGGCGCCGAGGAGAAGGGACGGTTTGTGCCAGAGAAGTGCGAGGGGAGCGGGATGGCATCCCCCGACCCCTCCGCACCGCCGCTGCGGCGGCGAGCCCGGGGAAGAGCCAAGCGCGGGGAAGCGGCCGCCGCCCCCCGCGGGGAGGGGGAGCAGAGCCGAGGTCCCCGGGGCACAGCCAGCCCCCTCCCCCGGTCCCCACGCCGCAGCCAGCACCTCGGAGGCAGGGGCGGCCCCGCTCCTCCTCGCCCGCACCTGATGCTCGCGCTGGTTGCAGTGAGAAAAGTGTCTGGAAGCGCGCAGGCGGGGCGGGGGGGGTCTGGAGGGTGTTGGGGAGGAGGCTGCAAATCAATTAAAAATCAAACACAGTCCGGGATCCCCCGTTGCGCGGGTGAGGAAAAGCAAAGGGGAGGCGAGCGCAGTCAGACGGCGCCGGGCGCTGCTTGAAGGCGGTCCCCGCGGCCCGGCGCGGAGGGGCGGTGCGCACCCGCGGAGTCGGGCTGCCCGCCGGGGTCGAGTCCCCCAGCCCCGGCTCTGCCGGCTACCTGGTGGGCACTCATAACGCTGTCTGGCGACTTGTTGTCTTTAGGGCAGCTTTTTAACGAGGCGGGTTCCTTTACTCCCTTTGGGACAGCACTGAACGGCACAACTCATGTTCTAGAAGGTGAATGATGAGGAAGCCTCGAAATTATTATTTTTTCCAGTAACTGGCCTCGCTTTAACAACAACCTCAGGGCTTTTTTCAGCCTGTGGGTTGTCTGCTCTGTACTCTGAAATCAGGAATATGTCTGTCATCGATGCTTATGAATGCAGTCAGTCAGCAGCAGTAACATGCACGTTAGGCTAAGTCTGAGGTAATCATGGCTAGCAGAATTCATCCATTCAACCAGCCAGCCAGCCATCATCCCAAACAGCCTGACTCTGAGCATTTAAAAATCCTGCTGGGTGAGAAGGGCACAGGATTCAGCTACAGGGTCTCTGCAGTAAGCTCCTTACAATAAGGAATATAGAAGATGTAAGACTTCATGAAAGGATTCACTTATGTTTTGTGTAATCTGTTTTGCCATTAGCAACATCAAGTCTGCAGCTGTTAATCTTAATAAACTGTTCTACTCTGATTTCTAACCCTCTCAGCAATTTCTCTGACCTTCCCTATTCTCTCCCATCTCAAGTTAAAGAACTTTATTTGTGCAGTAATTGAAAGTCATCTGATTTATCCATAGGATAAACTTCTATAATACAGATGTGCACTCTGCCTTAGTCAAGCAACAGTAGAATAACTGAAGAAATATAGTGTTGAAAACAGTCATAGGAGTGTTTATCGACAGTCAGATGTTTCTTCTGCAGGATGATGCAGACATCCATATGGCTAAGTTTCAAGTTATAGTTACTTTAAAAAAAAAAAAAAAAAAAAAAAAAAAAGGTTATAGAACAAGTAGGCACAAAACAGCTGATTTTGCTGTTCTGGGAAAATGTGCTGTGTCACATCATATAACAGTGAGCTTCAACATTTTTCCTTTTCTGAAATAGGGTGTTTTCATCTTTAAATATCTTAGATCTCTTGATTTTCACTCTTAATTTTAAGGATACCATTGCAATAGTATTGACAAATAGCATGTGGTAGATACCAGGTATGTTTAAAATATGCTAAAATGTAATCAGACACCATCACTGTGGAGTGATACATCCACAAAATAGCTGAAGAATGGCCACAGTGGCCATTGCATGTTCTGCTAATGAGACCTTAAAGGGGTATCTCAGGATCTGCATAGCTGAACGCTAAAAGCTTGTTCAAAGGCATATGTAAGGGAGCATACAGGGTTTGTAAGTTAAGAGACAGGTCAAAATCACTTTCTACCTCAATACAGCTCCCTTCTGTAGAGAGTTTGAAATTTCAAACTTCATACAACTACAAAAGTCTTCACCAGCAGCTTTTTTGGCTTTATTTCTGATTTTGTTGCAAAACCTGTTTTGTAAATACTTTTTCTATAAAGGTAGTAGCTCACCAGCCAGCATGCACCTTTCACTACCTTGGTTTTTATATGGGTATTTATATACTCAGTGTGTATTTTTTGCATCCTTAATTAGTCAGTAACCATACACTTACATTTCTACTAGGATGTAAACTAAAAAAAAAAAAAAGCAAGAAAGGTATTCACATTTAATAAAACATGAAATGTTAAAAAAAAGTTGATAGAAAAGAATAATGACCATAGACAATTATCTCAAATGACATCTTAGTACTGTTTGGAATCCTTTGGATCTTACTTGGTAAGAGTCTTATTGATTTTAAAATGGGTTTAAGTTTTTTTAAGTTTTAAGTTTTGCATTTTCCTTAGAGAAGAACACTGCCTTATTTTATTACATGGATTGACAGCTACACTTCCGAATTAGAAATGTACTTTTATTAGTTCTTTATTGGATGTCAGCTGAAATTTTATTTTCCTTGATTCTGTACATACACTGTTATTCTTTGTAGTTTTAAACCATCCATTACATGATGATCACTTCATATAGGGCATTCTGTGAGCCTCTCTCTTTCATTTTCACAGCTGAGTTTTTCTATTGATTTTTATGGGAGTTTGTTTGAACACCGAATATTTTATTCAGCAAGATATGAAGCACTTCCTTCCTGTGGTCTGACATCTTTAGGCTCACCTAAAACACTAATCAGCCTGAGGATGGTTAGCATGACAGAAAGCAGATCAAACATTTGGACACCAATTTAAGCACAATGGAACATTTTCAAATCGGCATTCCAAAATGAAAAAAAAAAAAAAAGCAAGTACAAAAGTATTTCTAGCAGTTTTGTCAGAAACAGTAGTGTACAGTCTCCCATTGGTAGCTAAGTGAAGGACTGGACACTTTAATGGAGAGAAGAAAAGGTTTTGCCTCTGAACTGTGTTATGCTGGTGTTTCAATAAAAAAAAAAAAAAAAAAAAAAAAAAATCTGTTTTACTTTCACCCTTCTGTGGTTAATCTATGTGTTTATATGACAAATAGCAGAAGTAAGTCCTTGGCAAGTGGCTGTAGGTGGCCCTGCCTGAGCAAGGGTGTTGGACCAGATGACCTCCAAAGGTCCCTTCCCACCTCAACCATTCCATGATTCTGTGATTTTGTGAGAAATGGGGGACAACAGGGCATAAAGAAGAGCAACAGCTTAGTTCTTATGGTTAGTGAGAAAAAGAAACTCCTTAATATTCAGAATTGAATTAGTTTGCTTTCATTTGTAACATAATAGAGAGTATATCTGGATTATTTTCTCCTTGAAAAGGAGATTATCCAGTCTCAGTTAAAGTGGAAAATTTTTCAGTCTCAGTTAAAAATTCCCCAACATGGATGCATCCTAGATAAATTACCCCTGTACCTTTCTCTATTAAAATCTTTCTTGTGAAAACAGAATCTGTCCAGCATTTATACCTTTTCTTTGCTGTCCTATCCCTGCTCTGCCATTGACTGCTGTTCTAACTACACCCCTTAATAACTAAGTGAATTAATTCCTCTTTGTGTAGATAAAAGACACAAAGGATTCAAAGTAGCCACGAGTTAGTCCCACATTCCTACTGAAAGACTCCTTGAACTTCAAGAAACAGCAAAGTTATGAAACAAGGGAGACATTGGCTTCCTGATTTATGAAGAGCGATCTATGCATCTGAGGGTGGGAAAGAAGAAATAAGAGAGTGATATTTCACTTCTCTACACTTTCTTTAAAAACAGTGTGGATTCTATACTGAAGTATGTAATCGCAGATGTACTTTTTGTCACAATCTCTTTGTGAATGGTTTTTGTTGCTAGAATGTAACAAATCCAAACTACAGGCTCAGAATAATACAGCTATACACAGTGTGACATTTGGAAATGCTAAAATGAATCACCAAGCCCATCAGCACATCTATGTTCGTGTTTTAGTTCAGATTAGAAGTGTGTTTTAAGTGAATCTCCCAATTGCCCCCACTTACTGCATTTTGGATTGCAAATTGAGCAGTCTTCGAGTGTGTGAGCTGTTTTACTTAGGGATGAAACTAAACTGAGAAATGTGTTCCAGGAGCAGTCTGCTTTCTAACTTCTAAAGGGCACACAGTCCACAGGAACAGAGTGAAACTAATGCTAAAGAAAAGGTGTGGAGAACTCAGTACCAACCATTCAACCTTTCAGATAAGCTTCTTTTCCACTGAGTTACTTATTAATGTGGACTTATCCAATTTTATTTTCAACTGGGATAGAAGCTGAAACAAACAAACCTGAAATATACTCCATTCTTTTTGTGATGAAATACCTACCGAGAGGCATTATATATATATATCCCTGTTTGATATCAGGATAATGGCACCTTTTGATCCCTTAAAATAAAATCTATTCTCTCATTATCCATTTTCTGGTCATTTGTAGACCTCTCTCCTGTAAGTGCAGGAAGACTCTGGGTTTGCACCCTTCCAGCAAAGGCTTTCCTGAACACAACAGGGTTAGAACACACCTTCTCACAAACTTTATTGGAAATTGAATCGTATTTCTCTTCTACAAGCCAGTGTAGGTAATAACACTGAAATACGACAAGAAAGAAGTTTAAACAAAGGAAGAAGAAAAATCTGACACATCTTCAGTTACTCATAATTAGCCTAAGATTTACTAAGTGCAATTTGGATTTACATGATACCCCACAATTTCAACTAGGTATTTGACATATCTTCTACAGGATGCTTACTTCTTTTAATCATTTTTTTTCCTTCTCATTTGATTGGTCTCACTCTGAAATGGGATTAATTATAAAGTATTTGTTGCACAATACAGGAATTGGCAAGGTTGCGTACTGTACTCAGGTTTTTTTGCTTTATTTAGAACAGTGGTCTCCAGAATGGGGGGAGATTGTGCACCCATGTGTTGCATAATACATCCCCTTGGGGTGTGGGAAGAAAATATTTTTTGCACCAGTAATAAAAAACCCCCTTAATTTTAAAAATACTGTTTATTTCATCTTTATCTCATCCTTTTTATTTCTATTTTTGTATATGTTTTACAATTTACAAAATAGTACAGTAGTACATGTATATAATTTATAAATAAATATATGTATATATTGAGGATGCATGCTTAAAAATATTTTACTGATAGGTGTTCATGATCAAAAAATTTGGAGGCCACTGATGTAGAAAACTGCTGCTGATTGTATTCTCTGGAGGAAATGATACTTGCAGAAGTGTTAGTCAGGGTTCCAATTGTTAAACTGAGATATGTTTGGCACTTAAATTAAGGATTTCAGGAGCTTTGATTTTACCATTTCAAGAATAAGGGCCATTCCTAACAGAATTTCTTAGTACAGAATATGGGAATTTTTTTTGTAATTCACATGTTGGTGAGTTGGTTCATGACTTAAACATAGACATATTGATACCTGGAAGAGCTCAAGAAATTCCATCCTTATTATTGGTAAAATCTGGAAGAAAGTTATTAAACAAAAATATTTGAAAATGTTTCCTCATTTCTAACTCATCCAGTAGGAGTTTTGTGGTTACTACTCTATGGCCAAAATAACTAATGCTAGGAAAAAACCAACCAACCAAACAAAAAAACCAACCCACAACAAAACCACAAAAAACACCAAGAAAAAATTACAGATAAGCTCTTTTCAAAGAAACAACTGTAAGATTGCATGAATCTCATGGTAAATCTTTCCCAAGATTATATTCTGAATCACCAGTCACAGGCTAAGAATTTGAAGACAACTATGGATAAACCATGGGAATATGCTTAACTGAAAATTGAAATGGCAGAAGCTAAAATTAATTTTAAAATAGATAGCTTGCTCTTTACAAAATTTCTATAATTTACCACAAAATGAAAACATTTTAAAATGGCTATTTGCATTTTTTTCTAAAGAATAACTTACAGCTAGCTTCCAAAAAACAGGCATCTTTTATATAGATCAGTCTAATACGAATCACTATTTATTTATTTATATAATATTACAGTAAGAAAGTGCTACTAAATTTGGGTACCATGTAACATTGACTGACCCATGTTTGAGATAGAATACTCAGATCTTTATATCAGCTGCATGTGACCCTTTAAACCTGATTACCACCATATAATCAATTATTGGTAATAAATTAAGTTCTATTGCAAAATCAAATGTAACATTGTTTTCGGCAGAATGTTAAGTTGGGCAAATGCATTAAAGAATTAAAACTCTCTGATACTTATTATGAAGTAAAAAGTTATAAATACATAATGGTAAATGGTAAATATTTTAACAGTCTGTAATTACTTTATTATTAAACCTGCTATTTAATACTAAGAAAGACTATGTTAGATTCAAGAACAATATGATATTAAAAGATTCAAAGATTTATTAAAAATGGTTCAAAATGCTGATATACCTACCTATTTTTAAATCCTGAAAGTAATCCATTGGTTGGGGAAATATATTCCTCTGGGACTCATATTTACACAAACAAAAGTTTGTGAATTATTCAAATGTAAAATAACTAAGCTATCTTTCACTTTTATATCCTAAACTATATTTCACATTTTTAAATCTTCCTAAAATCGAATGCTACAGATATACATAAACATGCATATTCAGAACTTTGGAATTAGGTATTCATAATAGCACTGCTTTATCTTGTGTAATGAAGACTAGAAATAAGCCAACTTTGAGGTTTCTAAATTCATCCTTTTTGAACTATGCCAATTCAAGTATGAATACTCATACAACTCAGAGCATTCATTTCCATATTTACTGGAATTAAAAGGATTCCTTGCAGAAATTTTGCTCAATCCTAAAAAAGGGAGGAAAAAAGAATCCTCCCCATATGTTGTCAACTATAGAAAATGTTAATCCAAAATGAAAGCATCTGATAAAACCACAAGGCTTCAAAGTGGAGGAGTGAAATGTAAATTGTAGGATGGATTTCTCAATAGAATCAAGTGACTGCATACTTCATAGGGGGACTCCAGTGCCCATAGATAGCCAACAGTAAGCTGCTGATGAGCTGCAGGAACTTTCTGCTCACACAACTAAGACAGTTCTGGGACTCATTCCTGGTGCTCTTCTGAAGGAGAACTTTCCTTTTTGAGCCATGAGGGAATAGAAAATTCCTCCTATATCATCTTTAACTAGTTATATGCAAATATGAAAAGAGAACATTCTTTTGCCTATTGGTCTGCCATGTGTGAATAGAAAATGTCTGGAAATAAGGCAGATAACTATTGTGGTAATAAATTATAGCCTAATGATTGATGTCATTGGGACCTAGGCACAATATTCAAAGTAGACTGTATAGATGTGCACTTAGCTGTGAGCCATCCCGTTGCAGTTTTCCCTGCACACTCTTTCCTATAACTCTATTTAGGATAAATATATCCAAATACGAAATGGGTTACCACCTGAAAACTGTATTTAAAGTTAATGTGACATATGTAGGGACTGTATGTTCTTCATTGTGTATTAAGGCAAAGTTTAATTTAGTTATAAAGATCCTCACATGTTTTCCTGTAATTCATTAAATATTCTCTTTGGCATTGACAAAATAAATTACTTCCTTATTAAGAAAAAACACACCATTTCTCCTATCTAATAGTATGGAATCTTAAAAGGATTAATTAGAAAGTTCAACTAATTTTTATTTCATTATTATTCCAGTGGAACACTGTGATTAAATGCCTTTTTCCAGGGGATTATTAATAGGACTCAATTCATATTTTAAGACAAATACTCTTTTTTACACTAGTGAGGCTGGGTAGGTCATCTTTATTATTTAATTGGAATGTCTGTAATATCATGCTATGGAAAGAAAAGCATGAATTGTGCTATCTTACCAAACTTTTCATCCTTGTGAGAGAGGAAGTGACGGGTCACACATTTTGGACTCAAATTAGTTATTGTTAGATACCATGAAAATACTCATTACTGTAGACCCAGTTCAAAAAGGGCACTTATTTATAATATCTTAGAGAAGAGGAATTTGGATGCTGCAATGCAATTCGATAACTGCCAAGTCAGCATCTTTGCTATATCTAGCACACAAGTTATATATGTAGCATATACAGCAAAGTTACAAGTAAATAAATGATGTACTGTTAACTAGATCGAGATGACAGTAAAAGAGGAAGAGTTATACGGGAACACTGAATTAGAAGTGGAAGCCTAGCTTGGTCAGCAGGTGTAAATCAACAAAATTTCACTGAAGATGTTGGATACACATTTATCAGTCCAAATGAAGTTCTATTTTAATTACTAGCTTCTAGATTAATACATAGTTTAGACTTCTGTTATCTTGTTCTGTTCTTAATCTTGAGGCAGGGAGAAAAGGAAAGGTTGGTAGGGGATGGAAAAAGTACATATATGAAGGCAAGTGTGACACACTCCTAGTGGAGATACTTGCATATTAATGGACAATATTGCAGACAACCATTTTCAGGTAAAACTGTTTCATTACAAATACTTCAAAATCTAGGAAGCTCCACTATTAAGTATCAGATCAACACCTGACAGTAGAAATCTAAATACTTCTGAGGACCTGAATTCATGTGACAGGAGTACTCAGAGACACCGTCCACCAGGGTAGAGTTCATTCAGGAGTGTACCACCCAGCTTACAACCTCCAGGAGGTGTTTGAGTTTTAAACACAGTGACCATGAGTGAAAAGAGAATCACGCTGAAGTTCTCAGTAATGCAAGCAAATTCAAATGGTAGCATCCCTAAAATGGGGACAGTTGACCGGGGCAGAACATGAAAAGTACTCCAAAGAGTCAATGCCCCAGCAGTACCTGGGGCTGGCAACTGCTGCTACCGGGAGTGTTTGTTAGCATTCCAGATGTCTAGAAGAGACTGTTGCCTGTGTATCTGTACTGGATTTGGGTGGGATAGAGTTAATTTTCTTCATAGTAGTTTGTATGGTGCTATGTTTTGGATTTGTGGCTAAACCCGTATTGATAACAATGATGTTTTTGTTCCTGCTGAGCGGTGCTTACACAGAGTCAAGGCCTTTTCTGCTCCTCCCACCACCCCACCAGTGAGCAGGCTGGGGGTGCACAAGAAGTTGGGAGGGGACGCAGCCGGGACAGCTGACCCCAACTGACCAAAGGGGTATTCCATGCCATAGGACATCATGCTCAGCAATAAAACTGTGGGGAAAAAGGAAGAGGAAGGAAGGGATGTTCAGAGTTATGGCGTTTGTCTTCCTACATAAACGTTACAAGTGATGGAGCCCTGCTTTCCTGGATATGGCTGAATGCCTGCCTGCTGATGGGAAGTGGTGAATGAATTCCTTGTTTTGCTTTGCTTGCATGAGCAGCTTTTTCTTTACCTATTAAACTGACTTTATCTCAACCCACAGGTTTTCTTACTTTTACATTTCTGATTCTTTCCCCCATCCCACTGGGGGGCAGTGAGCGAGCAGCTGTGTGGGGCTGAGCTGCCTGTTGGGGTGAAACCACCCCAGTATCGCATATGGTTCACACAGCTGGACCCTGTTTATAGTGGTGCAGAACACACTGATGTCACATTTGTCCTTACTTGGGTCTTTTTACTGCTTCCAGAAGTCAGTGGCCTGATGTAGGAGCCTACTTTATTAATACCTGAAATTATCTGCGGTGTTTTTCTTGTTCTGCATACATAGGGGTTTTACTGTTAGGACACTGGCATGAAAATATTCTAAATTAGGCAAAATTATTATATTAAGCTTTGGGAGAAAGTGTTAATAGTCATTAAAGTTGTAATTTCTCCAGGTATATAACTATAAATACAGAGTTCTTTCTTGACTATTATTTACATTAGTAAGTTGTTACCAGATGAAAACTTTTCTCAATTTCCAGTTTAAAATGCATGGCCTTACATTTAAGTCCTATAACATTTCTTCATAGTTAAGAAAAATATGTAAAACTCCAGCATTTTTGTACACATTTCCTGTAAAATGCAATTTTTATTTTTTTATTTCAAGGGCTGAGCTCATGGAAAAATAATCAGCTCTTTAAAGCTGTAGCTAGGACAAAATTTAGTATCATTAGGTCAATAACATTAAAATTAGCTTTGATTTCCATCTTTTGAATGGCATTTCATTCGTAGTGCACACATGCAAAATTTCACAGAGGTCTTTATGGTTAAACAAATAGGATGCACTTCAACGTAACGGTTTTTTAAATTACAGTTCAACTTAGTGTATTCTGCATCAGTTGTCTAAAATTAATAGCTTCAAGTTTAACTATTTTGTTTTAAAACTGTCAAACATTATTAGTAAAGTGGAGAAGCAGTTCAAAAAGTAATTAATTCCAGGGCTTAGAGTAAACTGCTATTTTAATTAAAAGAACACTAATGTCCTGCTTCTTTGTGCTTAGAACAGGAAATAAAAAAAATCTAAATCAGTTACATTTAATACACTTTAAATGTAAATTGAAATATATTAAAGGCATGTGTCCTGTTAGTGTAATTTATAAACTGACTTGAAAAAAAATCAAAAGTTAGAGAGACCATATACCATCTTTCTTGGTTATGTTGTGCCATTTTTCTTATCAATTCTCTTCCAACTTGTGCTTAGTAAATCAACTGGTATGTAATAGATCTTTCCACCATATTCATATTACATAAGATGCCAGACCTCAGTTGTGTGGTTATGACAATTTCCACCTGTAGGACCACCGAACATAAGGTCCAAAACATTTCTCATCTGAAGCTGTGGAGTAGTGCTTTCTATACTTTGTAAATTTACAGCTTCTCCAGGTTGTCCAAAATTTAGCTTATGCACAGTGAAGGCACTCTACATGTGAAGAAACGCAAGTTGTAGGCAGTTTGGTCTCTACTACAATTTTACAGTCTCCCGTTTGGTGATTCTGTCTCCTCATGGAGCAGTGAAAATCTCACCAGGTATGTCTGCAGTATGCCAGGGAGCATAGCGTAGCTGCCTCCAAACCAGCACTGATCCCACTTGCCGCCAAACAGGAATCTCCAACAGGTTAATAACCATGATCTGAAGAAGCTTGAGCTACAAGACACCCATGGGAAATAGGGTTTATTTTCTAGAACAGGATGCTGTGTGTGCCACATGATTGTATTGGCACTGCTTGGAGCTAGTTCAATTATCTATGTATGAAGTTCCTTTGCACAATGTAGATCTGCCTTATTACTTGTGTCTATCATGCTTATCTCACCTCATAGTTGAACTTCAATAATGTAATAAGCACGACTACAAAACTTCCCATGTTGAGAAAATTCCAGTTTGTGCAAGAAGATTCAAAAGGCACATATTTTTGACAAGAACAGCAGACTAGGCTTGTCTTTCCCTCTCCATGATGCTTGACTTTCCCTATAATTCCTAATTCAATTGCAACTTTATGCCAGGGCCCAGAGAAAATAAAAGATCAATTCAAATTTTGGGGACAAAGACACAAACAATGGGCTTACTCTTCTAGGAAAAACAAACAAACAAACAAACAAAACCCACCAAGTTTGTTTCCAGATGTCTTGGATTTGAGTGAGTGATGGGGGATTTTGGTAGCAGGGGAGGGGGCTTCAGCGGTGCCCCCCTGTGAGAAGGTTCTTGAATCTCCCCTGGTTCGAAGTTGCACTCACCTTTGCACCAAGGCTGAGCCAATTAGCAATGGTGGCTGTGCCTCTGACACAACGTATTTAAGAAGGTGAATCTGGGAGGAGGAGTTGTAGTTGGGAGGAGGAGTTGCGATGAGAACATCTGTGTGAATACCAAGGTCAGTGGAAGAACAGAGGAGAGGGAGGTGTGCTGGAGCAGAGACTCCCCTGCAGCCCATGTTGAGAGGACAGGGCATTCCCCCTGCTACCCACAGAGGTCCATGGTGGAGCAGATACCCACCTGCAGCCTGTGGAGGACCCCAGCTCAGAGCAGGTGACTGTGCCCCAAGAAGGCCAGGACACTGGGAAAAGCCCCTGCTGTTGTAGTTTGGTGCTGGGAGGCTTGCAACCTGCAGGGGTGACCCACACTGGAGCAGCTCAGGAAATGCTCAGCCCATGAGAGAGACTCATGTCAGAAAAAGTTTGTGGAGGTCTGTCTTCTGTGAGAGGGCAAGCACACTGGAGCAGGGAGGATTGCCAGAAGTTCCCTCACTCCTGATGAGGAAGCAACAGCAGGACTGACCACACACTCCATTCCCTGACCCCTTGGCCTCTGGGAGGGAGTAGGTGGAGATATTGGGAGCAAAGCTGAGCCTGGGAAGAAGGGAGAGATGGAGGAAAGTGTTTTTAAGATGTGGTAATGCTTCTCACAGTCCTACTCTGTCTGTTAAGTATTGTTGTTGTTAGTGTCTGTATTAAATTTATGGTTTTTTCTTCCCCTAACAAGTCTGTCTTTTCCTGTAACCATTATGGGTGATTCATCTCTCCCTGTCCCTCTCTTGATTCCCAAGCCTTTTGATTTACTTTCTCCTTCCCAGCGCTGAGGGGGAAGGGGGGAGTGAGAAGCTGTGCGGTGCTCAGTGGCCCTCTGAGCTCAAACCACAGAGCCTTTTGCTTTATTTTCTCCTCAGCGCTGGGGAAGAATGCGAAGGTGAGTGGCTGTGTGGTGCTCAGTTGCCCTCTGAGCTCAAACCACAACAATACGTTATAGGTCTATTCTGTAAGAGCATCAGATAAAGTTTAAGAAACTGACACAAAGTTTTACATCACTAAGAAGCAAAGGACAGAAAAATACTCCCCTTTCTTCCCAGCTACAAGTTCATCTCTTTGACCTTGTTTTCTTTAACACACTTTTAAAAAGTTGGATGGGAAACCTGCATCTGGAATCTGAGAAATCTTTGTTCAACTGTTGGTTTGTTTTTTTGTTGTTTTTTTTTTTCCTCCGAATTAGACTACAGATTTAATCTAGGGGTGCTGCATCCTTATCAAGATGTTGACCATTGCCTTTTTTTTTTTAAGTTATATATCTTTCCTGGAAAATCCAGTGCTGGACATAAGAAACTTTTCCCAAAAGATGCTTTCTTGAAACTAGCTCATTGCTACAATGTTTCACTTCAACAAGTCATTATGTTTTAATTAAATAAAAAAAACCCCAAACAACATTCTTCTGTCAAACTGCTGCACTGGAAAAATCCTAACCCTTTCAAAATATAAGGCAATATGTTTGCAAGCTAGAAAAAGCAAAGCAAAGCATTCCACTGCATACTCAAGACAATAAGGTAACAAATACTCAAATGATGTTAGTCACACTAATTGGTGCAACACAAAAACTGTGCTGGGCAGTCTGTGAGGCTTCTTCATCTCAGGTGTCAGGTAGGATCAGCTGCAGAATTAGAGACAGAAATTCCAAATGTAAAGCATAAATATCCGTAGTAAGAGCAGTCTTGAATTTGACTCCCGAATCTACATTATCAGCAGAGATACCCAGAGAGGGAGGTTCACTCATTTATCCTCTGCTCAGAGAATGAGTTTAACAATTCAACGAGTTAGCCATTCATTGATCCAGGATCAGTGAATCTTGCTTTTGATGCACTGCACATTTGAGTAATTGATATTAGCCTACAGGTAAATTTTTACATTATCATCTTTTCTACAGGAGAAAATTTTATCAGTATTGTCATAGTATTATATGAGACATAATTTTTTGCAAGTTACATTATTGTCATGTGACTTGTTAATATTGTCCCAGTGTTACTGACATGAGCACAAATCCTGGATGGTGTATCAAGGCTTAACTCAATTTTTTCAGCATTTTCAATTTTGAGATCCATTCTCAGTTTCTTATTCCTTTCTAAGCTTTATCCATTTGTGTAGGCTTTTTCTGCTTAATATCTGATTCTATCTTCATACTTGGAAAAATGTCAAGAATGGTTCAGCCATTTCTCAGTCTGATATAAAGGAAAAAAATTCTGCTAATTAATTCTTTACGACAACTATTTCACGAAAAATTTTTATAGAGAACTTATTTTAAATAGAATGATATGAATTCAAGTTAAATTTCTAATACCTTATACAAATAATAAAAGTAATAAAAGTCTACCCAAATTTTACTTATTTAGGACTCTGAGAAGCACATTAGGGCTATCTTCCACCCAGTAGGAAAGAAAGAGGAAAAAGATAAATGTGAAAAGACTAACACATAACTGAAAGTATACTTCTTCTAGATGGTGCTATTGCTTCGCTCTTGTGGAAAAAAAAAAAATCTTTTCAGAAAAGAAATAGATTGTGATAATTAGGGTCTATACTACTTTTATACAAACAAGGGATATTATTAGGATATCAAATAATCTCACATATAGCATACCTGATTTCTGAATGTATATTATATTTATGGATTTAGGTACATTTTAAGGTAATTTTCAATGTTATTGCCATAGCTAAATTACTTTGCAGTAATTAACATTATTGATTGGATTTAATCTTTAAAATTTATACCAGAATGAGCCTTTGACCATAGAATACTTTCCTTTTTCCATTGACAATATTAAGAGGCTTGAAAGCCAGAAAAGACTCATACAACCCTCTGAGATCTGCATGTACAAGTTACTAATCCGATGACCTGCACAGCGATCAGAATTCAAAGAGGTCTCCAAAGGTCAAAAAGGAAATGGGCTAAATCAGAGAAATGTTCTTCCTAGAGGTGTTTATATTTATTAGCATTCATAGCATACTAATCAATTCCTAACAATCAGAATGTGTTCCCTTCTGTTCAGGTGCCTAATTTATTTATGTGGATTTAGGAATAAAGGCATCATTGGAAATAAATGGAGCAATTCAGTAGTGTAAGTGTTCAGAAAAGTTGTAGTTCAAAATCACTTACCTGGCAAAAGTCCCAGGAAGACAGCATTGGTGTCATTTATTGAAAACATTATATGGCTTCTTTACTGCAGTCTGTGAGCATCTCAGAGCTTTTATTATATTTATTTTCAAATCTTCATAGAATCATAGGAAAATAAAGCTGACAGGGACTTTAAGAGGTCACTGAGTTCTCTGGCACAAGGCACAAGGCGAGATGAACTTTCTCACTGCTGATACCTGTTTGTGTAGCCAGTCCTTAAATTCTCTAGTAAAGGAGAAAACGAAGTCTTCATGGGCAATTCCTGTCCATGTTTCAGAAACGTTATTGTTACAAACTGTTATGCTAATAACCAACCTGAATCTTTCTGGATGCAAATCCACCGCATACCAACAAAATGTCACGGTTCAGCTGAGCTTCATGAGACTCTGGGCTTATGCTGCTCTAGGTGCAGTGGTGTTGCTCATTTGAAGCTTACTTCCCCATTAAGGGAACTAGATTTTGCACTTTAACGTTATAATCAGTCTAGTCTTTGACTTGGACAGAGATAACAAAAGAAGCATACAAAAAGGATATCCAAAAACATAAACTGTGGGCTTAACACTCATAGTTCCTCCTTCTAAACTACCTGCAGATGAAGTCTGCCAAACTACTATCCCTGCAAGCTTATATATGGGGTACTTGAAGTGATTTTTCAGTGGTCTATGGAAAGTATTGCAGTTTTAGTTCAGTTACAGCATTTATGATGTAGGTGGTATAGGACTTAATTTGACACCACATACCTGAGACATTTGGGGGGCCAAGTATTCCTTTCTCATTTACCTCCTGGCTGCCTAGTGCAGTACATGATATGATGCCCTCACTATTGCTCACCTTGTCTGATTTGATTGTTGCTCCTAATCAGAGTTGGGTTCTCAGACCACTTCTGCATAAAGCTTTAATATGCAAGAAAAAAGGTAAATTATGACGTAAGTCCAAAGGTCTTTATGCTTTATCCACAGCGTACAGTATTAAGGTACAGTCTGGCACAAACACCTGTGCTAGTGATAAGAACATGCTTGCTGGAATATAAATTATTCCCAAATAATCCCTAGATTTTCTGATAAATCTGAGGAACAGTCATATGATGGCCTTTGTAAAACTAATAAGGCAATAATCATCATAAATCATACCAGTTCACTTTCAAAATATTCAGAAACTCACCTGCCATACAGAAAGGGAGAAATTACAAGCAATAACATTGCTGAGATCATTCAAAAGTTAATTCAAGAATGCTCTGAGAGTTATAGTCTGCTCATCCTTTTGTATAATGACTACTGTGTTACAAAATTTATACTGTCCTTAAGTTTTCTTTTAAATTCACTTTAAAAAA
Organism: Athene noctua; assembly: GCF_965140245.1. NCBI lineage: Eukaryota > Metazoa > Chordata > Aves > Strigiformes > Strigidae > Athene > Athene noctua. Next base: position 63,573,111 of record NC_134038.1, read on the forward strand.
ATGGACCAAAATTCATCATTAAATTGCCTTTACCTTTGCAAAACAAATCATTTCAATTACAAAGATCATATGATCAGGTTTAATTTCTACAGTAGATCTGAACCAAATAAACATATGGCTCGTTTAATTTGATGAAATGCTCTATTTACCAGAAAAGTCCACCACAAGCCACATTCACATTCTGAGTTATAAAATGAAAATTTTAATGAGATTAGCACTGGATTTCATACTTCTTTCAGGCTCAGACATACATGAGTTTCCATTGCTTCACAGTTTAATGAAAACGTGACAGGGCAGATATATAAGGCAGAGACAGACAATATATAGACAATATGGAAGAAAATGGAAGTATTATCAGAAAAATAAGTAGATAAATTCTACATGTTGTTTTTCATCACAGAGGAGGTGAGAACGTTCCCTCTCTGGAACTGGTCTTTATGGGTGAGTTTAAAGCACTGCTTAAATAGGAATTGCTGCTAAAGGAATAAAAAGTTGACAGTAGGAATGCCAGCTTGTGAAAGAAAGCTGGATAATGATCTGGATAATTATAGATCAGCCTGAACTCCACCATGGGCAAAATAGTAGAAACAAGAGGAAAAAGTGACCTGAGGATAAATACTGCATGCTACAAAGAATCAACACAGCTTTTGTAGAAGAAAGCCATGTCTGATACATCCCCTAAAGTTCTCCAAGACAGTAATAAAATTGTGAGAAAATAAAAGGAAATTTGGTTAATAGACTATTCTTGGCTTTTTAGCATATTCTACATAAAAGTTCCTAAATAAACTAGGATGTCAGAGATCATAGAATCATAGAATCATGGGATGGTTTGGGTTGGAAGGGTCCTTGATGATCATCTAGTTCCAACCCCCCTGCCATGGGCAGGGACACCTTCCACTAGACCAGGTTGCTCAAAGCCCCGTCCAACCTGGCCTTGAACACTGTCAGGGAGGGGGCAGCCACAACTTCTCTGGGCAACCTGTGACAGTGTCTCACCACCCTCACAGTAAAGCATTTCTTTAAGTCTAATCTAAATCTACCCTCTTTCAATTTAAAGTCATTACCTCTTGTCCTATCACTATATTCCCTGATAAAATGTCCCTCCCCATCTTTCCTGTAGGCCCCTTTAAGTACTGGAAGGCTGCTATAATGTCTCCCCAGAGCCTTCTCTTCTCCAGGCTGAAGAACCCCAAGTCTCTCAGCCTGTCCTTATAGGGGAGGTGCTCCAGTCCCCGATCACCTTCATAGTCGCCTCTGGACCCACTCCAACAGGTTTGTGTCTTTATTTTGAGGGCCCCAGAGATGGATATGGTACTCCAAGTGGAGTCTCACCAGAGCAGAGTAGAGGGGAAAATCACCTCCCTCGACCTGCTGGCCACACTGTTCTTGATGCAACCCAGGATATGGTTGGCTTTCTGGGCTGCAAGCACACGTTGCTAGTTCCTATTCAGCTTCCATCCACAGGGCTGCTCTCATTCCATTCATCACCCAGCCTGCATTTGTACTTGGGATCACCTTGACCCCTGTGCAGGACCTTGCCATTGCCCTTGTTCATCTTCATGAGGTTTGCACAGGCCCACCTCTCAAGCCCATCAAGGTCCCTCTGGATGGCACATCCCTTCCGTCCAGCATGTCGACTGCACCACACAGATTGGTGTCGTTGGTGAACTTGACAGTCAGGTAAGATTTTCCCATGGTAAGAAACAAAACATGGGAATAAATGGTCAGTTTTCACATTTACAGGGACCTGTTTGGGTCTCTGTTGTTAAATATATTCACAAATAAATCTGAAAATTATATGAGGAATGATGTGATAGAGCTTGCTGAGAATATGAAATCATGCAGAAGAGTCAAAGCTGAATGTAAAGTATTATAAAAAGGTCTTAGAATATTTAGATGAAGCATCAAGAAACTGGAAGATAAAGTGGCAGATTAATTCAAATGAGTTACAAGGTAATTATTTTTTTTTTAAAAATCACCCAGTGACATACTCACAATAACAGACTCTATTATGATGAATGAAAGAGCTCTTGAAGTTTTTGTAGGTAGCTCTTTTAAAATATCAAGTAGAATTTTCAGCAGGCAAAAAGGCAAAATAAATGTTAGCCATGATCAGGAATAGAAAAAAGAACAAAATAGGCAACTTGGTAAGAACACACATTCTTACACATTGCCTACAGTCCTGTTCATCCCATCTCAAAAAAATTACATTAAAATAAAAAAGTATGGATCAAAATATAGGATGTGGGTTGAGAGAAATAGAGTAGCTTCAATAGGTTTGGAGAGAGGCTACTGACAACAGATATGATGGGCAGCTCACAGAATTATTAGTGACATGAAGTGAGTAAACTTGAAAGCTGGAGGATAAATACCTTATTTCTTTTTTCCTTTAAGAAACTTCTCTTGTTGATTGTGAGGGACAGGACATTGAACAAGATTTGATTTTGATATAATACAAAATTTTAAAAAAATATTCTTATTAGCATGCTTTTCAGGCTCTGTTTCAAAAAAATGCATGTCAAAGTATTTTTTTGCATGCGATCTGTATGATAAGTTTAAAAAGAAGAAAATTTTGACCTGGACTTGGTCATGTCATGTGAATTACTGACCGAGTACTAGTATGTGCTGGTACAGACTTCCACTGGGTGATGCTGGTTCTTTGAAAGCTAGCTGTTTCCCCATCAGGCACCTGTTAAACCAGCTGCTATAAGAGACCTGAAAGATTCTTCCATTTTAACCCTGTGTATTCTCAAACAGGTCACAAGGACTTGAAGATATTCAGATTCTCAAGCTTGAAAGGAACACTGCCAAGCAATCTTCCTCTGCTTTGGTGACCACAGAGCTCTTGCAATATTTGAGGGAGGCTCCCTGAAGTGCTTGCAAGTCCCAAGGGCTCTTAATCAATTTAAGTGTCCTTGACTGAGATTAGGAGTCTGGAGTTTTCAGGTTCTTCCCACTCCAGGCGTGAGCAGGAAGGTCCTCTCTTTTGTCAAACATCTTTCTTGGGATTTCTGGAGTCCCTGATTTAACACTAGGCAGCTACAGAGTCCTGTCCGTACAGCAGTAATGTCTCACAGCCTGTGCTTATTCTGCAATTTGGGTGAAAACCTGTAGTTAGTTACACAGCTCTAGTGCTTGAAATATATACTCAGTTGTTTGATCTGATTCATTTACATTCTCAGAGGCAAAATATTAGTTTAAGTTTAATCAATATAGTGATAGAACTGTTAATTCTACAATTCAGGTCTGCTACAGGCTACTGTGAAGAGTGCAGAGAAACCTTACTCAGCCAAACAAACCCCCCCCCCCCCCAAAACAACGGATCAACATTCGTTTTACAGACCTTTACAGACAAGTTAGATGTTTGTCTAATGAAAACTGCATTCTGAGTCAAATCTTTTCTGTTTCACAATCCCGAGTAAAATAGAGCTTGTTCAATTTTTTCATAATGCCACATTAAAAGGCCATATTTAAAGGAGAAAGAATGAAATTCACTTGCATTCTATGACTCAAGGTGCAAAAGGAAAGAAATGCAATTCATTCAGAAGTTTTGCTGTTACTTAAGTCTACAATGTACTCTGCGTTTACATGTATTCTGAATGCACTGAATGAATATTTCCAAAATCTTGCTATAAGCACGATATACAATGCAATACTCTTAGCTATAGGTTAGAAAAAAAGCTATTAAAATTGTTGGTTTCAAAGCCAGTCTTTCATCCTTAATCATAGTCTGAATTTCCTTTCTTTTGTCAGTTTACCATGGACCTGGAACTGATATTCATATTTTCCCCTGTGCTTAATTGCATACTTACTGGATTTTTCTTGTAAACTACTTCGGACACTACAGTTTGGATGGAAGCAAATGTTCTATTTGTATGACTGACTAAATGAAGAGAGAACAGAATAGAAACAAAAATAAAAGCATGATGAAGATGCCAGCTAATAGGTTTATTATGTTATATGATGTCATTATGTTTACAGATGTCATGGATGAAAGGGAGTTTTTGCTCCATGATAAATCTGACATTTTTGAGAACTGCATTAATAAGGTTTGGCCATATTCCAGAATAAGCAGAACTCTTTCTGGAGCGTCTATCGCAACTTTGTTTTCATTCTCCTACAGCACAAGAGGAAGTTGCTTGTCTCTTGAGAATCTAACATACCCATTACATCTACCCTTCTTAAAGTATAACATGGTTGTGGACTGTCTGATTTGACTCGCATGGCCAAGCTTGAAGAGCTGTCATACTTTCATAAGTAAAATAAACCCATTTAAAAAAAAGAATATATGCCTCTCCTTGTAGTTGTTTGTCATCAATTACAGGATTACAGTGAATTTTTAAAAAATTATTAAATTATGAAATGTTTACTTGAGCAATAGTTGTGGCTAGATAAATTATGTATGGTGCAAAATCTGACTGTTACTGGATGTTTTAAAGAAAATAATTTTAATTGTGAAAAAGCTTACACTGTGAAATTTTAAACAGCTGTGAATGAACAGACATCATACAGTGCATTATAAATGATGAAAAAGTTATTTTCAGCATTAATGTAGCATTAAGCTATTTCAAACACATCATAAGAAGCAAGCTTGAATGAGGATGGACAATCATTTACCACATATGCACATTAAACACATAGAAATACAAGTTGGCTTTAGCCTTCAAAGTTGCAGAATACTGACATGCATCAAAAAGATACAAAACTCATGACAATGCACGTGAAGATAAACAGACTTCAGTAGTTGACTACCCACTTACCAAAACACAGCCAAGATGACTGTGTGATCAATTTACTTCATGAAGAAAATAAATTATTATACAAAGACCTGGTGATAACCAAAGCACTTTGCAAAAATAGGACTTCAGTATCTCAGTCTTTTTGTCATGGTTATCTATGCTGAAAGTAAAGGAGGGTAAAAAAAGGAGAGGGACATTCTAACCATAAGAGAGCACAGATGATTGCAAGCTACAAAAAACCTGTTCCTCTGACCTTGAGGTAGTGAAAGGTGACTAATTAGTCTTCTCTGTTTTGAAACCTACAGTTCACTGTCCTTGGGGCAAGCAATGTGTGGCAATTTATCTCTGCATTTGTTAGTAGCTTGAAAAATGAGATGATAAGACATATCTAGGTTTGCGTCTAATGTTCATGTGGTTGCAAGAGTGTCTTACATTGTCAGATATATTAACATAACGTTAGTTTCAAAATCATCAGGGTATGCCATAATGTAAAAACACTCAGTACAGAAAATGCCTTCCTGTCTGCAAAATACCCTTGAGCAGTATATCCTACTATTTCTACAGGATAGGTATTGCAAAAAGGGAATGCAGCTCTTCCAGAAGGTAATGAAAAGTCAGACCAGATTTCATTTAGCAATTACACCTGCAGACACTTATTTTGAAATCTTTCACATGATGTCAAATGCTGGTGGTGTCAAGAATAATAAGACAGTTCAGAATATATTGAAAAAGGTCATGCAGGAAAACAGACGTTGCTAATGATATAGTCACATGTCTGGGGATATGAACGTTTTGATAGTGATTTATTTTTGAGTGAGGCACATGTTATACAAGCTGTTCAAGTACTAGTTCGTAGGTAAATACCACTCAGAATGTTGTTAAAGGCAGCTTAATAATGGTGACGTGAATGATAAAGTGATATTAACAGCAGGTCCTTAGGCCTTTTTTTGTTACAAGTTGAAAATAAGCGACCACTTGAATTTCTAGTGTCTTATGAACTATCAAGTGACTGCTGTAATCCCCTGTAAAGCTGATGTAGATCATTGCCTTAAGCTGAAAGATCTGTGAAGAGAACACAGGAGAAGATAATAATTGCATTCTTCTTACGATTTATTTTTATTTTTTGATTCAAAATAAAATAGAAGCCTTTGAACGCTTTAAGTGCGTGCTTTTTAAGTGTAAAGGTTAGGTTATTTACTTGGATGATAAGATTCAAAACAGTTTTTGGTCTACACTGAAAAATCTCTCAAAATGTCTTATATCTGCAGGTCAGCACCTTGAGCAATCAGCCTAAGATAACATTTTCACGAACATAGGGAAAGAGTGCAACACAACAAAAAATGTTCTGACATAAAATGAGGTCACAGTTACTTCTTTCTGAGCACATTTTTGTCTTGGAGTCTCCACTGTGATCTATTTTTATCAAAACACTTTCAGAAGACCTCTAAAAGTTAAAGCCAGTATACATTTCCTGGCAAGAACTTTTTTTCTTTCAAATGCAGTAAAGCAAGAGTTCTCTATCATATGGGTTTAATACTCCTCAGGACCTCAAGCTACCAGACAGTATCAACACACCCAGCTTGCATCACTCAATGCACCATAACTTGCATTTCACTCATATGTGAATTATTACCCATGCATGCAGTTCTATTTTGAAACACATTGGGAAATGACAGGTGAAAGTATTAAGAGCTGTCTCCAACCAGATCTTCCAAAGCAGCTTCATGTTTCAGTTGCTAGACTGTTTGGATGAATCTCTATAAATTTAAACTGAGGAATAACTAAGGAGACAATTCTCTGTTTCACAGCTGTATAATTGCAGTCTTAAGGGAAAACGGACATTAAACCAAGGCAGATGAAGATGTTTATCCTATTATAGAATCACATCTATAGAAATTGTTTAGAAATTGAAGGCAGTTTTGCTAGTTTCAGAAGGGTACTTGTCTTAAGGCACTAATATAAATTATTGAGCCATCTTACTTTCTCTGTTCTGTGACAGTCAATAAGATTGAATGGAGATTATGACCAAGACAATGTCCAGTAATTTTTCAGTGACAATTAAAGCAGGTTTCCAAACTTGCCAACAGGTCTTAACAGCACAGGTAAAAAGATATGAATGAATGAAGTGCTTACACAAACAAAAAATATACAAAAATGCACTAACAAAGAAGTTTTTTCTTCACGTCATTATCCTGATTTTTACAGCTTATCTATTATAAGCATCCTAAGATTTTCTTCAAAATTACAAATATTTTGTAACCTTACTGTCTCCCAGTTAGGAATGACAACTTATCCCTGAGTGGTTTTAGAAAAGCAGAAATAATATCTTCCCAGTAACAAATCCCTGTGGTTTGGCCACCTGAAAAATGAGTCACAAACTGTCAAAATTTATAGAAAGAATAAAACATGCATTAAGGTTTTCCAGAGAACATGCTTAAAGAGACAAATCAGACAAGTCAATTCCTTAAATTGTAGGCAGACAGAAACTTCTTGACTGGAAAAAGCAATGAGAAAATTTGTCTCATTGACACAAGTTTTTAATATCTAGAGAAATCATCTGCCATGCACATTCAAAGTTCAATTACCCAAATATACATTGAATTTATTGCTTAGTTTCAGTGCATTTTCAATGCATTTTGTTTCAACAGATTTTCAGTCAGTAAAAATTCAGTAACCTATTTCCAGCTGTATTGCAGTAACTGAAAAAATAATCTTATATTGTACAGGGTGAGGTGAAATACACAAGAACTCCTTTAACTTCTGCTGTTCATATACTACGGTATAGTAGTTTTGCCATCTAAATGTCTTCCTCTTTCCATAACTAATGTAGTGGCTCAGTTCGTATTGACAGTAAGTGAAGATTTTGTCTCAAGGATTCTACGTCTTCTAGGTTGTAGATTATTAGGCTTATTTCAATGCAAAGGGGTAGCCTTTTGCTGCAAAAACACTACCACATCTTGCCAGAATCTGATTTCAGGGAAGGGATTTATTAAACCAATCAAATATAAATCTAACAAAGGCACATACTGTCAGACTATTTGAGTTGTTGTTGACCTTATTTGTCTTCAGGCTTCGGAAATGAATGTAAACTTACAGTAGCATTTCTGTGCCCTGATTATTGCAGGCAAATCAAACTACAATTTAAATATCTCTGGTTTGTGTTTACAAAAAATATTTGCTTATATATATTTTTTCCCTGATATTTTGATAATTATCTTGTCAGATTGTTATATACGCCAAAGAAAGATTTTTTAGTAGTATAATCACATGATACACAGCATAAGTTCTCCACAATATCAGGCAGTAAAGTGCTATTTTTTTAATACATACTTTTTCCTCTTTCATATTTTTCTGCTCTTATATGAGCTGCAATAGCACTTTGCTAGAGCTACAGAAGATATATGATATATGAGAGATTTGCCTTTTTTTAATCAGATAGATACAAAAGAAACCTGGAAGCTTTAGAAAAAGGAAAAATAAATATAAAAAGTGAGTGGAAAATGTACTTTAAAATATAATAATTTTCTTTAATAATTTTCTTTATTAAGATTTCTAATATATTCTAAGATATTAACGATTTATGGGATCTTCTTGATTTATTCACACAAACTGCTATTACTTACTACTTTTCTAGAATCTTAAAAATCTTCAGCCTTTGCAATCTTTCCTATCATCTTGATCAAGAAATTTCTTAACCTCAGATAATTACTGTTATGTCACACAGCAGATCCCTTGAAGCTCCTCTGTCCACAATGAGGACTGCAGTAGACATATACTGTGACAAATGAAATGATAAAACTGCATGGCTTGATTAAAACCTTGATTATACTGGAATAGTAGGAATAAATTTTTTCATTGTTTACCTTTCTTTCCAATCAACTATTGTACAATATATTTTAAAACTAAATTATTTAACTTGTCATACAAATCATGTTCTTTTATACTTGACAAATTAATAATTATTCCTTCAATCTCAGATTTCTTTTATTGTCCAGTTATATAAATATGCGTGTGTCTGTGTGTTCAAAAAAAAACAGAGTTTGTCATTGACATCAGAAAGTCTGGTCTCTTTTTGCACAAGGAAGCTGCTTTTAGACACAGGTAGGCACAGACTACTGCCAAGACGAAGAATTGCTTAACTGCAAGTGATTGTCTTCCCATATGCAAATTCTATGGCCAACTTCTGGATTGCTGTACTTGAAACTGTAGGGTAGTAAGGAAAAAAATCACATGGAATAGAAAAAAGATGCTCTGAATTGACATGGGAACTCTTGGTTCAGTGAGAGTTGAAAATAATATGACAAAATGGGTTTAGGGATACCCTTTTTTCCTGTTAACTAGACATGTTTCAGATGAGACTGAAATTACAGAGAAGATGGAAGGAGATGTTAGTCAGTTACACTCCAAAAGACTTTTATGATAGTTAAATTGTCAGTGTCACACATAAGGATTGTGCATGATTTAATGTGCCATACAAAGCTGGTCCTTGTTTTCTTCTCAGGGACACTCTGGCAACACTTGGGGATTAGGCAGCAAAGAGAGGGAAGGAGAATGGACTCTTTGTTTATTTTGCAAAATATATAGTGGCCTTGAGGCTTTAAAGAATGTAGGAGCTGATATTCACACCATAAATGGCATCACTTCTAATTAAAACATCTTGGAATCCTAGTTAAAAAAAAAAAAAAAAAAAAAAAAGTTGTAATTCAGCAAGAGCAAGTAACAAGATAACAAGAGAGCAATCTGCAATAAATGCTTTACTATTCAAGAATAACAAGAGATCTCAGTGAAAATACTAAGATTCACTTTTTTTTTCATTATGTGAAGTTACTTAAATATGAGCAATCGTCCCATTCCTTGAAAGAGTTAATGGCCGTCCAGACAATGAAAATAGGAAGAGGGTTTTGAAAAATTATTTACATTGTCATTCATTTTGTAAGAATTAATATCCTAAATGCAACCTCTCGTTACATGTATACTCTATTTCACCAAAGCTATAAGCTTTTCACCTCTCTTTGTGATCATCAATTTGAAACTTCAAGGCGCTTAGTGCAACATAATAGATGTGGTTTCACAGTAGCGCAGTAGGGTAAGCGCAAGTCAGAAACAGGACTTAGGTTTGTGTCATCTGCTAACAATGCACAGAGAGGTAATTCAGTGTTCAAAGGAATTACCTACTGCCTGAAATCAAACTCCGTTCTGGCTGCACTTGGCAATAATAAATGTGATTTTCAGTGTATCCTATGACAAGCTAATTCTGTGGTAGTTGCATACAACTACTGTAAGAGTTCTTGACAGGGCTTTGCTTTGCTCCAATACGATGGAGTGTAACAGTTAAAGTCTATCTATAAGAAAATCGCAGTTTTGTGAATTTCAGTCAGTCATAAATGGCCCACAACTGATTTAAAATCAGAATTTAGAACACAGAAGGCATAAAATGTAGTGATGCAAAGGAAAGGTAGGAAAGAGAAGGGAAGTGCCAGAGAGGACAAGTACTGAGTCTCATATATTCCAGGTGAGTTCTCCAGGTGGATTGTAGGTTGCAAGAAAAGCGTGTATCCTCTCAAATTTTGGCTGAGAGGTAGACAGGTAGCGCTAGTCACACTTTTTGAACCAGGTAAAACATCTAAATTGCCAAGCTATGAATGTCACTGGACACTCAGTGTAAACTAAGCGTCGAACAGTAGTCAAATTTATTCAGATAGAAATATATAATATACTCAGAAATGATGGCTTATAAGGGTCTTTTTAGCATTAAAATTTGGCACTTTGGAAATTCTGGAACCTCTGAAGTTATGAAGAGATTTTAAGGATCTAAACTTTGGATTTAGACATCTAAAATGGTAATTATCAGTGAAAAACCTTTGTCTCAGTAGTCTTATCTCTGTCTTATTTTAAAACATCAAAAAGTCTTCAAGAAATATAAATTCTAGCACTCTCCTTTAGGGTGCTGTGATCTTTGAAAATATGTTTATATATTCATTTGAATTGATTTCACCATCTGTTCAGATATGAGTGGCTGCAAAATGATGATCTGCATAATGATACTTAAAGTTTCCTTCACACATTGGAAGCTTTCATTACAAAACCATCTTTGGCTGCTGCCCTACAAACTAGTGGAGTCACTCACTGAGAAGGGTATGAAAACTTTTTAAAACTGTTTTTTTAAAGGTCTTTAAAAGCTGTGAAAAACCTGAATACATAATGCAGTTAGTCTAGCTCTTATATTGGATGCATTAGCATGCAGTGAAGTAAAAAGCATACTTAAATTCAGAATATATGTTCCTTAATTTAAAATAAAATGTTCATGATTACACAGCTATGTGAACTATTATAGAAAACATCAAAAATGTGTTTATATGGAGATTATATAAGTGTATAAAGGATATTCAGAGATCCTGGAATTGTTTCACTTGGAAAAAATAGTGTTGTAGGATGTCCTGCATGTTTTTACCAACCAATAGCCACAGTAAGTTACTGACCTGTCATGCTTCTGAAGGTTTGTCATGAAGTGACATGCAAGATGCATACATGTTTCCCTGGCATTTCACACAGATAATCTGTGAATTGTGGGTCAAAATTTAATTTTATAAACCTCTACCTTTTAATATGAAAATGTTAATTTCAGGTGATTTAACTTAAGGATAAGATGCAAAAGCTGATTTTGGATCTGATTTCCACTTTGGAGATTTTGAACTATGCTGAAACCCTCTGACTTTCGTTCTTCCCAATGCATCTTTTCTCTCCTTTTACTTTATCTATGACTTGCTCTAGATTCATGATCAGATTTTGCTAGCAGAGCTATAGTTTCCAACTTCTTAACCCATGAGCAAATATTCTGGTCTTTGGTGATGAGTAGGTAGGGCAGGCATACATTTCCCACTGAAAATGTTGAGCTAAATAGTGCCCTGCTGTAGTAAGTGGACTACTTTGAAGAGCCTTACAGAGTTTGAAGTGATTGTTGGGAATGCAACAACAACAAAAAAATGTGCCAAGCAGAAGCAACAGGCAATTTCATTTAGCCCAAAATTTCATGAAAATGTTAGACAGCATGACGTATCACTGTCTTCATAAGAAGCAACCTTTGCTTTTCTCAGCCTAGCAACTAATATCTGCCCTTGTGTAATACTGAACTACATGCAGTAACCGATCTGGCTTTATTTTTTGTTTTTCTTCTTGATTTAGTTCACCAGTTAACTATCAAGTCATGATGAAATTCTGATGTGGGCAATGCCCATCCTCTCAGGAAAGGTTTGTTGGTTTTGGTTAGGGAGGGACTTCCACGTTTTAAGTGAAACTTAAAACTAAAATAAATTCTGAATTGATTTTTGTATAGAAATTGATGAATATCTCACTCTTAACAGCTTGCATTTTCCCAATAGATACCATTTTTGAAAGCATATGTCTCAGACATGGTAAGGCCTTTATTATTCATTTATAAGGAAACATTTCTGTGTCACTTTGGAAACATCATCATTCTAGCAGCCAAGAAAGTTTTGTCTCGATGAAGACTATAAAAAATGGTCAATGGGTTATTAAAAGGGTCACCAACAGAAGCAGAATAGTCTCAGGCATAAAAGGGTGCAGAATAATAACAGAAAATCTGTTATTTACAGTCTACACCTTTTGACTGTCTAAAGGTCAAGTTTATAGTCTGAGTCTAACCAAACAAGAAATTTAAGATCCCATTACTGTATTGGACATAACTGTCAGGGTTTTAGTAGTGAAGGTAAACAGGGGGAACCTGTGTAGGAGGGTCCAGCTGCTGCCCTGTGCCAGACACAGCCACTTCCAGCCACCTCCACAACAGAGAGCACAGATTTACTGCAAGCCAAAGCTGAAACAATGAGATGAGTTTATGGTGCCTCTGTGAAGACACGTAACTATTTGACAGTAAATGCCAAGAAAAGAATACCAAAGGAGGTATGGTGGACAGTGGAGATGTAAGGGACAACACCAGGGCAGGGGCAAGAGAGAAGCAAGAAATACACCAGGGCAGGAGCAATGCTAGAGCAAGAAAAATGTCAAAGCAAATGTAACCATCCGGAGCAGGGCAGAACCAAAAGAGAAACCTGAGTGGGGACAGGGAGGAGACCCAGGAAGAGGAATAACCACAGAGGCGCTGAAGCCTGGGTGGACTCAGCTGGAGCAGCTGAGTGGGAACCACAACCTGCTGACCCCCATCTCCTGCTCCACGCATCGCCTCCCTGGAGGGATTGAGTGTAATCTGCAGCACGGGGACTGGAGACTGGGAAGGGGAGAGGACATGTGTCCACATGGAAGCAGAGATGTTTTCCCTGTTTATTTGTTTGGTTTTGATTTTCAACTCAAGAATCCGTAATGAAACATTTGCTAATTGGCAATAAATTTCTCTAACTCAAAACTGGTTTTGTCTAAGAGATAATTACTAAGAGAGAAGATTCTACACTTAATTTTTCTGCAGAGGGATCAGAGAGTATTAATTTTTTTTTTTTTCCTTGAGTATCAACTTTAGTGAATGCTACTTACCTAAGTAAGAAGTATATTTCTTTAGCTATTTTAAGATCAAGCACCTATGACATCATTACTGTAATTCTGAACTTGTGAAATACATTCAGCAACTCTTTGATCTGATTTAATCAAGCAGACAGAGGGAGGAAGTTTTTTCGGAAAATAAGTAATTCTGCATTCTCTCTAGTTATTCTAAGATATTGGACTGAAAAAAGAAAAAAGTCTGGAGGCTAAATTTCCTTGTGCTTGTATAAATGCTGAAATTGACTGAGGCTACATGGACATGGTCAAAAATTTAATTAAGTTAACTAAAGGTGTGAGTTTAATGTAGATTACTTAACCCCATTTACTACTCATATGAACATGTTCATCCAAAATTTAAATGGAATCATTGATTTGGCACAACTCGCTTCAAAATACATTAAGCTAAACCTAACTGAACTGAAATCCTGTGACTCTGACTAAGCATCACCACACAGAGTTTTCATGTAATTTAATTAGTCCACTTCAAAGGCTAATCCACAGTAACTTTGGAACGTCTTTGGATACCCTTTGTGAAGAGACTGGATGGCTCACAAAGTAACAGCTCTTTGTTACCTTTTTCAAGAACCTGGTTCAAAGTTTATCCAGACTCATTATAAATATTGTTCAATAAAAATATATTCAGCAATGTGTTTCACTGATCTACCTAGAGGGTAAATCAAGGCTGAAAAAACTATCACCATGGTTGATATTAGCTCAGTTAGCAAAGGTCAACAATGTAGCTAATAGCAGAATAAATTGTTCTTTCATATACTTCCAGGACAGAATTAAGGGAAGCTGACAAGGCAAGACTCAGAAGTGGTGTATTGCTGATTCATTAAACTGAATGCATTTGGTGGGGAGATGTGACTCTTGCCCATTTGTTAGGACTAAATATTTACACATATTCAATCAGAATAGCCCTAAAATATAGAATTTAGAGCACTTGCTGGAATTTGGAAGAATACGTTTGAAGTTCTGTGGGCAGCTCAGGTAGAACGGGAATTTGAGCCTGGGAACATCAAAGTGAATTTCTATGTCCTTCTTCGTGGAAAAAAAACCCATTTTTTTTAAGAACTCCCTGACATCTCATACAAAACCATTTCCCTCACTGTGTGTCTGTTTGTTGTAACTAATTAGATTTCTTTCTTCATTATATTTGATCAGGTCCCTTGATAACCAGTGGCTTAAACAATCTGACAAGTAGATAAGCCACTTTCTTGTGTGTGTACATGGATGTGTGCTGTACTTCCAAAAATCTTAATGAATCAGTGAAAATGAAGCACTGGTAGTAATTATTCAGATCAATCACTGTAATTTGACAGAGTTCAACTTCATTGTTTAGTTTTTCTTTAATTGCAGCTTAGTTTGCTGAAAAGCACTTGAGTTAAACTCTGGAAATCAAGGTCATTTATCTGAAGTTTTATTTGTCATACAGAACAAAAGTGTCAACACCAGGCTTCCCAGATGAACAGACATCAACTGACTAATTTCTGCTTGCATTCAAAGCACAGGTTAAATACATTGTCTTTCTCTGATATTATCTCAAAAGCAATTTTTCTTAATGATCAAATTCAATTATTTAGAAGATTTGTGACAATAGAGCAGGACACATCAGCTTGTCTCTTGTTCCCTTAACAAAAAGCACCAAGTGTTGTTCCTCTATTAGGATATTGCTCTGTTAATACTGAGTCTCATGAGAAAATCAAATACTTTTTCTCTTATGCAAATCACTGGAGATTGCTAGCAAGTATCACATCACGAAACAGACTACAGGCTCATAAAATGGTAAATAATTTTACCCTATTTCTTGCTATTTGTAATGTAATATTTCGCTGGAGTTCCTATTTCACATAAATCTCTGTTCTGGATCCTGATCACTCCTCATCTAGAAGTTTAAACTGTGCAAAACCCCATCAAAACCAGGTGCTGACAAGTGTCTTATTTTTCTACATAGTCTTCCTTCTATTTCTGCTGGGAGAGATGCATGGAAAAGAGGAAGTGGGAAGAAAATGCAAGAGAAAAAGAAGTTAAATACTTCCACTAGTTCACAAATTCCAGTGCCATAGAAATCAGGACAAGCAGTTACATTCACACCCAGAGCTGTAATTACAAAAAAGATTGAAATTCAGGAAGGTCTGGATATAGACTTTTAGTTCAGCACACAGTAAATATAAAGCTGCCTCTAGCTGTACTCAGATTTTAGGCCATAAAGAAGAAAAAGCAAACAACAGAACCAAAAAAATCCCAAACCTACAAAAAAATACTCAAACCCAAACAAAAACCTAAAAAACCCCCCAAACAAACCCTCACAAAACCCCACTTACCATAAAGTATAGTCAGGATGTTATAGCAATTCAGGTTCATTTCTAAAATTTACTTATAATAATCAGGGAGTACAGTAGTAAAGAGATACACAGTGCTGTCAGTGAGCATGAATCTTTGAATTAATTGGTGTGTATTCAAAAAACAGAATTCTATTTTAAATTTGCATTAATATAGGTTGGTTGGTTTGTTGTTTTGTTTGGGTTTTTTTTGGTTTTTTTTTTTAATTCTGTATAACTTCCTCAGTGATTTCTGTTGCCAACTGAAAACTGAAGGCAGATGTGTGATTTCAGAAGCTGACAGTATATATCCAATGGATTTCCTATAGAAATATTTTACAGAAATCAATTGTATGAACCAATGAGAAAAGATGTAAGGTACTACTAGATTAACATTTTGGAATGCTAGCATTCCAAGTACATTAAAAAAAATTATGACAATGAGGGTTTATTTCTTGGGACTGGTAGAGAAAATAAATCTCTTGGTAATCCCATTGATGAGATTATGAATGAACTAAGAATTAGGACCATAAAGACTTTTGGAATTCTTGAAAAATCTAAAATTAACGTTCTGTCCAATTCTCTTTGTCAGGTTGCTTGCCTGAAATTATCAGGACAGAAGCAAAATGAGAATGATGCTTTAAATCAAAGTTTGCACTTCTATACTGTGTTGGATTTGTGAGTGTGGCAGGGGTTTTAGGTAGCAGAGAATGGGGCTACAGCAGTGGCCCCTGCGAAAAGCTTCTCAAAGCTCCCTGGCTCCAAGTTAGACCCAACTCTGGCCAAGGCTTCACCTCTGCAATAACGTATCGAAGAAGGGGAACCTGAGAACATGAGGAGCTGTGAGGGAGACACCTATGCAAACATCAAGGTCAGTGGAAGAAGGGAGGAGAAGGAGGGGGAGGTGCGCTACAGCAGAGACTCCCCTGCAGCCTTTGGTGAAAGGGCAGGCTGAGCCCCTGCAGCCCATGGAGGAGGTGCCCGCCTGCAGCTCATGGAGGACCTCAAGCCAGAGCAGGTGGTTGTACCCAAAGAAGGCTGGGACTCTGAAGGAAGCAGTTTGTCACTGTGAGCATTATGACACATGGGAGGGACCCACACTGGAGCACTTTGGGAAGACCTACGGTCCATGGGAAGGACGTGTGTCAGAGAAGGTTCATGGAGGACTGTCTCCCATTAGAGGGACCCCATACTGGAGCAGGGGAACGGTGCGAGGAGTCCTCCTCCTGAGGAGGAAGGAGAAGCAGAAACAGGTGATGAACTGACGGCAACACCCACCCCATGCGCCCTGCACCACTGAGTGGGAGGAGATATAGAAATCGAGCAAAGTTGAGCCTGGAAAGAAAGAAGGGGTTAAGAGGTGTTTTTAAGATGTGGTTATACTTCTCACTGTCCTACTTTGTTTGATGTTAAGTGGTGGTGGTGTTTGAGTTAAATTGATGTTCTTTTTCTTCCCCTAAAGAGTATGTCTTTTGCCCATAAACATAATGGATGAATCATCCCCTCTCTATCCTTATCTCGATTCCAGAGTAATTTGTGTTATTTTCTCCTTCCCATTCCCAAGAGGTAAAGAGTGAGCGAGTGGCTACATGGTGCTCAGTTTTCCTGTGTGCTCAAACCATATACCTAATGAGGTTTGACCTCGATTCAAGAAAGCCCTTCAAACATGGTCTTAAACAGTTTGAAGAGCGCTCCCTGCTATTCCATAACACTCCTCACTTATTATCAGGAATCCCTTCATTTTTGGTGACCTGTATCTGCTCTGTTTGCTCTCTCTAGCAGTCTTTCTAGCACTGGGATTTCTTTTCATATTTACAAAGGATTTGGAGACATTATTCCTGTCTAGTAGTGTGGACAGATGGGAAGGAATGAGGTACACCAACTTAAGCGCGTCAGGTCCTTCAGGTAATAGCACTGACAAACCAGTAAGGAAACTACTTTGTAAAATCTCTCCAAATGTAACAGCCCATAACTAGCTCTAGGAAACAGCATTTCCTTTCAATACTCCCTTTAAAACCTGTATAAAAAAAAGAGAAATTTTGATCTACAGTTAAGGACTCTACAGAGATCGTTTGAGAGAAGGAGTATCCTGGGTATCTGTTCAGGCACAAAGTGATTCTGATTTTAGCAGCAAATGAATTCCATGACAGGTAGCTGTGTTTAAAAGGTTTAGGGAAGGACAGATTGCCTTTTTTTTTTTTTTTTTTTTTTTTTTAAATACAGAATTTGGACTTTGTACTGAACAAAGTTTTCAGAGAAAAAGACTTGGCACCTTTTCACAGCAAGACATAGTCTCCGATTTTGATGGCCTTTTAGGACACACTTGTGTCTAGAGGATTCACTCTAAGTTACTTTCCCCTCCTACAGGTAACTGAGCCTTTTGGTAACTGAAAAATGAAAAAGAACATTATTCGATTTTATACTATACTGGCTAGAAAATGGTATGAACAATTAGTGTCCAACAATCTGATTTCTATTTGGCAGAAAAAGCAACAGAAACTGAGAAACTTCAGTTAGTTCTGTCCATCCCATATGCACAATGACATCTATATATTGCAGTGCTTTGAACAAGGTTGTGCTCCATCTAAACTGGCAGACTTACACAATACAGATATGAACACTTTTTCATTTTTTTAGATTTTTTTCCTTGACTGAGAAGATTGGTAAGTAAAGGAATCAGAAAAATATTTAGCTGGAAGACACAGGCTGCTGTGAAGCAAAAGAGTAGATCTACTGCCACAAATTCACAAGGAACAAGAGGTTTTTTCCCATCACTTATCATGCTTTGTACTTTGAAAGGACTTAGGCTCATGACCAAATTTCTCCAGGAATAACAATGTACATCAGCTGATCTGTGCTAAAATTAGCATCCTTCACCCCATCATGCTCAGCAAAGCTAGCAAAGCTGAACAAAATATATCTCAATGTTTCCACAGTTCATGTGATTTTGACAAAGATATTAGGAAAATAACCAATTTATATACACACATTACACAAAATTCAGAGTTAGAAAGGAATAGCCATGTTAACTGGCAGAGGACTTTTTTCAGAATGCCACAAATGGAAGGTATTTCCATTTTGACAATTGTTGTCTATTATCTTGTAAAAATCATACTCTCCATAGAGATTATTGCAATATTATCACAGTTAAAAATAGGATGGAGAAGGTAAATACTAAGGAAAAAACAAATCAGAGTCTAACAAAAGAAATTAAATAGTTCAAGAAATATATGTGCTGTGATGCACTCTCAAGCTTTTTCTCATTCCTTTAACTCTAGCATGTACTAGTTCCTCATTGCAGGGATGACAGGTGTGAAGGAAAACAGACAATTAGTTGTAAAACTTGTTTAAAGCATACACTCCTACAAACTCATGTCTGGTTTACGAGTTAAGTGGACAAGTTCAGTGCCATTCTGCCAATGAATGGAAATCTAGCCTAGAGGGTCTTCAGTCCTGGGTGAAGAAGGAGTATCTGTGTTTGTCCACTTGCTGTGTTTCCCCTAATAAGGGCATTTTCAAATGAGGACCAAACTACAGTGAGGGATCACACAGTCAGATGGCAGATCTTTGTCTTTATCTCTAGTTAACATTTGAAGAGAAATATACTGAATACAGCCTATGTGGAAACAAACAGAGGAAGGAACTGAGTTTTGTTTTGTCCCTGACCCACAGTCTACCTCTAGTTAAGACACTGAGCTGAGTTAAACGTGTAAAAACCTCTGAGGAGATGACAGGTTCCTCATAGACTAACAAGCCCCAGTAACAGAAATTGTTGAAGTATTGTTGCTCTGAATGTGTGCTTTCAAATCTTTTCCCAAGTGAGCTGGCAAGCAGGGGCTGGCAAAGGATGCTTAACTTGCCTGACAGCAGGTGCTGCGTCTGAACTAGGAGTCTGGGCTCCTAAAGTCAGCCATGTCTCAGATCCTTAGAAAAGAACATCCCACTTTATAGGAAATGCAATCCTGTTGTATAGTGAATATTTGATGAGAGAAGCGGAGATATATATGCCATCGTTGCTATACCTTAAATATAACAAGGCATTTCATCCACTGCTTATAAAATTAAACAAAATTGAAAGACAAGTACACAGCATATAGACAAGCCTAGTTTGACTGAAAATACACAGAACCTTGCAATAGCTACCAGTGCAGTCTCCTTACTTTGTGCTGTGGTCCTTGTGCTGCGGCTGTGTTATTCACTCAGCAATGATTGTGATGACACATTAATTAAGTTTTTTAAAAAGCCTGCAAAAGAAAAGTATTTAAAGAAAGCAAAACAAAAGCTAAAATTCAACAGGATTTGGCAAGTCTGACAGGGAATTATACAGGTCCAGTTGCACACTGGAAATACTCTAAGAATAAGGTGCACAGGCCATTTTTCTGAAAGAACTCTTTAATTGAACATTCTGCTGCATTTCTCTAATCAAAGCCAGCCTGACAGGCCAAGAAAAACAATTGCTTTTCCTATGCAGTATTAATACTCATTAGCAGCCGCTGCATCCCAGATTGCATCATATCTGTCATTACTTTAAGGCTGTGGTTTAGCACTAGAGCACCTGCAGCATATTAAATGCATCTCAAATAGCAACTGTCTTATATAGTATAGGTGAATACTGTATGAGTAAATTGTGTCAAACAGTCAGAATTATCTAGTCTTCTGTCTGTATCTTGTCTTACATAACCTGCATTAGGCCTGTGAGTTTGGGAAGTCATACTGGCAGCTCACCAAGCCTCCAGAATTCATTGGGATTTTAAAGCTCCTAATGATCTTAGCTGGTATCACTGCCAAATATTTGTACAAGTGACTTTGGTTTGTTGCTCTTCAAATGAAAAGATAATCAGATGAGAGATTCTCCTAGGTTTTTAAAGTGCTTTTTCCTAAAGTTAACTAGCAAGTAAAACTATATTACTCTTTTAAAACATTATTTGTCAAGGATAATATATTGAAGTCATAAAAATTTCTGATTCAATATCTGTAAATTTGTGGAAAAGGAGGAAATTCTTATCCTTGCTCAACCTGCATACGCTCAGCACTACATTGGACAACAGTAGTTCTCCAGATATATAGATGCAGTGCTAGAGGCAACAACTCTAACCTACTGTTTCATATTATCATAAATGGCATTTCCTACTAAATAGTTTTAACCCCAGCACTACTGTGGTATATAATGACAAATATTCAAGTGGCAAATGAAAGACTTCAGTCTGCCATTGTCTAATCTGAAAATTAGATTCCAAGATATTTACACTTTTAAAAAAAACTTTAAAAATATAAAAAAGATAAAAACTTAAGATAAAAACTTTACTGATACTCTAGTGAAATTACAGTTCAATTTGGTAATTCTCGCTTATTACATAATATATAGAGAGTCAGGTACATGTAAAACAAGACTGGAATAGTACAGCTGAAATACTTGAGACCCCTGCATATTTATAGTCACTGGTTTACTTCACTTCAAGGAGATGTCTCATCCTAAAGGAGGATAAGCTACTTGGTAAAGGCTACAAGACCTTGCAAAGATTTTCTCTAAGTTGACTCCTCTACCTCTGTGTAAGTGTGTTTTATGTATTTAAATAGTTACATTTAAATATTTCTATGCTTTTTTGGCTTTGTTTGAGTAACTGCTTCTCAAAAAGATCTTTAAACCTTTGTGTACTCTACTCACAGAAATAATTCTTACTCATCCATTTGACATCCGCTGCAAAGGATGGGGCTAGCCACTATTAGAAAGGATATTTGTCTGAGCTGGGACTACAGCATGAGGCTGTCAAAGAGGTGGAGTGAGATGAGGTGCTAAGGACAGTATGAACTTGTATTCTGGTTTTGTACTAGCTACTTTGTAAGCACAATAAATAAAAACTTGTGAAACTCGGCAAACTAGCTCAACTCTATGGTACAAACAGTTTTCTTATAGCAACCTCACAGCTTTGTATCTTAATTTTCACTATGGACACTATACTGGACTATTCCTGCTCTCATTAAAGTCAGATTGTGATTGCCTGGAGTGAATTTTATTGGGTATTCACACTCTGGAATTATACCTGTTTTCCTAGCATTCTTTCCCATAAGTAACTGAAGGGGAATAGTTTGGTTCCTAAGTAGCTATTTTCACACTTACAGTACACAAGACATATTTTACCAAGTATGGGTTAAATGCTGAAGGGGCACCAACTGTATGGAAAAATAAAGCACTCACTATGCTTTCAGCAAAGGCTGGAGAACATCCAAAGACATAGGCTTATTTTAGCAAAAGGGTATGTTGGCTAGAATCCTGCAGTTACTTGGTGGCCTGATAAGGAAAAAGAACAAATCCAGAAATCGGATCAGATTCTCTCAGGCAGACAGTGAAGAATATTACTCAAAGCACTTCATTGGCATTGACTTTCTATAGTTTTGACATTTATTATCTTTCAGGTCTTCAGTTCACTGGAAGGTTTTTTTTATTTTTTTATCAGTCATTCAGCATTTTCACGGATGTGAGCGTACGAATTCTGATTTACCAATAAAAAAGGATTTCCTACTCATTCTTTTACTTCATATTATAGAATTATAGAATAGTTTGAGTTGGAAGGGACCTTTAAAGGTCATCTAGTCTAATTCCCCTGCAATGAGCAGGACATCTTCCACTAGATCAGGTTGTTCAGAGCCCTGTCCAACCTGACCTGGAATGTTTCCTAGGATGGGGCATCTATCACCTCTCTGGGCAACCTGTTCTAGTATTTCATCACACTCATCGTGAAAAATTTCTTCCTTATATCTAATGTAAATCTACCCCTTTTTAGTCTAAAACCTTTAGCCCTTGTCCTATTACTACAGACCCTACTAAAAAAATCTCCCCCATAAGCCCCCTTTAAGTACTGAAAGGCCACAATTAGGACTCCCCAAAGACTTTTCTTCTCTAGGCTGAACTCTCCTCAACTTTCTCAGTCTGTCCTCATAGGACATGTGTTCTATCCCTCTGATTGGTTTTGTGGCCCTCCTCTGGACTGACTCCAACAGGTTAAGGACTCAAGAGCTGAACACAGTACTCCAGGTAGGGTCCAATGAGAGCAGAGCAGAGGATCAGAATCACCTCCTTCGGCCTGTTGGCCATGCTTCTTTTGATGCAGCCCAGGATATGGTTTCTGGGTTGCAAGTGCACATTGCTGGCTCATGTCCAGCTTTTCATACCCCCAAGTCCTTCTTGGCAGGGCTTCTCTCAATCCCTTCATCCCCCAGCTTGTAACAATACTGAGAATTGACCCAACACATGTGCAGGACCTTGTACTTGGCCTGATTCTATCTCATGAGGCTCACATGGGCCCACTTCTCAAGTTTTTCCTGGTCCCCCTGGATGGCAGCCCATCCGTCCAGCATGTCATCCACACCACTCAGCTTGGTGTCATCTGCAAACTTGCTGAGGGTGCACTCGAACATATGGTCTACATCACTAATGAAGATATTAAACAGTACTAGTCCCAATATGGACACCTGAGGGACACCACTTGTCACTGATCTCCATCTGGACATCAAGCCATTGAACACTACCCTCTAGATGCAACCATCCAACCAATTTCTCATCCATATGGTTGTTCCCTCTACAAAAAAAACCCTGTCATTTCCCAAATTTGATATCTCTCACTCTGAATGGACAGTCATTTTCATATTTTCAGGTTTGTTTAACTGTTTGTTATAATCCTACACATTTTTCAAGGATTGTGTTACTTTGGGACAAAGGGTAGTTCATGGCTCATGAGTAGGATTAAGTATATGTATTTAACATTCCATATGCTTTTCCATTAATGAATAGTTATTCCTTTTAGTTCAAAACACTAGAAAGTTATACTGAAAGAGTATAAAGTGCTAGCATTCAGCAACAGCTCTAGGGTTGCAAACTAAAAATTATTTCAAATATTAATTAGTTTTGAATTTTTTATTTTAGCTACAATAGAGTTCATATTTCATTGCAGTCACTCAAACATAATAAAGCAATGTCAAGCAGAAGGGTATAAAAGGTTTCTGGTATGACCAAGACACTGTGTGAGTATTATAGTCTACTGCAGTTTAATGAGCCTCAATAACGGTAGCTAATAGGTCGTATTGTGCAAAGAAGAAAAGCATAATTAAATGCTATTTCTATGTAATTACTCCATCCATTATTCATTGCTAAAATGAAGACAATTTAAAAAGCCTTCTATCACAATAAATTATTAGAGAAAAATAAAGATAATTTGAGATGAAACCTTATTTTTAGACTTTGTTATATTATGTATGTAAGTGAGTGTCTGCAGTCTGTCCTGGCAAAGGAACTTAGTAACTTCCTGAGAGAAGAAAGTCACAAGAGCACCCCAACTATCCAACACTGTCACTTACACATGGAAAAGGCTGCAAAAGAGACATAAGCACCCATATCAGAAAGACACAAAATATCATGCACATATATTTTAGTATACAGTAGCGGTAAAGGAATTGGGTTGTACACATAAGAAGGAGTGTTGAAAGCTAGGTGCATACTTCTTATGCTATGAGATAAACCTAAATAGCTTAATTTTTGCCAGTGCTAAGCAGCAGACTCAGCCAATAGAAGATCAGACTCAGCCATGTGATCTGAAAAAATCCTTGAAGAGTCATCTCAGTGTCTCTATTTCATTTTTCCTTTCCCTCCCCATGGGAGTGTGGGAAGAAAAATCATAGAAATTGAAGTTCATAGAAATTGTTGTATCAACCAAAATATAGAACTTTTATCAGTTTCTTATGAAATTCAGTAGCATATTAGACCAATCACCCACGTCTGTTAAAAGCATTTTTCAAAATCAAAAATTAACAGATACTCTTTCTTTCCACCCACCCCCCATTCCCCCTTCTGAAAAAAAGCCAGAACATTGTTGAAGTGCCACAAAAATGCAACAGATATACTCTCAAAGTTCAGGCATAGGGACATTCTATAATACTTGTCTGTTATTACATTGTTTAAATGCTGTAGCTCAAAATGCAGTCGTGATACTTAATTCTGAAGTTTGTTACATAAGATCAACAGTACCTACAAGACAAACAGACTGAAAAACCCCTCCAAGAACAAGTCTGTCAGCAAATCATCTGTGTTTCTAAGACAAACACATTGTGAACACTGAGATCTAGTGAGATGATAAAACATTCACACCAGAAACTTTCAAATAGGTTTGGTTCCACCTCAGCAGTTAGGCATATACCTTCAAGGACAAGTGAAGACCAGAAAATGGGTAATAGTGAGATCCAAGTTCTTTTAATATTTTATGTTTCAATCACTTAATTATTCAGGTGGTGAAGACAGGAGGGATGATGCAGGAGGAATGATGCCTTCTGCCATCATGAACACTGGCTGGCAGCAAAGGAATAAGTGAATCAAGCTATTCAAGATATTCTTGGGAAAAAATTGTACTGTCCTATTTATTGACCTACTGTTGTAGTGCAGCTCTCTACAAAAAGTCTCAGCACTTGAAAGACAGACTTCAGAAAAAGAATGAAGAAGAGCCTCTCAAGTCATGTCAGACCGCACATGGGCAGTGCAGAGATGATGGCACATTCTTTGCACGGTATTACTGAGAAGACAATTTTGACTCAGAATAACGAATATAAAAGATAATGGCATTAGAATAGCAAAGCATGTTTCAGCAAGTGTCAGCAAAGAGACAATGAACCCAATTATACACCAATACCAGAAGAAATGGGCATTTATGACAACAAATAATGTGGAACAGATAAAATTAGTGAACTATGTCAAGTCAGTTACAAATGGGAAGATGGATTACATCCAGAGAGAAGTGAAATGAGGTACAGTCATAAACTGAAGAGGAAAAAATAGCATGTACAAATTCTGTGGCAGAATTTGTTTCACAAGGTGGATATCAGATTTGCTAGAAAATAGGTAAACTTCTGACCAAATAAGCTGGATAACTAATCAATGAATGTGATGTTTTCCAGGTTGATTAAAAAAAAAAAAAAAAAAAGTCACAAACCTTAAAGTGAATATAAGAGAGTAATAATTTCTGCAAAGGGAAGAAAATATTCATAAACTATGTTATATTTTAGAAGGAGATAAAACCAGAAGACATTCTAAAGACAGGAGAGTCAATAAAGAGCCAGAAATATTGTTCTTTACATCATAGAGTAAATGGACTTAGATCTTGGTTTTAATATTAGTCTGGGGCTAATGAGCCAGAAGCTTGATTAAGACAGAAACTGCTCCACTGTAACATTACATGGAATTGTTATTCTCATCCAGTGTGACTGATTCATACCAGTAATTCAGATTTTGGATTAAATATTTTTAATTTCCCAGGTACATAAGGATATTTTGAAAGATCAGTGTTCTAGAGAATTAAATTTCTGCCAAGACAAAATTACTGCACCTTGTAAAACGGTTAGTAACCGAGAATTTAAATAACAGAGAACGCATGAAACATATCTCAATCTGTTGTTGAGGTATCTTATACTGAATTGTATTTTTATTAATAATGGCTTTTATTGCACATAGATTGCCAACAAAAAAATTTCCACAGTCAGTGTTACTATATCGAAATACCCCATTTTACTGGCAAATATAAAGAAATGCTGCGATAGGAAAAAGAAATAGCACAGAAAGTTACACAGAATTGCACCTTTGGAATATATTGACTTGATGAGTATAGCATTAAATATTGCAAAAACTATGCAGAAAATACAGGAAAATGAAAAGTGAACTTTAGTTAACCTCTAAAGTATAGTTCACAAGTGAAGATAAAAATGAAAGGAGAGTATTAGCTGCTGCCATGGTCAGGTGTGCTCTGTGCCTTCTGACTGGAACCAAAACAAGGCCTGGCACATTACAATAAGTGAAAGAGATCTTGCCCTCTCACCTTACATACTGTTACCTATCATTACCTAGAAACAAAAACATGCTACCATCTGGTCTTAAATGAGACTTTTACTACATAAGTAGCTTAACTGCCAGCTGAAGTCAAGATGTAATATCAGTCCTCTGTGGCAAATGCCCCTCATGCATTGGTCAAAATGCCATCTTTCCCACCAAACACCAAACAAGCTCTCTCATTATCTATCTTAGTGTTTTTGCAAACTAAGCCTCTTGCTGTGGTATTTCCTAAATGCTTCCAAAACGTGGTGCTCACCAGTGTGCTGAGTAAACTCTAGCAAAGCTGTAAATCACTTCAAGGGCTGACAGAGAGCAAAAAGCACCCAAATAGTAACTACAGAGTTTTTAAAGCTCCATCAGTCGAGACAAAAAGTTGCTGCTGCAGCTTCATGACTGCAGACACGAAGAGCTTGATAATCAAAATGATAAGTCATTCTCCATGTAATCTCAATTAAGTGGCTTCTAGTGTTCAGCAAATTCTTCTTAAATGTATTTTCCTTCACAGAAGTGGACAAACAGCAATGTAACATTGTTTTAACCTTGGAGGAAAATGTCAGACTTCATTAGTAGTTTTATGAAGATTTACATCTTCAGTTAATGACACCATCTGCTTAAGTATGTTTTTCCCAAACCATCATTAAAAAAGCACTGGTTAAAAGGTTAGGTAGTGAAGGGTGGCTTAAACTGTTTTCATTCTAATCAACCCATGTCCGGTTTTTATTACTTTCATTTTTTGTATAAATGTTTTCTAGGTTTCTCCATTTGACTCAAATGTCAACCTTCTAGAGGAGTATCAGAAAACTTGTCAGATGTATTTATAGAGTGAAAGCAAACTGCCTTCTCAACATTTTTTGCTCTGTGCTAGAAATATTTCAGTTCGTTTTAAAACTTCCGTTTCAAAGCAGTATTTTCAGTCCTTGATTTGGGCTTGGAAATTTAGCTAGACTATATAAAACTGTTATGTTAGAAGACACTGAAAACAAATCATGTAAGTCCAAAGAAAATTATTAAAATCTGATGTAAGATGGGAGTAACTTAAAGTTACTTATTACTCAAGTAACCTATTGCTCAATTTTCAAGGGTTTAGGGTTTAATGTCTTGTTTCATTTCATGCTCTGACTGGCTGATTCTCAGATAATAAAACCATGACTGGTGCAAGGAAGGGGAAAGGAAATATTTTTCATCGCTTTTTCTAGTCCAAGAGCAAGAGGGCATCAAATAAACTAGCACATACAAAAGAAACTAAAGAAAACACATCCATACACCATGCATAGAGGACTCGTGGAACTCCTTGCCACAAAAGATTTCCAGTACTAAAGCATTCAAAAAGGGGTTGGATGGTTTCACAGAAGAGGTTCCATGATATTTTATGTACAGTATGGAATGTTCTGCTTCTGTCACCAGGAGCCCCTGAGCTTCAGCTCATTGGTTATTGGGAATGCATGTTTACACACATTTGTAATTTTTTTCCTGGGGAATTTGAATTGACAGAGGGGGTGTTTAGCTTGGTCTTTGGTATAACCTGCAATGGGCATCTTATATTCTTAGAAAATACATCTGTGTGCTTCTGTAACAGGTAATAGAATTCTTTCTATATTGAAGGGCAGAGGCCTGGTCTAAATTTGTACAGGTTAACTAGAGTCAGGGTCTTGAACTGATTATCCAGCTGATTAGATTGCAGCCTCATCTATTAACTATTTACTTACTTAGAGAAAGCATTCCTGTGATGGCCTGTTAAAAGCCATTATGATTTCGAGGAAGTATTTTGTATTTATCCAGAAAAGGTGTAGTTTCCTGAAACACACTTAGGTGTCCAGGGACTAAAAGTTAGATTTCAGGATGAAAATAATCTTAACCAAAAGATTCCTTTGGGTGATCTGCCATAAACAGGTGGCTTTGGAACAGGTTTATATTGGGTACTGGCTATTCAATATATTCTGAAGCTTTTTTTATTACTATGATTATCAACCATAAACTTAGGTATTGCTGTAATTACGCATATTGTCATCTGATTAAGGTAAATGTATCACTAACCTGACTTCCATTGTCCGCTACAACACTTAAGACTAATTTTTAGACTTGACTTGACATGGGGTATAAATAATAAGACTTCTCCTCTAGTCTGAGATGCAATAATGACAGTGGCCTAAAAGCCAAAATACCAGTTCTACTCTAGCTTTTTTTTTTTTTTTTTAATTGCTATGAGATCATAGATAAGATATTTGGAATCCTTGTGTTCCCCTTTTCTGAGGGATTAATATTTATGGCACTGTTGGTTATGTCAATTAGGCATATTGCTTAATTATTGAGAAAACACAACCACAAAATGAGTTATTATCACTACTTGCTCTCTGGAGTTTAAAGTAGCAGCACAGAATCATATTTTAGAGGACAGAATTTCCTCCCCATATCCAGATCTTCTCAGGGGGAAGGTCACCTCAGAGTAGGTCAACAATTGCAGACTGATTTTATTTTTTACTGCCAGAGGAAGAATCACAGGCAAGGCACAGGAGTAAAATGAAGCTTTTAGGAGCTGTTGAAAGAATAGCTGTGAATATTTACTAGAGCAGAATTGTTCAGGTTTATACTAGGCAAAATCTGTCTTGCACCTCTTCACTCTATGGAGGAACAGGCAACTGTGAGTGATGGAGCAGTGACTGTGATTTTCAGACAAAGCCTAAACAAATATTTTAAAAATTACCATGAACCATCCATATTGGTGGATGGTGATAAGTGAGAAGAGAGAAAGATAGTATGATATCCGCTTGTCTTGCCTTTGTGCAATACACTAATCACAGGCCTAGATCTTTTAGCAGTGATCTACTGAGTTTCTGACTGTCTGGGCTACAGCACTACAATCCTGGGAAAGGAGCACGAGGCCGTGCACAAAACTTTGCTACATATAAAGAGTGAGTCTGATATATCCCAAACATATTGATTTATTGCAGGATATGATAGAAAGTAAATGTGTGATAGATCTAATGAAACTGAAATTTCTTATGCCGTCTGATATGAGGGATACACTGGAGATTCTGACCAAGCTGTGCAATGAAAATCGTACTCAAAACTAACCCAGCTGACACCAAAACTGTAACTTACTTAATATCCTTCTGTACATGGGAATACAGACTGGATGAAGTGCCTTGAGATCAAAAGTTCCACTGTGACTAAAATTAAATATTTCTACTACATGTGTTAATTCGTGAAAAGGCTGAGCTGTTAGGTTACCTCCAAAAAAATGTTAAGTATTAAAATACTAAGTGGTAGTGAGTGCCTTGACTTGAGACATCTTTAACATAAAGTCAAGTTGTGCAGTAGCTAAATGTCAGGAAAGTATGAAATGTTTATAGAGGCCTCAATTAAGACTGGAGACTCTATCCAAAGTACTGGAAACTTTGGAAAGTATCTAGTTCAATACAGTTTCACATCAGAAAAACTGCAGTTTGTTTAATGTTTCTTAGAAACAATAGAATTAGATGCAGTGAAATATTTGTTTCCATTGCTATGTCCTGCTTTTCAGTGATATGAAAAAGGTAGCTAAGACAAAATTTGGTCGAGTTTCTGAACTTTAACAAAAGACAACTTTAGTGCTTTCTGCTTTCACTACATATTTCAAAACTATACAAAACTTAAAATAATTTCTATGAAAATGCCAATAGTCATTCGTTTTCAAGATGAAATGAAAAAGAAACTTCTTTGCTTGATTTTTTAATGGGAGCTAGCTTTCTTTGGAAAGGAACAGTTTCTACAAAGCAGTTGGAAATAGAATATAAGGAAACATTAGATATTCAGAGCTGGAGAAGTCATCGAAAGATCAAAATTCAATTTATGTGGTTGAATACACATAGGGAAATACCTACCTCATACAATTTTTCACCATTTTTCTCCATGCTGTTCTAATCAGTATGTCACTTTTAGAGCAGTTTGTGAAAAGCATGCACATGAAAAAGATACTGGAAGTGGAAAATATATTATGAGAAAATGGTCTTGTATGCTATTTTCATTGTTCTCAATAGACAATCAGATACTCGGAATATAGGAATTTAATAAGTGCTGAAGAAAATTAATCAGACTGTAGTACAATCTCAGTATACATTTTTTTAAAAAAACTTATGGATACATCAGGTCAGTGACACGTCATATTATCCATCAATCAGTGAGACCAAAGTGATAGCATAGTCAGCTCAAAAAAAGGCCAGCAGCACACAGGAAGTTTTTTAAAGTGTGCTGTCACAGGCCTTCAGAAAACAAAGGCAATGCAATTTGAGCACTGTTATAAGAAGAAACGAACATTCTTTACGAAAAGTGATCATTGTTTCTGAAGTCAACAGCTACTGTATTTTTTTTTAAATACAACCCATGTCTGTAAAATATTTCCTAGAGAATGCAACAATTATGCTTCCTATTCAGTGATCAGTTAAATTTATCATCTACAATTTTTCATGAACTCAAATAAATTCTGTGCATTTACTGTCTGCTCCAGATAGGCCTTGAAGATGCAGATCAAAAAAAAAATTTTTTTTGAGCCTTTATTATACAGTGCTTAGTACTTGGATCTCAGATTTTTGATATGAAACTAAAAAAAATTGAAAACTATCAAACAAATGTCTACAAAATATATCCAAACTCTACAACATAAAAAAAAAAAAAAAAAAAAAAGTTTATAAGAGATAATTTTATTACTGTTCTACACAATGTTTTAATAAATAATGGAATAAAAATAGTAAGCAGTTGGAAACCAGGTTTATTAAAGCATCCTAACATTCATTAATTTAGCTGTAATATCTTCCTTCTCCCCGAGAAATTCATTTGAGAGGATAATGCAGTTTAAGCATCACCAGGTTTAGACTGTAGACAAAGGAAGAGTTGAGAACCTGTGTTTTAGATTTGGTCTCCCTGATATTCCATTTAACCGTTACATCAGACATTGAAGGCCTTTTATGGATTAAGGCTTTAAACTTTTATACTTTGAATCACAAAACAGAGATACAAAACTTTCAATATCTCGCAGCATTGTTGAAAAGTTTAATTCACTGACACTGACTGGAAACTACCTGAAAAAGCCTTGAATGAAAGGTGTAGAATTGCAAATATAGTTATATTTGAAGAGGAACTGTGGATAGGATTTATCTCAAGCAGTCTTGTCAAGTTTCATCAAATAATACCCATTGCTTGCTAGGGATGTCTATTTAATAGATGAATGAAAACAAGACCTAATTTCCCCTAGTTATTTATCTTTTTTAATTAACAACTTAAGTGGACACTCTCTCATTTCACTAAGACAGTAGATAGTTTCCATTTTCTTTGACAAAGTGAATTCTCTTTAAATTGTTAGTTTTGTTTTTCCTTCATCAAGACAATAATCTTTCTCTGGATGAAGGAATAGTGAAGTTTAGTCATCCCTTTACACTTACATTTAGGAAAAAACATCCAACTGAAAGGGAAGTGTTGCCCTATTACACTTGATAGTATATCATATGTGTACATGGGATCGTGCAATTTATATTTAAATAAGCAATGAAATCAGGAGATTTATAATTAACTCCTCTTAATCTATATTACAAATGCAGCAACTTTTATCTTCTTTATCTTATTATGCCCCTTCCCATCTACCTTCCTTGCAGAATAACATTTTAAAATAAAAAAAAATATTTTAAAATTTAAACCAGATAGTATCTATAATATCCTGTGACTTATTCAACGTAGTTGTACCTTTAGCTTCAGTTGTACATTATTTCTCTAATGTATCTTATTGCCTTTGAGAGAATTAATAGCAAAAGAGTCTTACAGGCTTTATTAGCCACAAATCTGTTCATTTACTTATCTTTCAATATGTTGTTTGGTTTTTTATATTTTTACACTACATTATTGTGAAATATTGGCCAAGACTCTGGATAGATATTTTATCACCAGGAATTATAAGACTTTCTTTAGATTAAAAAGATTTTAAAAGTGTATGGTACAGATACAGTATCATGAAGAAATGTCAGGTTTCAGGGGATGATAATTATGTTGACTGTAAGTGATCACAAATGCTAATGCTAAAACATCAATCAGACTGACGGCTGAAATTAATTAGCAGGGTTTGAATACAAAAGCAAACAAACATTTCCTCCCATGAGAGCCTGAGGAAAGAAAAACATTTTTTTCCATTATCTACTCCACCCTCCATTTCCTAAGAGGTGCAGTTTTTGTTTTAAAAAAAAAGCAGCAGAAGTTGCTTATTTTCAAAATTCAAACCACACAAGTATTTTGATGAGAATTCCTTAAACATCAATATTTTATTTGTAAATTGAATTTATTGGATGAATAACTCATACATTGTATAGAGTAATGACAGCAAATGAAAAATTACCCCTTTGGGTTTAGGGCAGGGGGATGATGTTCTGCAAATGCAAATTGAAGCTAAAGGATAAGCATGGGATAGGATATTTAAAATGTCAGAATGCCCTTATTGAATTAGGATTTTAGTATGCCTTATAAAAATCGACCCAATCTCTCTAATAGTTTCTGCATTATTGTACAACTGTTGTCTTTTATGTCATCTGAGTATACATGTTAGAGTTCAGTGGTGCAAACTACAGTCTGAGTACATTACATATTTCTTTAGATTTTATTTTCATTATTTGCTTTTGACTATTTCAACACTTTCAGTACATTTGTTTGACTTGCACTGTGTATATTTGAGGAGAAATCTACTGTTTCTAAAGTTATGTGCAATAAGGTGATCTCTGACCAGATACTTTCAAAAAATGGACTTGTGCTTCAACTGTGGGAAGAAGCAGAATTTAAGAATGACACAAGATATAATATAAAAAAGTGCACTGAAAAAATCTGTAGGTGCTATATCCCCCATAACATTATGCATCTACATTCACCTGCATTCCTGAGTATCCAGTCATAAAAGATAAAGACCTTCAAAGACAAATCTTGCTGTCAATATGGGGGTGAGACAGAAGAATGGCTGGTTACCTTTAGATGACTCTCAGCCTTTATATGCATAATTTAAGCAAGAAACTCAAATGCCAAAAAATAATATTTAAGATAAATCTGCAGTGGGACAATTAATCTTCCCAAGATCTTCATGATTATTAAATCATGGAATTTCTGGTTTGAAATACCACTACGCTGGTAAGAAAAAAAAGCTGAACAAAAAAGGCATAATAATTATATAGCCAGAGTATAAAACTTGATCAAAAATGTTGATACACTATTCTTTATTTACAGGTAAATGCCATGGAAAATTATTTTAGGTATATACACGTAGGTACATACATGTAGGCAATTTTATACATAGTCTTTGAAAGTGAATAGGGGTGATAAAATACCAGAATATATTAAATTATGAAGATTCAGGGAACACTTAAAATGGTCTGCTGAGATATAGAAGTTTTTAGATGCCAAATGTTCTTTCTAAAAACAAAAAATAAAAATAGATTTTAAAAGGACTAAATCTGAAGAAATAATAAATTATTAAGCATAAGCATACCTGACATATTTTTTTACCTCAACTTTGATTATTTCAAGAGCATCTAGCAGTTTTGACTCTTACCTCTCATTTACAGTAGATCTTCAAGAAAACTAATCTGCTTATTCTATTCTAAGTATAATCAAAATAGATAAATTACTGAAATTGACACACACTATCACAGAAATCTGAGAGAAGTACTAGACAATTTTTTTTAAATGGTCATTTCTCAGTTATACAGAAGCTGAATGATGAATGATTTTAACCTTAATGAGAAGAAAGCAAAAATTGCGCTGTGAACATTTTCAAAGTTTTGTAATTTCATGGGCTGAGTAAAACCAGGCTAATATCAAAAGAATATATTTACTTTGAAATAAAGTCAGCTTTCTGTGCCCTGCCCTTAAGAAGGACAGTACAAGAATAAAAGTTGCAGTTAAAATTAACCTTGACTATGGGCCAAATGTGACCTGCTGATACATGCATTAAAATAAACAATAGTTGTTCAAATGCATCTAAGAGAATAATTCATTACTAAATGTATTCAAACCTGAAACCCCTCCTTACATGACTAATAGGCTATGCACATGACCTCAGAATCATACCTTGTAAGCCTAAGTTTCCTGAGTATTTAAAATCAAAAGAGATTGAAAAGATGAGCAGCATTACTCTTCCTTGTGGGAAAATGGAGCAAGTTTTGCAGCTGTATTACCCCCATATGGCCTGGGTTCCTGAAACCCAAAAACACAATTTTCAGTGTAAAGTCCATTCCCCCACATTTGGGCTGTGATCCTTTTCTGACTGTCATCTCACAGCTGTAATGCTGCATTGGTTTTCGTTTCTAGAGCATGATTTCATAGCTGTTGCTTATTTGAAGCTCTTTTCTTCAAACTGGAGATGAAAATGCCCCATGGTCTATGCTGCCAATAATAAATAAGAATGAGCATTACATTTTAATCACATTACAACAGCTACATTAAACCAAGGGCACTACTTTAAAGATCCATATACGGTATATTTATAAGATGTCTGAACAGAGGTAATCATAAGATACTGTAAATTCAGCTTTTCAAAGTCAGAACACATCACTCACAAACATTTCCTGTTCTTTATGTGCACTCATTCCAGAACTTCATTGAAGCTGGATGTTAGGGAAGGAAAAGACATGTGAATAGGAAGCTTACCAAAAGATTTAGCAATGACCTTGAAAACTGGTCCTGTTTGAGATGTATGCACGTAAATTAACAACAGTGAGAAAGGCCTGCCAAGGACCTGCCTACACTGAAAATATTTAACTTATTTAATGTTAGGTTCTAGTTTGACTGATAACTGGTGATGCTGAACATGATTGCCAATGGGCTATGTTGTCTACCATCTGTCAATCAACATCATGTCTTCTAATTTGTGATCTCAGCAAAAAATGAACTGAATACAGATTGGTCTGTGGGACAAACTTCTCCACAAGATGTGCAGAGCCACAGCATCCCACTCTTTCTAACCTAGTCAGTGATCTGACAAATGTGGAACAAAACACATTAGCCTCTGATATGACAATAAAATGGTGTCAACATACTGAAGTTTGTAATGAAGGGGGACAATCTGCTTCCCCATGGTCTTCTCCAGGGGCTGCAGGAGAATTTCTGCTCTGACACCTGGAACATCTTCTCCCCCTCCTTGTTCTCTGGCCTTGGTGTCTGCAGGGCTGTTTCTCACACTGTTGGCTTGGTTTTGTGGTGGTGGCAGGGTGGGTGGGGTTTTTTTGTTTAATTTCCTCCTCAGTCTTCTCTCTTCACCCTCTAGTATTTTTGCCCTTCTTGGAAATGTTTTCCTAGAGGCATCCCACTGATGTTTGAGGTGCTCCGCTTTGCCCTGCAGTGGTTTCTTTGGAACCAGCTGGAACTGGCTGTGACCAACACAAAGCACCCTCCTCAGAGGCCACCTCTGAAACCCCCCCACTGACAACACCCTGTCACCTACACCTAGTAAACACAGCTTAAGTATTACTAATGAGCCTTTTCTGTGTTAATAAGTTGAACTATGACAACAATGACCCTTTGATATATTTTAATTACACTGTTAAATCATTAAATAGGCTAAAAATACATTTTTAGCTCCAAATATAAGGTGTGTTCCTTTGTGTCCATGACAAGATTTTAAGTTTAGCCCAAGGTGGAGAAAAAAAAATGTTTTCACTTCATGCGATGTTAAAAAGCTCAAATTATGAGAATCATAACATGTAACCAGTATTAGATGAAACCCATATGTTAAATTAATCAACTGGTTAGTTTGTTATGTTGATAATAGCTCAAAATTAGTATGATATTGAGGTACTGAGAATCAATTTTCTACTAAGGGTGTGATGTGTCACTTTTGTATTAGCAAATAGTCCTAGATAGGTCCACAAGCACTTTACAAGTTGGTCATCTAATTTAAGAAAGCACTTGATCTTTGATTAAACACATCTAAGTCAATGAAGGTATGATCCCAGTTAAGGCTGCTGACACTTGCAGAACTATATGATACTCTTTATCAAGGATTCTTGCTCTTACTCTTAAACTGTCTAATTTAAATGACAGCTGAAAGCCTGAAGAACTTCCCAGCTCACAAATCTCCATTCTAGCCTTTTCCCCATTAATTTCTGTAGGGTGCTTTTATGTGTAATACTTGTGCATCAGAAATGCTTAATTCAGCAGTTACTTATGTTCTATATGGGTAACAAAAGAGGATGTTTATCAGAGTTGTTGCACAATATTTCAAAGGCATATAATTTATATTTGAAGTTATTCTCTTGAAAATAGCTAATGTTTTTAACTGTACTTCAACTTTTGCTTTTTTTGTCAAGTGACAGTTGTATTTATGAACTTCCAACGATATGCAAGACTTCCTATCTGAAAGAGCTTCTCTGCCCAGAATGATCATCACAACTGCCTTCCCTCTACACCAGAGAGTGTGGTGGGGAAGGGAGGGAAACTGAGCAAAAACTTCACTACTAGAACCATTTCTGCAGGACAGTAACCTTTTCTGTGGGGAAGATGCCAAAATAGTAATGAAGATAGTTGCCACTATTAATATCTAAACTATAAAATTCAAGAATTAGGAAAGGACATTTAACATGTCCTCAGCCACCTATAGCTTGATTTAAATGTTGTTGTTCTTGTGGTGTATCTTAAAGATTGTTAAACAGTCCTGGTTTTATACAAGACTGACCTTCATCAGATCAGTTCCACACCACTAAGGATACAAAAAAAAAAAAAAAAAAAGTTTTTGAGAAAACACCTTTATGAAAAGCAAGTTTTCAATCCTTTGTAGAATTCAAAGTAATTAACTAAGGACAAGAACTTTAATCTGTCTTTAAAATTACACAACCAGTACACCATAACCTTATTGTGAATTAACAGAATTAAAGTCTCACCAAAAAAAAGTGTGATGTTAATAGTTTACAGTTAATGGATTGCCTCTAAAAGATTCCAGCAGAGACAATATGCAATAAAAGACATGGGGGCCTACAAGTTAGTGCTGCTCTGCCAGCACTTTGTTTGCCAGATACTTGGACTGGAATACAAACTTTGAAATGGTTTCTTGACTAGGGGCTTCAGAAGGATAAGCCAAAAAAAACAGTATTGAGCACTGGTCTGCATAATGTTACAGTTAAGTCTGAATTGCTGACTCTGCCTTCAGCTTAGTTGCCTAAATTAGAGATCCAGAAGGACCTATAAGCTGTTTATTATGGAAAACTGATGATCCTTTCTTCAGAGTAGATGATTAAAACACCTCGTCTTCTCTGTGTGTTCTGAATCTCATGCTTTGGAACCAGCCCTACAATTTGAGGGTCATAACACCATAATATGCTTTCCCTTACTTCACCAGCTGTGAGGAAGAAAGAGTCCCTCTGAGGTACTGTAAGGAGAGTGATCCCTGCAGACTTCTGTGATGGTCAGTTATCTATGGGTTGCTCTTAACTAAATGCCAGGGAGGACGATTGACCAGATATTGATCAATACAGCTGCAAACACTGTTCAGTTACTTGAAGTTTTCCATGAACCTGCAAGGAGATCAATCAGGAGAGAAGGTATGCTATAGATCAGCCATACAGAATACACTTTAACTGAGGAAATTTTGGAGCTTGCCAAATAGCCTATAGCAAGGATCATACTCTCTTTTTCTGGTTCATTTCAAGAAAAAGGATAACAGCCAGCTGTTAATACACCAGTATCAATACTTTTGATATTATTTTTTTTAACTTACTAACTTAGTAAGTTAACTAACTTAGTCAGTAAGGAGTGTATCTTAACATAGCCTGAAGACAATTACCACTGAATACTATCACAGCTTTTCTGAAAGGTATGTTGACTGCTATTCTGGGCTTTCCTTATGTCCAGAAGTTTAAATTGGTTGTCTGTGCTGAATATATGGATACATAGAGAAAAGGGATGACCAGTGTATCCCTCCATGTATATTCAAGAAGTTCCCTGAAAACTTAAGCATTTTATCAATTCCTTCTATCTGAACAATATAAAACACTTAATTTAGATTATGCTGTAATTGTGGGTAATAACTCTGAAAAACTAGGTACAATTATCTTCATTATGTGAGAAGGAAAGATAAACATTGTCAGTTCTGCTAGTTTGACAACATATGGGCTTTCATTGTTAATTTCAATGTTGAGATGTTATAAGACACACAGGAGTCAAGATCAAGTGTTCCAGTTTTCCAACAAATCACCTGTGTGATTACAGGTTAGTCTTTTTGGTTAATTTGTTTTCTCGTAAACATGAATGTGAAGATTCCTTTGTCAATGCATGTATTATAATATTATGTCTCTTAAATTAGGAATATGCATGTTATTATTAATTGTATTTTTGAATAATTTAGCATTCAGAAGCAGTTTTTCTCTCTGATTCATGAAAAATGATTTTGTCTCAGGGCTAAATAGCAGACTACTTCTGGTTTGGGGTAGTAGACATGTTTAGCTACTTAGTGGACATGTTGAGAGTTCCCGTGTCAATATCTAGAACTAGCTACAAAGATGTTCAAAAGAAATAAATCCTAGTATTTTATTAATCTTTAATCCAAAGAGTCTGCATATCCTCCAATTATTCTTAATTGAATGATTCTCAGAATGCAGTGATACTGATGTAAAAGTTGAATCATTTGACATTCTTGTAATAAAATAATCTAATAACTACAGTGAAGCAAAGAAGCATATTCTGTAGGGTTTTTGATCTCCATTTGTCATAAATTTATTGGCAAAGACTATTTACTCTGTAAATATTCCATTACAGAAGCAACCTAACCAGCTAACTGTGAAATCCTATATGTCTGCCAACTGGTGATTTTGTTTTGGAACTGTCAGCACTTTTCACTGTACATAAGACAACTTACTGTGAGGGATGAAAGAATAAACAAAATCGATAGCTCAACTTTTCTTGATATTGAAATGCAGGTGGAACAAATAATCTACTGAAGCCAAGAGCACGAGTTAATTAAATCAAAAACACTCAAATGTTGTTTTGGAAACTTAGTATAGTATAATACTACTCTATTTTAAAAATAATAGTCATATTGCTTTTCCTATGCATTTCCTTTTGCTGCACATGGAAAAACTGAAGTTACTAACGTCATAAAAACAAGTCAATAAAACCGCATTTAACATTTTTGTTCACTAGGAAACTGTAGTGCACAGCTTTCCTTAGATACTTTAAAGATGTTTGTTCCTATATACAGTGTTCACAAACACAACCAGAACACAGAATCACAGAATCATCTAGGTTGGAAAACACCTTGAAGATCATCTAATCCAACCACTAACCTAACACTGTTCTCAACTGCACCATATTGCTAAGTGCTGTCAACCCGACTCTTAAACACCTCCAGGGATGGGGACTCCACCACTGCCCTGGGCAGCCCATTCCAACACCTAACAGCCCCTTCTGGAAAGAAATACAGAATCACAGAATCAACTAGGTTGGAAAGGACCTTGAAGTCCAACCATTCGCCTAGCACTGACAGTTCCCAACTACACCAGATCCTTAAGTGCTATGTAGACTCTACTCTAAACACCTCCAGGGATGGGGACTCCACCACCTCCCTGGGCAGCCCATTCCAACGCCTAACAACCCGTTCTGTAAAGAAATACTTCCTAATATCCAGTCTAAACCTTCCCTGGTGCAACTTGAGGCCATTACCTCTTGTCCTATCGCTTACTACTTGGTTAAAGAGACTCACCCCCAGCTCTCTGCAACCTCCTCTCAGGTAGCTGTAGAGGGCGATGAGGTCTCCCCTCAGCCTCCTCTTCTCCAGACTAAACACCCCCAGTTCCCTCAGCCGCTCCTCCTACGACCTGTGCTCCAGACCCTGCACCAGCTTCGTTGCCCTTCTCTGGACACGCTCGAGTCATTCAATGTCCTTTTTGTAGTGAGGGGCCCAAAACTGAACACAGGAATCGAGGGGCGGCCTCACCAGTGCCGAGTACAGGGGTCAGATCCCTTCCCTGTCCCTGCTGGCCACGCTATTGCTGACACAAGCCAGGATGCCATTGGCCTTCTTGGCCCCCTGGGCACACTGCTGGCTCCTGTTCAGCCGGCTGTCAATCAGCACCCCCAGGTCCCTCTCTGACTGGCAGCTCTCCAGCCACTCCTCCCCAAGCCTGTAGCGCTGCTGGGGGTTGTTGTGGCCCAACGGCAGCCCCCGGCATTTGGCCTGATTGAAACTCCTCCAGTTGGCCTCAGCCCATTGCTCCAGCCTGTCCAGGTCTCTGGTGGTACAGTTTGACTATGTGATAGTATCAAGTCTCTCTCCAGCTTGCCTTCTCTACTGAAAGGAATCTGAAGTTTGTATTGATTTCCAGACCTAGAGTCTAACCTCCACTGCTTACAGCAGTAGAGGTCTGTCTATAAAGACTCCTAAACCACCTTATCTTTGAATAATATGTATTTAAAATTAAAAATAATAAAAAAATCTTCCTAACATGACAGAGCTCCTCTTTTATAAGAAATGACTCAACAGCTCACGTCTTGAAACACAGCTCAGGTCTTCAATTGCAGTCTTTTTATCCCTCAGTTTTTCAACCATCTTCCCATAACTTTGGTCTTCTGCTTAGAACTGCTAGCAACAGAGATTTGGACATTTCAGGCTTGACTTTCATCCTTCTTAGCCCACTTATGCTTGTCTTCCTTGACACACAAACTGATGACAGTCTTTCAGTAAGGTTAAGGAAGGAGAAAGGGACAAGCAACAGGGTAGTAACATATAGAAATTGTTTGTTACGTTATGTGAAGAAAAGCTGAAACAGCTGAGTTATTTGCTGACATCTTGGTTTGCTCCAAAATACAAAAAGAGAAGGAAACATGAAACCCCAAAAAGGAATGTGGCTTGGAAAGACTCTTAGCCACTGTAGAGAGTCAGTCTAGACAGCTGCTCAGACCCCTGCTCAGCTTTGGCAAAGGGCAACAGGAGAGAATGTAGCAAGAATGCAGTCATTGCCACTTGGCATGTGGCCCTGAATAACTAGCTGACATGGATTCAACCATGTATTCTGTGGCAATGTTTTCAGTCAAGTCAATTCATGTAATTTATCTGCGTTTTTAATGTAAAGATGGACTTTTAATTTTACAACAAAGTGAAAAATTATTTAAATATTCAGTGTACTATGAATATCATTGTTTTTGCAATTTTTAGTGTATATGACAGCGCTTGAATTTACATGTTCTTTATCCAGAACAAAACAATGTCTTTGGCTTTCCTGAGTCCACTGTTCCATCACAGATATTTTTTAAAAATATAGAGAGTAGCCACAGTTATGTGGGTTGTCAGCTTTATCTACCATAGATATTCTTCACAGCTCTTATAGTAATTGAATAAAATCTAGTATGTATATATCACACAAAGACATACATGGGTATTTATATATGTAAATAAGTATAGAAAGAAATACATTTTTCACTCACTGTTACCAAACTCCTGCATTTGTATTGAAAGGAATATTTGAGCTATGCATTTTCAGTTTTCAGTTTTTAGCAACACAATAGCCAGCTGTACATGTCAGTCTCTTGAGTTTCAAACTGAACAAGCTCCTTCTGGCTGTACCAATAAATATAGATCCCACATAATTTTTTCTTTCTCACATCTCATATTCATTGTGTACCAAATTCCAACTTTTCTCTTTGTTTCTTTTTCAATGATTTTATGTTCTATAATGCTTTTCCTTGCAACTCAAAATCTTCCAGTAGGTCATACTGATTTTTTTTCAGCAAAGCGGGTGTCAATGATAAAAGCAGCTTTCTCAGAAAAAAACCATGATTTTAGAAATAGCAACAAATGATCAACAGGGAAAGAGAAACCATATGTTTATTTTAATTCATCAAGCATTTGTTAGATTTTAATAATTAAAAATGGTATCAACATTTTCAGGTTTATGCCTTTTATTTTGACATAATACATATTTTAAAAGGAAAATTTGCATATTTCAAACAGAAGATAATCCACCAAAAATCTATTAAAAATTTCTGGATAATTTGGAACAAAGATTTTGAAATATTTTAACTTCCTGCCTAAAGGAAAATCCTGTTTTGGACAAGTTCTATTCAATTTTCATTTTACCATCATTCTGTATTTTTCTCTCCAGTTCTGTCTATAAAACATATTCTTACCTAAACACCCATATTGTGTACTCCAAATGTCCCTTTTACTTCCTTAGAAGCATATGCTCACCTTATTTATTCATAGCATCTGATTTTATAGAACTATTCACCTATTAGTGTTAAATACAATGGGTGGGTGGAGGAGAGAGGGTGGGAACTTTGCTATAGTTGATAGACCAAATATATTATTGTCTTTGAAGCAAAGGTAGACGTCAGGGGTGTCACATCAGTTTTAGTTGTTCTGTGACCTCTGATCTTTCTTGTTTTATGATCACAAGTATGTCCTTTACATAAGTATAGTGCAAATGTGCTCATCTCACCTGATGAGTTCCAGCTGTATGGGGGAATGTGAAAACTGTAACTTTCCTATGCTTCTGCATTTATGTACATCCCATGCAGTGCCAGTGCTCCCACTCCTGCGTGAGTACACACAACCGCACAAAGGTGTGGTATTACATGATGTTATGTGATAGCATAGCAGCAAAAGCTTGCAGAGTCCTCAGAAAAGACAATAGCATGGGGTGGGGACCAGAAAATTTCGTATTTTCTGTCCTCAGGAAGTAACACAGGGTGGAATATGCTGTCAAAAAAATGAGCAGCTCTGAAGTTACAGATGGACAACATCAATGGAAATCAAGTTATCTCAGTTCCATCCCTCTCTAAAGCTAATTTTCCATGACTCCAAACGCAACTGTCCCTGTTTTTAAAGTAGTAGTGATTGTATCACATTATTATGTTTCCAACATACATATGGCATTTTAGAAATGCCATGAGTTTGTAGACCTAATTGGGAAAAACCAGCACTATACCCATGCTTCTAAGCCTGACAGATTCAGAAGTTTGGCATCAAAAGCTCTTTTTGAGTTTCAGCATGAACTGAGACAGAATGTTTCACACTTCAGATCTCAAATTTCCTTGATTCTGAGTCAATTTTCTCATTATATAAAAATACAAAGTACTCTAATAAAACAAACAAACAAACCCAAAAACAAAACAACAAAAGCCAAGAAAAAAAAAAAAAAAATCTGGGTCAGAATCATCTCCCAAATTAAGTTGGTCGTTTTTTGTTTTTTTTTAAGTAACTTGTAAGTTTTGATTTTTTATTTCTAACTAAAATGTCTTCAAATTGTCTTAAAATTCAAATGTAATTGCCTTGAAAATCAATTATAATTTTTTCAACCCTCATTGCTCCATGTGAGGAAATACTCAAAACAGTCACAGGAAAAAACATAAGTGAAACATGGGAGCAGACTTTTTATTGCCTTAAACATTTTGTACCAGGTAGAGAAAGTTTACAGAGCATGAGAATCATCCATGTTGACCAGAGAGAGGGCTCTGTAGGACACAGATGAAGGTGAGCACTAAAACTACCTCAAACTCAATCAGAAATAGAAGAGAAGCCAGGCAGATGTGTGCTTTCGACAGATGTATGCTTTCAACAGTTTTCTGCAGGAAGTTGAATGAGGTCATAGCCTGTGCTTGGTCACCATCAGGGCTTGGCTTCCCATCCCTCAGGGAGCAGCTGGCCCTCACTGCTCCCTGATAGGAATGGAGAACAGTGACCAGATGTTTAAATGATTATTTTTTGAATGTCAGGAAGCAGCTTTCTTAGCTGGCCTTCAGCAGGGATGGGTCCTAGATTTTCAGCACAGGCCTTCACTGGGTGTGAAAGACAGCAGCTCAGGAGAAGATAAGCTGTTGCAGGAACCAGTCCTTACACTTCTAGCAGTGAGAAGCACATGACAAAACTCAAGGAGAGTTTTGACCTTTGTCTCCTTTACCTATTACTTCTAGTGCAGGCTGGAGACAGTTTAAACTCATCAGCATAGATTTATCTGGATAATTATATAACATTTCCCACAACTGGAGGAACTTACCTTAGTTATTAAGTAAAACCAGCTTCAATAGGCAACACCTAGCCTATCGCAGACTCGAATAATATTTGAGGGTTTTTTTTTCCTACAGAGCTTGGAAATTGTCTTATAGGTTACCTGGTGGAAAATCTGTAATACTGTAAAGTCTACAGTAAGCTCTGCTAACAGATGTTGAGTTTCTATGGAAGCTATACTCGTAGCAGAGACATTTATACAGTCTGATGAGGTGAAAATTTTTTTTTCTCCTTATTTTTGACTGATGTACACATTCCACTCTTAAATTTTGCCTTTGGAGCAACCTTATCATTTCTGCAATTATTTTTTTTTTCCATTAATGTGAAAAATGTTTGATGTCTGAACAACT
The DNA here is from genome assembly GCF_965140245.1 of Athene noctua. NCBI lineage: Eukaryota > Metazoa > Chordata > Aves > Strigiformes > Strigidae > Athene > Athene noctua. The sequence continues at coordinate 63,617,891 of NC_134038.1, forward strand.
CTTTCTGTAAGAAAAAGCTTCATATCTCTGTGGAAACCCTCTTCAAATCTTCACGTCGTAGTGGGAAGAAAGTCCTTCATAAAAGCTCACATTGTTTGAAGCAATTATCTTAATCCCTCTCCAATGAGTAGATACATCAGTTTGAAGATATCTACCTAAGTGAGCAGGGCCTTTCACTCTGTTCAGGCACTGTGTTTATTTAAAGTCCTTTCACCACTGTCAGTGTTAGTATATTAATCAAATGTCACTCATGAAGCTGAGAAATGTGCATATTGCATAGTTAAAATAATAAATCCATTTTACAATACTCAATTCAGGCTTTAGAAAACAATGCAATGAAAATTAAAGCTGGTTTAGACCATTTTATTAAACACCAAAGCAGCACTGGATAGCAATATAAAATCCAATAGCAAGGGGGGAAAAAAAGTGAGGCCACCTATTGTGTGTATATATGAAAGTATGTATTGGAAGTATCTGTGCAAGTGATATATATGGTGACTGTAACTATCCTACATTAAAATAATGTTTAAAAATAAAATTTTACAGCTTTACTTGCTATCCTAAAGCAACATTTTTGAAGGTGTTTTAGAATTAGTTGCTGAAACGTTATGTTCAGCTAAATTGCTTCTGAAATATTCGGTGTAGACCTACAGAGTGGCAAAGTACTCGTTATAAATAACATTATCTGCAGCTAAAATAATGCTGGTTTCATGGTTTCCTATAAGGTGAAAATGTCGTTTCATCTACCAGTAATGAACATTGTCAACTTAAACCAACTGAGAGTTGAAACAATCTATTTTACCAAGTCACATAAAATAACGTAGATATTTAAAAACAGAAAAAATTTCAGCAAAGTTACAAATTAGAGTAATGTTCACTTCTGTCACAGCAGTGTGTCGTGCTTATTATAAATTGTTTATTCATTATCTCACTCTCAAATAATACTGGACAGCAACTTTCATGTTTAGATGGCTCACATTTTTTACTCGATTTTCAATTTTCAAATGGATTTTCAAGAAGTTTTGAAATTTCTGGAATCTTTAGTTCATATCTGCTTCGATTTAAAAAGTAATCTCAAAGACATTTATCTCTAATGCAACATTATTTTAAAAGATTTTGCCAGTGGTATCACTGAAGAAATTAGTACAGTAAAGGATGTCCAAGAAGAAATTACTATATAATCACAAATGTTACTGTAATCACTAAAATTTCCTTGGGTAAGATCCTCTGTCATTTGCTGACCTTTTCTTCTTTATCCATTCTTTGCTCTTTGATTAGAAATTCAGAGCTAGTGAGAAGGGTTCATTGCTCATTCCAAGAGACAGACAGGTCACAGAAGAGAAGTGAAGCACGTATTTCAAGAACTGAAGCAGCATTCGCAGGTTTTGCTTTGAATAAGACAAAAATAGCTATCCACAAAACTCAGGTTTGGGGTGTTTTATTATGGTAAAGGTTTCATTTATGTCACTTCATTTAAGAGACAAAATTTTCTTAATTCTACTTTTTTGGTTTTTCACCTTCTGCCTAAATCCAAGCATGTTAAAATGTATGTTTCTCCTCTCTGCACACCTCCAAAAAAGATATCTCTAAACTAGCTTTGAATCATAGCCTCTATCTAAGGAAAAGCATTCCCTATTGTGCTATAATCCTCAGTACCACGAGTATTTTGAATTTTATTGATGTCTTGGAGAAACTTAATTCATACCGAGGCAGTACTGTGATGAGTTGATAAAGGAGTAATTTTCCCCACTCAAAAACTATTTCACATGGTAATATGCATTCCCATTTTGGTTCCAAATACTGTTATGTTGAATTAGAAATTAACAATGGAATTTAAATAGAAATTAAAAATCTCTTTAGAGAAGAAAATATGACCTACTCTTATATCATGACATTAAAATTCACCCGCGTGCAGTTATGAGAGTTTTAATACAACATGTTTTATATTTGTTATTGACCATGTGCAACTTCTAGTTTTGTTATCAAGAGCAACACTTACTGAACATGGGAACATAGGAATGGTGTCATGCCATTATAAGCAGCAGTATTATAATCTTTTTCATAAAGTGAGCAAGCATCACTAAAACGTTGACAAATGGAGGGGTTTTTGAGTGGATTTTGTTGCTGTTCTCCCACTCCTTTAGAAGGATACTCAGCTTTTTATTGCACAGGTCTTAGATGTCTTTTATATTCCTAAGGTTTGTCCTAGTGGATCTGCAGCTCTGCCATCCACCTTCCACTCATATCTCTCTGCCCCCATCTTCATGTAAAATACTCCAATCCTCTTCTGTGCTGATTTTGCCTCTCAACTTTGCGTCATCTGCAAGTTTCATTAGCATGATCCTACTGTTTGCACCAGTGTCACTAGTAGAAAATGTCTGCTCCTAAGACTAAACCTCAAGGAGCTTAATGAAGAAACCTATCTATCAAAACCATTGTCCTCTCAGCAAAGGTGTTTGTACTTACCAATACTTTCTGTAGAAATTGGGCTCCCCTGAATTTTTAAATAAAACAGTGAATCATTTTATGCTAACTGAAACAAATAGTTGTGAATGCTGAGGATTCAAATTATTTGAGTATTCAAGTATTTGAAGATGTTCTGAAACATTTTGTGCTACAAGAAATGACACATTTCAAAATTGAGAACCTTTCTTTGATGAAAAATTCAGGGCCCTTCTGTTGTACACCCTTTTGGTCAGTCAGATTATTTAGACTGAATGTCTTGCTCATTATGTATCCTTTGTAGAATACATCAATATTGACTTTGGGATAATTGAAGTAATGCATAAAAACACATTTTCACAAGCACGAGCACATGCATTCCTACCAATTGTACACAAAATAAAGGGATTATAAACTCAAATAAAATTATATTAGCTGGAAGTTAATAATAGACACTATCTTCACCAACACTGATAATGTAGTTCATGTTTCCCTGCCAACTACTATATTGATAAAATACTTAGAAGGATCATAAAAGATTTTCAAGGTACAAGCTTTCCTCAAAAAAGTGTATTAAATAGGCATTGGAGGGAAATCCATATTCTACTTGCACCACTGAGCACTAAAATACAGGCATTCTTTTTTCTCCTAAGGTAATTTCTAACCATAAGCCAGTCATTCAGAGAAATTGCATCCCTAACTCCTTAAGGCTAAGCATCTTTCTACTGTAGAAAATGCTATCTAATTACACTGGCAAATAAAAAGCCTTCTCAAATTGAATTCCCTGTGACAGTAACATGTGATGACATTTGGTGATGTTTATTTCTTTGGAGTTTCTTCTCATTGCAAGAACAGTCTAACCTGTACAGGCAAAATACTTTGCTATAATTCCATATGCTTTCAGATTGACTAAAAAGAAAGCTATTTAGGCCTTATGGGAACTATCTGGGTACAGTAGAGGTGTTTATGGGATTTAGGTAAAAATCTCTATATATTGGAACGTGAGAGTTAATATACCACTTTAAAAAAGACAAAAAACCCTTAGCCTTGTTATTTGCAAACCCTTGAAAGTAGTGGTCTAATACCAGAGATAATCTTCCAAATCTAAAAATCAAACATGCTTAATTAGAACAGACCAGAACAGCAGGGGAAAATCTCTAGAAACATCTACTTTTATGTTGATTGCCACTTAAAACCACAAGAGACACAAATGCTTAATATGAGGTGATATCACAGGCAACTACCTTTTATTCTGCCTTTTGAATGAAACAGTGGCTTTGGGGAATTATGCACTAACGTTGATTTTAGTGAAAACTGCCATGCTATAGGTTTGCAACTGCAGAATGAATTTCTAAGGGAGGACAGTTACTCCAGTCAGAGATCTTCAGAAATTTCATGGTTATTGCACTGAACTTTAGATATCATTATTCCTATAGAGGTAGTTTAATGTCATTGTAGCATACTGGTACCTTAGACAGTTTAAATGATCTAGTTCAGGTACCAGAAGCAGCCTAACAGCAGCTGCACGGAGCTCTTGCAGCTGCACAAATCTGTATTAATTTACCTTGCTGAGAAGACTTGATAATTCCCTCAAGCTGAGCTCCGCATTAGCATGGTTAGCCTGCCTGCTTTTTTAAGTCAGGTTGAGTAACTTTGCAGTGCAGGGTAATACAGTATAAAAGAAATCACCAAGGCTTGAAAGCTGTGAATATGGTCAATGGTCTTGCTGCACGTTTACTAGCAGTTATAGCTCATCTATCGCTGTGGTGGTGTCCATGGCATATAACAATATGCAATGCATACTTTTCTTCTGCATCACGATATCATGTAATAATGCATGTGCTCTGTATTATTTCTGTCTTAAAAATACACCAGTCTGTTGTAGCCTTAGTCTAGATTTAATCTTTTTCACTCAATATGAATGGCAGAAACAGGGCTGCAGTAGAGGGTCTTTCAGGACTCAGCAGAACTATTATGTTTAAATCCTGTTTCCTTCTTCTGTTTTGTCTGTAGCAGTATCTTTGATTTCCTAGATTTTTGCCATGGGAACTGTTTATCTGATTCTCAGTGCCATTTCAGCATTGATCTCAGGAAGTGCTTTCTCTGTCCAATAACATTTTTGTGACAGATGGTGCAAATGACCATCACATTGATGTTAGAATAGTGTGAAATGATATTGCTCACTGCTTGATGTTTCACCAGCTGGCAACAGTGGATGACTAGTAAGGATAAGTCTGGGGGAAAAAAAAAAAAAAATCTGTGTCCATGTTTCTCTGATTTTTGGAACTAAATTTTAAGGATAACTCCTCTTCATACTTTTCTAAATGTCTTATCCTTATATGTTTCTTCTTGACAATGCCCTAGATCTCTATCGACATTTGCAAAGAAAATCTCTTTCCAAAGGAGGCAGAGTTCATTATCTTAGACATTCTTTCTCTTTAACCAATCTGTTATTTAAAATCTTCTATTCTTTGCGGTACAGGCAGGTTTTCAGTGAATGTGTGCAGAATATACCATTTCATCCAGACACCTCGAGGTGTCTCAGCAGGTGCTGGGTTGCTAGCTGTTTTGGTCCACCAAGCATGTCAGGAATTCACTTGTCTGGAACAATGAAGTCTAAATGTAAGAAAATGCAATCTTTATCATATTTTCTTCCTAGTACACACATCCTGACCCTCCCTATTTTGCATCTCTAAACTAGAATCAACATTAAAAATATGCAAATTTCTAGCTTCAAGATGACTGGATTTTTCTTGTAAGGTGAAGCAATCATTTCCCTATTTCTGTTTGTACGGCATGTCTCTACTCATTGTATCTTCATCAAATTCCCTTCTCACATGGTCCACAACCCTTGCTTGTTTACTGCTCTAAGATCAACAGTTCCCCTGTTTCCTGCTCCGTCAAGCTTCAGACTGCTGGTCTCTCATGTCATTTTCTTCCCTAATTTCTGCGAGACTCCTTTTTCCAAACTGCTGGTGAAAAGACTGATGCCAGGTCTTCTCCTGACTCCTGAACTTTTTAGTAAAATGCATTATCTTTTTCTCTAATTTAAAAGACACTGTTCCCTCTAGGCCATAAAAAAGTCTACAACACATAAAGTACCATGCATGTGATAGAACTGGAGAGTTCCCTTTTACTCTGAAAGAAAGACAATGTTGTGCAAGACCATTCCCAATTACTGCCCAGTCTGTTTGAGCAGCAGTGTTAAAAAAGGTAGGAACTTATTTAGCAAAATGAACCTTGGTTAATAAAGCAAGAAACATTCAGCTTTTGTAAGACTGAAACCCAGGTAAAATTTCTGTTTAGTTATTTTCTGGTTTTTATGTTAGAGAGTTTTGAGAATGTTTTGCAATGATTTATGACAACTGCCTGTTCTCAAATGTAGCTATGAGTAAAACCATCTAAAACACCTGCAGAAAGAGACAAGAAACTTCGCAACACTAAAAGATATCATATTTTTAGAATCATTCAGCAAAAAATATCTAAGACATATTCTCCTTCCCATCCATACAACTAAAATTCTAAGTTGTCATTTTATGTTACATTTAATGCTGAAAGCTTTTCTCTGAACATGATTGGGGTTGTTCTACTGCTAACCATTCAGAATTTTATCTGACAGATCAGATCCCTGATTTGTTTCTTTGACCAGATGATTCATATGTCTGAATGCTTTTATCACTTTTTTGCTTTTACTGTAATATCAGACTTCCACAACTTGTCTTCAATTCCACTTCCCTTTTAAACTTTTCCCTTCAGTAAATGAGAAATAGCAGTTTCACTTCTGACTGCTCCATGTAGTAGTCAGAAGTGTATGTCAGTAGCTGTCAGTAGCTGCCATTGCCCTTTTGTTGTGTGTTTGGTTTTGGTCACTCTCCCTTATGCTGACACTCGGCATTTGGAAAATCAGCACTACAATACCTTTCTGCAAACCTCCCACTTCATGAAGCTTCACCTAAGGAACAATAATAAAGCTGAAAATGTGAAGCACTGACTACCTGTCATATCCACCGCTCTGTAATTTAATTTGCTCTTTATTTATGATCACCAATCATCCTGCACCTGCCTATCTCTTGTGATAAAATACAATCACAAACTCTCGGGCACTTTTTTTTTTGTCCTGCATGTACTGTAGGAACAGTGGGACCATAGTCCGAGATTAACATATTTGCAAATACAAACAATAGTTACTGGAGACATCAGTTATATTGAAAGGAAATATTTCAGCTTGGTTTGCATATTGTATATTAACACAAAAGCATCTTGTTGGAATAAATTGAAACAGAAAGGTTACTGTGATTTGGCAGAGTTACAGAAGGTAAACACTATTGTATTGCATATTCAGCTTTAAATCATAACCCCATATTAACTGCATGGTAAAAGGCAAATGAAAGTATTTGTTTAAAGTTCACCCATAAGGGAACTCCATGTTATCTGATTTTAATACTTAAGAACAACTAGGTCACCTTCAGAAGCTTCCATTGACTGTACACTCAAGTTTAAATTTGCATATTGAGGTCAACTAGACAAAATGTGTTGGTGTGGAAAAACATCTCGATGAGATATAGAGTATTTTACCTTCATCTCTGAGGGGTTTACCACATCCCTTCACCACATACTCTGTTATGTCCCATTGCTTCAAAAGGACAAACACTGTAAAATCTGCCCTTTAAATGAATTCTATTAAGATGTAAAAATTTGTATCCTACTGATTTTATACCAGGCCTATTGATATAAGCTATTGGAAGTAGCAAGATTCCATATAGAATGAAGGAAAAAAAAAAAAAAGAAAAAAGAAAAAACCAAAACCAAAGGAAACCAAAACAAAAAAAAACACTGAAAAAGCTTTCTAAAAAGAAATTTTCCCTTTTGGAACTTTACTTTTTAAACAATCCAACTTTTCCTTGTCTTCATCCTAGAGGAAAAAATTTCTTGGTGAAATATAAAATATTTTTACTATACTGCATATTTTGAAAACAACAATTACTATAACCTAAAATATGGAAATATTTTATAATTTATTTCCTCAGACTCTTAGCAGCTTTTGTAGTCCTTCACATTTTATTACTCTTTTAGCAAGCAAGACCACAAACTGACCATCAGTAAAGTTTATCAAATAGTAAAGAAGAATCTCCATGACATAGGAAAAAGAGAAGGATATTTATGTTCTGCTCCAGGAATAACGATGCTGATGTTCACATATTTGCTTTTCTATTTTGTCTCTGCTTAACCTTCTCTCTCCCAAGAGGAAAGACACTTGCCACTGACAAATTATTCACATTGTGTCAAATGACACTAATCAAGTAATTTATTAGCATAAGTTTTCAACTATTCCTCAGAACAACAGCATTAAATAGGCAATTAATTCTCAAGTCATGCTGTGGTTATTAATAGCAGCTGAAATGGAGAAGGACAGTGTAGCAGGAACAATTTGGTCAATTGGGTAAACACCACATATAACCCCAAGTAACTTGATTTATTCTTTACCTAACATTCAGCTTGGTCTATGCAGTCCATATGAAAAAAAAGGTTTGTGTGACGATCAGCAAGGAAATACTGATCCAGGGGAAAGTGAGATTATAAAGATGTGGTATTTGAATAATAAAAAAGAGTTTAGTTTCTTAATGCTGCTCCACTTGGTTTCAGACTGATATTAAGTGGTCAGATTTTCATAATACTTCCTCATCTTTCCCTATCTGCAAATCAGTGTCAACAATTTCACACTGAGAGTCCCTTTCAAAAATTGGCTTTATGATCCTAATTCATCATGTTTTAGTATGCACTTCCAGTAGTACTTTGATTCAAAAGTATCCATCATTTTCTATTTCTATATACATTGTTTTAGACTTAGGTGCAGAACACATTTCCCACAAAAGGTCATTTGCTGCATGTCTCTGAGCAAAGAACAACATGCAATCAGACAAGTTTTTCACAGTCCTATTGGCTCACCATCTCCCTGACTCATCTGATTAAACTGCATTTATGTGATTTAATGGTAATGAGATAGTCAGTGAGTACTGTAAATGAATGGATGTTCTGTTAATAAGTAAAGCTCCGGTCTTGTCACTTGCCCCTGCTCAGCAGAAATCTGGTTGAGAACAACGGTTCCAAGTGCTAAACAAATTATTCCACCTCATAATGTTCCAGCTGAGTAAAAATAACTAATTTGCAATAAAATTATGAAGATATAACAGGAATCTTAACAGTATGTTAATCATACCATGTACTATTAAACTAACTGAACAGTAATTGATCTGGTAACAGATCTGGTGTTAGTCTACATACATGTTGTACGTTTATTAACATTATTTCTGGTTTACTTTAAAAAAAATCCTCCCATACTTCTCTGCATTTGAAAAACGCTGCTGAAAGTAAAGTATGGGGTTCTTTTTCTATGGATGAGGACATAAATTGCCTAGCTATCCATAAGAACTCCTGGACTGCAAGCATACAGAGAGTTGTTACTGAGAATGTCACTGAAAATTAGGGTTTTTTCTACTGAATTATTTGCTCAGCTAGTTCTTCAGGTTAAGTACAATCATGTTGCTGAAAAAATTACGGAGCTACTAGGCCTCTGCCAAGCTGTGAATTTTAGTAGCATTCAGTTATCTGAATTACATTTGAAGCTCTGATATCTCTGTACTGATGAATATACTTTCTGCCATAAATTGAGAACAGCAGTAAAGTTGTGCTGTCCCCTTGTGTGATATCTTCATCCTGGATGACAAGTGTTTATCCTTTCTCCTCCTCCTCCCAGGCTAGGAGGAAAATAGATGCTGAGAAATGGTTGGGCTCATTCTGTTTCCGTCAGGCTGAACAAGTTACTTCTTCCTTCTCTCTTCACATTATATCCTCCCACTAACTGCTGTTCTGCTCATTTCCCTGGTTTCACTGATACTATTATTGCCTAGAAGCAAGCTGAAAAACCCAGGTGAACAGCAGGCCAGATCTGCATTTATCACCTGTAGAGATGCTGTGCATCTTACTTCTCATTCTTGGCATCCTATTTTAAAACCAAGTACAATTTAATTGCTGTTAATTGAAATTACTTTGAGTGTATTTCACACCAGCATTTGCCTACTGCTGTGTTAATTGAACAGCTGAGCTATAATTTTCATTGTTGGAGCTGGCTTTGGGAGGACAGCTATATCTGTGTATCGTGGCTACTGAGTTTATGGTTTTATATATGTGTGAAGTTCAGACAAAATTTTTGGGGTGCTATTATAACACCTTAGGAATAAATCTAACATAATTACCTGGAGACATGCCACAAAGATTCCGTCAGTTCTCTTTACCATGTAGCATTTTCTTCCTGTCTACCCAAACACACATATTTGTATATTTTCAAGATACAAGTGTCCAGTGAATATCTGGACTTACAGTTGGTGGAAATTAGCTGATTATTCAGGAACCATTTTCCCTGGAGTCCCAAAATCAAAAAAGACAGAAGTCCTTGAAGACCGAGCCAACATTAACCTGCAGGATCTCCACTGCACCTGTCTTATTCCTGTGTATCACTGTAGAAAATGCAGGCAAGGCAGATGTTACCAAAACATCTGTAGTAACAAGTGGGGTTTGAGGGAAAAGAATTTGTGTCACTCTTGCTTCACACAGAGTCATGAGCCAAGTGCAAGGGTGGGTAAGGGCAAGGACCTAAAATGATGATACTTTTCTTCTGATAAGCTAAAATAATGTGCACATTTCAATGAAAATGTCAGGGAAGATGAAGAGGAGGCAGAGTCACAACAAGGAATACTGGGTTGTGTCTTATCCTTGGAAAAGTTCAGAGTGGTTTTGTCTATTTAGGAGTTTCACATACTCATGAAGGTGCAAATTATACATCTGCAATGGTGGGAAAAAACCCTACTAGGTCTCCTAAGACATTTCTTTCTAATATTTCCCCACATTTTCTTATGCAAACATGGTTTCCGAAACAAAAGAACAAATTTCTGCCTATAGGAATGTCCATTAAAATATGATGGAAATTTCTAATGCTGAGTATCCATAACACTAATTGTAGTTGATTCTTATAACACAAGGGCTCAGGATCATTAGGAGATGCCTCCTTTCTCCTGTTTTCAATAGCTTTCTTAAATGTTTTTGTTGTTTGTTTTTTTTATAGATATTTGGGGTGGAGGAAGAGAAAGATTTATATTCTCTTGAGGGAAATAAGTAAACATAAAATACTGCAAAGCCTACCACAACAAACTGCATATCACTATTGTAGACAAATAGGACACTATTCTTATGCAAAAAGGATTATAAACTCATCCTTGAAAGGCAAATATCAATTGTCAGCATTTATGCTGACTTCTTAAGCAGTTTAGTCACAACAACTCATTATTCAAAAAAACCCTAGACTAATTTCTCTCTTTAACCTTGTCTGGTGATAAGAAGATGTCTGCTAGAGGTGGTACTTGAGACTTGCAAGCAAGTAATTTTTAAAACTTGCAGTCCAGGGAATGCCACAGATTTTAACATCATTCCTCAGTTAAAAAATAGAAAGAGCATCGCCAAGCTCAGATTTTTTAAAAACTTAGTATCTTTTGCATATATTCCTGGAGTTAGATTTTGACTTATTCAGTTAGGAATGATTTAAGCAGGTGAGAATTGTCTCTTTCAGTGCTGTCTTGTGAATAAGGGAATGCATAAATCATTATAGTTCTTTCTGGGTTCACCTAGACAGCTCAGCAGACCAGCACATGGAGCCCTGTGATGTGACTCTCTATCAGCACTTGAGGTGCAACTCTTCAGCTTAGCCCAGTCCAAGAAAATTATTAAGGGAACTTTCTTAGTTGCCAGGAACTGCAGTTTTGCCTAGCCCTCTGTGGTGGTTTGACCTTGGCTAAATGCCAGGTACCCATCAAGTCGCTCTATCACTTTGCCCCCTTCTCCCTTTTTTCTCAACAGGGCAAAGAGGGGAAAGAAAATAAGACAGGAAAAAAACCCCCAACCCTTGTGGGTAAAATAAAAGCAGTTTTAATATAAGCAAAGTGAAGCAAAGGTCTGTGCATGGAAGTGAAAAGAAAACAGATCTATTCTCTCCTTCCCATGAAGAGGTGCTGTCGGCCCTTCTGAGGAGCAGGGCTCCCATACGCATATTGGTTGCCTCGAAGGACCAAGGGTGACCCCACCCCCTTCCTCCTTTCTCCCAGCTTTATACTGAGCAGATGTCACATGGTCTGGAATATCCCTCTGGTCAGTTCAGGTCAGTGTCCTGGCTGTGTCCCCTCCCAAGATCTTGCCCACCCTGTCCCACTGGGGGAAATATCAGAAAGAGCCTTGGTGCTGTGTAAGCACTGCTCAGCAGCAGCCACAACACCAGGGTGCCATCAACACCCTGCCAGCTCCCAGCATAAACCACAGCACCGTGAGGGATGCTATAGGGGAAAGCCAGTTCTGGCTCAGCCAGAACCAGTACACCCTCATGTACATAATAGATTAGTACTTGATCAATCACAAACCTTCACTGTACACTAAAATTTCTTTTAATGGAGTTGAATAAAAATATCTAGCATACAATTTTTGGCAGTACTTTAAAATAAATGATAACATTTCCTTCTGCAGCATCCAATGCAATATCATAATTTAAAATAAAAAATATTTATTCAGCTTTTTAAATAAAAAATATCTTATTAGGACATTTAGCCATCATAAATCTACAAAGGGGATGTCTGCCTTCAGTTTTAGAATGTACAGAAGTAATGAGGCTAACATGTCCAAAGTGGATTTTTTTTGAGAACCTGGAATGGATAATCTCAGAATCACAGAATCATTCAGGTTGGAAAAGACCCTTGGGATCATCGAGTCCATGCTACAGAAAATCCTTAATGTGTCTAGTCGTCCTCATTCAGTCAAAGTGACCACAAAATATAACCACACTTATAGAATCAATATAGAATCTTATTCTTCCCCTTTCTTTCCACAATTCCTAGCACTGAATCTCATGACAAAGGTAGAAACAGTAATCTTAAAAAAAAAAAAAAAAAAAAAAATCAAACATCCAGGGTTCTATTCCACATGCAAGCACACAGATAGCTAGTTCACTTTTCTTTTTCTCCCCATCATGCATTTATTTCATCTCCAGAAACTTAGACTTTGAGATTCCATCCAGAACCTAAGCCTCAAGTTCATAATCCAAATCCACTTGCAAGTTCTAAGAAATAAAACCAAATTCTAGCTAATCCATCACCTCTTTTCCTAAAGATAGACAGAACCTAGAGGCCATTTCATGCCACTGCTGCTTAGGCTTCTCACACTAGCAAAGTACGTTGGAGTGGCAGTGAGAGGAGGAAGCAACAGGACAAGACACATTCTCCACTCTCCCTTCTCAGGTGTTGCCATATGGTACAGCTTTGTGCCTGCACACGTCTTTCATTCTCTGCTTTCTCCCATGGGCAATCATCCATCATCCATCATTGCGCTATGTTTAGCACTCTGCCAGTACAGTCTGCACCACTCCAGGGGTTCGTTCTGCTTTGGTTATGCAAACCCCAACATCATTGCTTATTTCCTATGGCCTAGTACGTTTCCCTGTGCAATTTAGCTTCATTAGAGTTACTGTACAGCATGCAGAAAAAGATCATTTTTCTTTTAAAGTATCTCTGCATAAAACATTACAAATTCAAATTACGAGTTCATGACTTAACAAGAGATAACCCTGGCCTTGCTCAATGTAAGGTCAGCAAAGATTTTCCTCTACTGGCGAAAAAAATGTTCAGTGAATAAAGACTTTAGAAACAAGATCGTTTTAAAAAAAAGAGCAATGCAAATGGTTTCAGCATGTGCAGTAACATTATCTTTAAATCCAAACACCAAATTGAAAAATACTGAGTATTCCAACATCAAAAGCAGTGGCTCACCAGGTAATAAGATGAAAGCAGTGTGAAAATTCAGGGAGGCATTTTGCAAATTACGTGTCTAGAATAATAATAATAGTAGTAATAATGATATACATAATGCATATATTAATAGTTCTATACATACATACAACTCTATATATTCACTTTTTTTAACATATATCTGTATTATATATCTGTAAAATTAATCATCCTTTATAGGAGGTTTTTTATATACACTTTTATATATAAATGCATATATGTACATTTATATATTCACGCATGCATGTGTGCGTTTGTGGGTACATGAAAGCTTAATCATATATATATATATATACACAAGTTATTTACTTGAAAAATATATGCATTTTAGAGTTTTCTTTTACAAAAAGTAAATGATAGGGCAGTGATAGTGTTGCAAATGGGATAAGCTGGTTACAGTGAAGTGAGGACAGACTGACCTTTCAGAGGAGCCAGCAATGATTTGCATGTGGTAATCTCTTCTCTGTATTTTTTCCACCTCACTCTTTTCGCTCTCTCGGGCTTGCTAAATTAGTAAGTCACATTGTGGCTGATACACTTAACAAGAGAGGTCATTTAGTGAAGTCTGGGCCAGCACATCCTGCTTGAACAGTATGTGATATCTACAAAATCCCTTTCTTTCCTGCGGGGAAAGCAGACGCTTCATCAGCTTTGCTGTGCAAAATGCATTCTTCTGCAAGTGGTACTTCCAACGAAAAGAGTATTGAAAATCTTCACTCATACAGACAAAGAGCCACCCAAGTTGTACCTCGCTGTACCACAGTGAAACCACAGGCATCTGTCTGCATGACAGCCTTCTGCATGGATCAGCAGTGGCACTACATTAATGCTGTGGGCCAAGACATTGCACTACTTCTGTGAAGCACATCTTGCAAGGAGACACAGTGGAAGGTGAAAGGCAAGAGAGGTCTGGGGTCACTGTACCCATGATTGTTTTGCCCAGGGCCTGGAAACACAACATTAGAAATGTCACCAAGCTCCTCTGGGTGAGTGGACAGAAATCTAGAGCTCAGCCCTATATCCAGATCTATCAGTGGAACTACGCCAATGAAAAATGTTTTATCTCCAAAACTGTTCTGGCAAAGTAATGTTAAAAATACAATTCCCCATTCACTTCTAGGTAAAACAGAAAATAAATCCAGCTTGGTTTTTTTAGTCTCCATGTCCCATTTTTTGTAGTTTCTTCTGATGATTTTAATGTAATTGCCTACCGCTGTCTTTAAAAGCAAATACTTAAAAGAAAAAAATTTAGCTGGATCTCAGTCAGGCCTCTAGAATTAATTCCTTTCTGACAAAAGAAAATGTGATCCTAGTGCATGCAGTGAACTGCAGGGGAAAATATTAATAGTTAGATGTTCAAGTGCCTAATTTGCTGCCGCTGACACATGGGCAGACAGATACAGTATCTAATACCTAGCAATTAAATTAGATTGAAAATGAATGGAGGTTTGAAACTGAGTCTATCAAGACAAAAAACACTTAGGAAGTTGAAGCTTAAAGTACTGGAAGATTGCTCAGGGTTTTCTAATATCAATATTAAAAAAAAAAATCACTATACAGTAGGGAGTGAGTAATCAGTAAGCTAAGCACTCTGTGGATTTAGCACTCATTCTACAGAAAATTGCAGCATGTACACTGCTAGCCAAAATACAATAATAATTCAGTGTCAATTGCAGTGTTTTTACTATAACACTGCGTTACTCTAAAGTGTGCTTTTTAGTTACAATATTTTATGTGAATCATTAATTCTTATACTTAAAAAAGTGTATCCTTGAGCTATAAAAGATATGGTATATCTTCATTCTTTACAATCTGCAAAAAAATATTATCCTGATGCCCATCATTTTGAAGCAGATATAAAGAATGACAGCACCAGCTGGGTTTAATAGTATGTAGTGCATTCTTCTATAAAGCCATTTAATACAAGTCTGACTCCTATAAAGCTGTTTAATACAAGCCTACCTCACGCTGGTTTCCATTTTCACCGATATTCTCTACAGCTCATCTGGTTTTAAAAGAACAGGACCCAGACCTATTTTCAGGATATCCAGGGTAAATTGGAGGGAAAAAATGACTCTGGTGGGTCACAGACCATGCCTAAGCTCTAAGTAGTTGCTCAGTTTTAGTTTGTAGCTGTCTGTTGACCCTCAACACCCTCAGTGACCATACTCCAGGGTTGTTTATCAAAGCACAGGCTGCTGTTTCTGCTATTTATCATATCCACCAAAACATCAACAATAATAGCCATAAACAAAAAACTGAGGACTTCTCATCAATTTACAGTTCTATTTTACAAGTCAGTAGTTTAAGTGTTTTCCTATATTTTCAAAGCAAGCAGAGACAGACATTATTAACAGCAAAACAAACACACAATAGATTTTTTGGAAATTGGAGAGGGCTTTTCCATCCTGAATGACTCCTTGCCTCTTTCTGCTTTATATAACAATTCTTCAATACAAATGATGTTTTGTTTAGTTATATCAGCCTCAGATTCATCAGTTTTAACGGAACTGTATTTGTCTGCAATAGATAAGTCTTTCTCTTTCTTCTCTACAGTAGTCTTGTTTCATGGCTCAGAAAAATCTCCTTGAGTTTCTCTGTTCTTTCTTATACAAAAAGCAAAATTGTTGCATGGATTCAGGAACAGAATCAGAAGAGGGTGAATATTTAGCCTCAAAATTAAAATTCAAACTCTTTCTGGGAAACACCAAAGTTGAGAACTGAAAACGTTCTAGGGGTAGCAGGGTTAATGAGTCTTATTTACAGAAAACAATTTGAGGGCCTATTAAACTTCCACATCATGTGAAGATGATCCTTGACCTAGTAAGTTAATGAGCAGGGGTTTCCACATGCCCAAGATAAATGCCAGGGTATAATTAGCAGCCCTGAAACTCAGAGGAACAGGAAGACAGATATGGATTTCTTTCAGTGAAATTGAACATCAGACAGACCATTGAAATGCCTGAAGAGAAAATCCAAGATGTTTGGATGGCTTGCAAAAGGGCTGGGAGATTTTAAGTCTTTTTTTAAAGTGCTCTCAGATTTCCATACTACTCCATTCACAAACTTCACCTGTTACTACCTAATTACAATGAGAAATGCAGTGAGGAGATGAGGCAGGCCTTGAACAACCTAAAATTTAAGGCAGCTTTCATTTATTTTTCCCTTGATATGTATGTTTTTTCAGTTACAATACTTTGTGGTAGCAGTTTGAGAAGAAAGTAGCCTCCAAATCTTAAAGATTTGCGGCTGATAATATGAAGAATAACATAAAAAAATGTATTACAAGTGCACATCTGTTAATTTATCCACAGTACAAAGCATGAAAGTTGAAAGTTCTTTATTGAAATCCTGTTCTTGTTCCAGACTTATGAATTCTCTTAACATAGTTACTAGGTGAAGATTGTGGACCAAATTTTCAAAACTCAGGCATCTAAATATGTATCTGGGTATCTAGAAGGACTTTTTGTCACTAGCTTTAGGCATGTAAATGCTGCAAAGAGTTTGAAACCCTAATTAATACACTTTGAAAGTGCAAATCTATGTGAAGATTAAATACATTGAACAGAGAAAGTAGATTTCCATCTTCTTAACCAACAACCACTGGACATTCTAGGATGCAGGAGAAAGAGGAGCAGTAAATGAAGAAAATAAGCAATTCAGGTGAGCTAGCTGAAACTTTCCTGTATAGCTATACAGTTGAAAGATAAATACTCATTTTTTGTTCAAGGTGTGTTTCCTTGATTTATATACGAAATATATAATCTGTAGATTCAGACAGAAAAGAAATAGACAGAAACTACCCATTATGACAATCTGTCATAAAATAGGTTGTTACAGTTCCAATACATCTATACTGATATAATTAATATGATTTTAAGCAAATAGAAAGGTAGAAGAGATAAATGCAATTTATAGCAGTATCAGCCTCCATCATACACTAATTTATCCTGTTCTTTGAGTCTCCACAGATACATTGGTATTCGACCTGAGCTAGCTAGTTTAATACCATCTTGTTAGCACTCTTCTATACTGCGCACAATTCCATGGCTTCCATGAAGGCATACTCTCTCAAGTTATGTTGTCAAAACCATAAAAATTCATTTTCATCTCTTCCTACATGAAATATGTGTGGTTTCCTGAAGCAAAATCCACATATCTTTTTGCAGCCACTCCTGGGATCTGCAGTTCAAGTCCCATCCTACACCCAGACATTACCCTTGAACTAGAATATTGTATGTTGTTAGCTGCAACTTGTACTTCATACCATGGACATGAAAGTAATTAATGGCCGCAACTGCATAAGACTCCTTAGCAATGGTGCCTTTCTTTGCCTATCTCACACATAAACCATAATCACAAACCTCAGAGCTATTGCACATACAACTACATCCACAACAATAGCCTCTATGATGTGGTTGAAATTCCAGTTAGAGACTAGAATTTTTCCAGTAACTTTTCCAGTCAGAAAAGCTTAGGCAGGACAGACTCATAACTGCCTGATTTGAGTAATTCCCACAATTAAGTATTTTCTGTACCAATCACTAGTAAACTCCAGGCTCTGACTTTATCCAGGATTATATTTCCTGTGCTCCCTGGTACTAATAGTATTTTCCATAGCATGCCAGATCTTAAGTCAAATCTTCTGCCTCTGTCATAGATCAGTAATTAAGAATCCACCTCCCATCTACTGTTCCCTTAATTCTCAGTCAGATACTGGCACAGAAACAGAAGCACACCATTTGAGGCAGAATATCTTTTCTGTACACAGCAGGCCTTCCTCTCACAATTTCAACCATGGCATTTTTACCTTAGTTTGCATAAATGCAAATTACATTATATTTCATTAATTTATCTATCTCTTAAAAAAACAAGTCACAGAATTTGTCTCCATAAAGCTTTTACAATGATGAATTTCAAAACACTGGAAAATTGTTCTATGGAGAGAGGTCTTATTTTCTTTCTTTGCCTCATATTTACAAGCTATGATTTCATATTCTTGGTAATAGTCAGTAGATATTCTTCTTTAAAAAAAAATCACTCAGTCTCTGTTTTCTTCTCCCTCACTCACTGACGTATTATACACACACATACACATCCCCCTGAGCATTTCTGGACTTCTCTTTCTCAGGCAGAAAATATTGAAGGAACATAAAAAAAAAAAAAAAAAAAAAAAGAAAGAAAGAAAAAAAAAAAGGAAACGTATATGAGGAAGTTAAACATATAATTATATTTTCCTAGTCCCTGGATTTTAGATGGACTGTGATCTAGAGGTAGAGTTTTCTGACAAAATCAAACAAATATCCATCCAAACCTGTACAAGACAAATAATTCTGGAACCCAGGCATATGTTTAACAAGAAGTTCTACAACTATGGGCTCTGAGAAATGTCTTTTTTTTTGTTTTGTTTTGAAACCACCAATAATTTATTTGGATGCCCCTTAACTCCTAAGTGAGTAAAACTTTGAACCATCATTTCTCATCCAGCTCTCCTCTGTCACCAGTGATTTTATATACTTTTCTCATGTCCTCCATATAGTCATCTTTTTTTTCAATGAACACTAATTTTTCATATGTAAGATCTTACACACCTTGTGTTACACACGACTTGTCTGCTTTTTCTGCACCTTCTCCACTACGGTACTTTTAAGGCTGGAAAACAAAGGTTAGGATCTGAATCTGAAATGTTTGGAAATTATCAAGCATTGGTGAACTTCTCATCGTTATTTCCTATTACTTTAAACAGCCAAGCATCATTGCATGTGCTTTGGCTTTCTTGGGATGAACACATTTCAGTGAACTCATTCATGTGTGCATAAATCACAGATCTGATTGGAGTAAGAACTAATGTGCTTGTATTTTTGTGTCCTTTTCAGGTTTTAAAATTAAGGTTTGAACTCTGAAATTAGGAAGACCAGGAAGTTCACCCCATTTCAACCTCACAACATGCCAGAGGGTCACATCCTGTGGCCACAGGAGCCCAATGCACCCGATCACCCATGCGCTGTTATTACAAGGTGGCAGCCGCCACTTATATTAGCATGGAGAAACTGTCCTTGCTCACACAAGCATCTACTGAAAAATACAGTTAGAGAAAAATAAAAGCAAATAAGAAGGTAAATCAAACCAAATCTTAGAAAATCATCACGGGCAATCTGCAAATCCTGTGTCCCAGAAGTTGGAAACCCATTCATTAAATGTCTGAAAATTGACATTTCTTTATAAAAATAGATTAGTTTGCATCTGAATAAACAATAGGCACACACTTAGACATGAACTTAGGTAAAATTTGGAATAGTTAAACAGAGACATTACATGCATTTTTCAGCTACTTTTGTTCAATAAACAGACCTAAAATGTTCCTTTTATACCTAGTATTGTATATTTTTGTTTTAATTTTTACATTGGTAGAAAGACAAAATGAATGCATAGCTCTAAATTTTGATGCTAGTTCAAGTCCTAGTTACAGAACCATAAAAAAATACAAAATGTTTAATGAGTTAAACAGGTATCTGAGACTAAGGTATAAATGACATCCAAATTTGGAGTTTTGTTTAAACATTTCTGTTCCTCCCAACACCTCTCAATAATCAGAACAGGCTATTTCGAATAATTAGCAAAACAAGAATCAACCATCAATGTTGATATAAAACATCATAACTGCAATCAAGTCAGTGAGTTACAAGGTCATAAAATTAGAGTGATAAGAGCATGGTTTCTGTTTGACTTAATTGGAGCTGTATCATTTTATATCAGAATATTGCTCAGGAGTAATTCAGCCATATGTCCATCAGTATAGAGACACTTACAAACTATGACATATTTCAATAACTAAAGTGACCTGAGAAAAGTCCACAACAAAATTAGGCAGCATCAGCCTTAATCTCCTTTAAATTTGTTTTACACACTGATGTGAGCTGCTGTGGAGACCAAAACCATATTGAAATCAGTGTAAAGTCAGTGGAAACAAGACAAATGATCATGTCCTATTTTTAGTTCTTTGCCCTCACAGCTCCTTCTTTTTCTGTGGTTTGTAAAAGAGAACTAAACAGATGTTAAAATAGATTTTAATTTGTTCCTGCCATGCATTGCAGGTCATCCTTTCATTTTCCTCAGCTTAGAAGTTTTCTTCTTCCTCCCCACCTCTCACACCTCAGCTTGCACAGCAGGGATGACTCACCCCATGCTTGCTTTGGCCTTTAACGATACATTACAGTGCATTAGTGTTTTTTCTGTTAGAAGAGTGGAGTAATACAGCTAGTAGCTGTTTTCGTCTTGAAGGAAGAACAATACTGTGGAAGGGGGCTTTTGAATCTCATTATCTAATATCCTAGTGAAGTTCTTTATAATTAAAGAAAGATTCTTTCTACTGACGAAACAGCTAGAGCTTCACACTGTGCATTAGAAAGATGAACACAGGGGGCTCATGTCTTCATTCAAAACCGTCATTATATGGGTTTAAAGTAATTATTAAAGCTTTCTCTGTTATCAACAAAGCCAAGCATCTGTAACCCACTCTATCTCCACAAAGTTCCTGAAAAGAGTACACAGTCAATTCCCTTAGTATGACTGAGTGTGTCATACTAAGTATATATATATATATATATATATATACATATATCACTTAGTATGTGTGTCTGGTAACTGCTAATGTGAACTTATACAGTCCTTTACTCACCCATCGCTAAAGTAAATGCATTAAGGGAAAAAAAATAATCACAGAATCAGATCAAGAAAAAAAATTGCAAGAAGCACAGAAACAGAATAAGTGCCAGTTTTTCAAAACTAAAGTAATTCAAAATCCTTGCAACCCTGGTGAGAATGACATGTGAGATTACAGGATGTCCAGGTCCAACACAATAGAACACAATAAGATTTTTTCTTCCTTTGCTCCATACTTCCCATTTTCAGATAAGATGCTTTTTGTTAAATCCATAAAAGGAATAATTATTTCACTGAACAATGTTCTCAAAATCTTTAGACTGAGGAGATACACTAGATATGCCTATCTCCTTGAATTTTTTTTTGTTATTCCTAAAGTATCACCATACCTTGCACTATAGAGACAGAAAAAGACTAAACAGCTATGCTGATAATATTATTGTAATGCAGAAATTGAGACAGTTCCCATGACTATCATAAGACTACTTACACCTGTTACAGCATCTGAATATCCATCCACAATTGCGATGTGTGGTCTAAAACAGTGTTAAGTAAACCACATGATACCTCACACCTTCAGGAATAATTCTTAACAATTTACAATTCAGGAGCAAACTCTTGATCATTTTCCATCAAATGACTAGTATTTACAGTTTCAAATTGCTGGATCCCTAGAGAACCTTTGATTTTTTAAAAATGTCTTTTACTGTCTTCAAAGAGGAAAATACAATTGAACATATCACATTAAAGTATTTTATGAATAATACCGATGAAAAATTTCTACTAATATTAATAATAGTATTATATCTGTTTGACTAATGAGTAAAACATGCACTGAAGAGCTCATAAGTTAAAAGCATTTGCTATATTGTCAGGACCTGATCCAAACTCCCTGAAATACAGGCAGAACTTTTCAGTGGGCTTACCTAGAGTGAATAAAACTGAATTATAATTCAGAAGTCCTTCTCCTGAACCCGGTGAGAGACACACTATCTATATACAGTGTTCCCGATGTTTATTTGTATATCATATCAGCTTTTCAGGCAGAGAATTCTTTGTGAAGTGAAAAAGGCTTTTCTATTATCTTAAATACCACAGATACAAATTTGTGCAAAGCCGCAGGAAGGAAATCTTCTTCTGTGCAACCCAATGTGCTCTCAATGCAAAATTATACCCTGCACCAATTTAATAAGCACTGTATAAAACATTATTTTTTCTTAACTATTTCAGATTGCACTTCTTCCCACAGGAGACCTTTCTATTTAATTTATGTCAATAATATGCATTTCCTTCCTTTCAACTACTTTGTACTTAAACCCCACCTTCAAACAAAAGGTCATTTAGTTCTTTTCATGTTTACATTTACCAAATAAATTTTAAATATTTCATTTATAAACTAAACTCCCTTGTTTTGTGATCATACAGCTGTAAGATCTTTTTATCACTCTTTTATGATTTCCTTTGGCTTATTTCTGCTAAACTTGTATTGAGTGTACAATAGTCTGTCAATACAGCATACTGTAATTATACAAAACCTACACTAATATTCCTTAGTTTATGGCATCAGCCTCCACTGTGTTAACTAGAGCAGAACTCTGCCACTGTATCAAACTATAAACATATGAACTGAAGTTCACTGTATGCTATTGCACATCCCTGCTCTACTTATCCCTGACGACTCTCACCAAATTACTACCTTGCAGAAGTTTAATTCCCTTGAGTAAATCTTTTAAGCTAATTTTCCCTGACTTTTCATTTTTCACTCTGTAATTCCAGATTCAATCTATTTGTACTGTCAACCACTTGTGTGTATATATATATGCACTTCTAAATGTGCATATGTTAAGCATGTTTATATCCTTTTTCAAGCCATTAGGATAGAAATACAAGTTATATCCCCTTAGACATCCTGCTATACCTCATTAGACACCTCCCTAGTAGCACGATCCCTGCGCATTAGCCTTTTTAATAATGTTCCTTTAGTATTTCAGATAGTGATTTCAATCTCCAATAGTTCTACAATCCAAGCCATGAGTTGAAATCTTTCAGCCAAACTTTCATGGAGTAGTAGCAAGACCTTTTTAAAAATACAAATGTATATAATAAATTCCATTATGTCTGCTAATTTTGTAATGCTGTAGAAAAGAAAGATTGACAGAAATTCTCAATTAAGTGTTAGTTGGATCAGTTCTTTGAAATTGGTTAAATTGCAGAATTACTCAAGTTCCACATCTTCTGTCCTGACAGAAACATGAGATTATTTTTCAATACATCTTCTAGGTTTATCACTAAAATGTGATGGTCCTCAGATGAAACTAGACTGATGCTACAAATCTATATTTCTACCTCTTACCCACCTTCATCAAAGTCAAATAACTTTAAGACATTTAAAATTTACTTCTTAAGAATGCACAATTATTGCTGAAAAGTTTCGTAGTAAAAGTTTCAGGAAAAATAAAAATTACATATGACCACTCAGGCACAAAAAAGAGAAAATTATATACTAAAAGAGAAGGCTTGTCTTGGATATCGATGCCTCAGTCATTGATTTATAAGGTCTCCAGATATTTTAACTCCTTTTGGATTTTTTAATGTAAAGATATTTCTAAGCAGAAAACATCAAAAATGCAGACTAATCATGCTATAGAGTTTAACTGTAACTTGAAAGCAGGGTATAGAAGATTAAGATCTTTCATATAAGGAGAGGGGTCAAACATCTCTATTGGATTCCGTGGGAAAAATCTGTCCAGAGGAAATCATTACTTTCCTTGGCCCCAAAATTGCGCTGAGAAAACAGTCATCTCTGAAACATGCTAGTCCCACTCTAAGATACCCCAGGTGAAAACATGAGGAGCAATTAGCCAGAAATCCCAGATGAAAGAAGCAGAAGAAGCCAAAGGGGCATGGTAGATTCAGATGAATGATATTTAGAGGGGAAGTCAGTGCTTCCTTTTTAGGGAAAGTGGGTGCTTTTGTATCTGTTTTTAGGTAGAATAACCTGGTTTCAGGGTAAAATGACTATTTGGTAACATGTTTTGTGTGTACGTGTGTGCATGCATTTATATTTGTATGGAAATAACAGTCTTCGTGTTCTCTAGAGCAATGCTGTCTGGATACTGGCAGTTAAGATGTCTAGACTACAAGATTAAGTCAATTTTACTGTAAATCATCATCTTTTTAACTTGTTTTCATCATAAATAAAAAGCAGACTAATTTACAGGGCAATTTGGATTTGTTTAACAAAAGAAGACAGAATAAACTTTAGAAAACAGAGGAAACTCATTTCACTGAAGTTTTACTTCCCCCAGTTTGCCCAGTTTGATTGCCTTGCACTGTCTGGCTGTTCCTTCCAATCCTCCCTCTCTTCAATTTCACTTAATATCTCCTCCAATTGCAGTCTCTTATTTTATCCAGTATTATTTCTAGTGCTGCCCTTCACTTTTCTCATTATTTGACTTATTTTTTAACTAAAAAAAAAAAAAATTAAAAAAAAAAAAAAGGAAACCTTGTGGAACTAATGGGACATTTGCTTCCACTATACTTTTTGTTTGGTAAGAGAGAATAAAGATGAGAACGCTCTGCTTTGGTGTTTCTCCTTTCATGAAGAGCTCATAAATAGGTCTATTCCCACATATGAAGTTATATATTTTGTTGAGATCTCAGTCATCCCATAATTTTCATTCTTGATAAATGGTAATAACATACCTGAAAGATTAAAAATACTAAAGGGACATTAATCTCCCTCCTTTAACTGAATATAAGCATGCACATGCATTATCACTGCCACCTAAATGACCTCTCAACCTGTTCTGAAAATGTATGAGAAACTTAGAAACACTTTAAGCTACTGAATAAAAGTTTTCAAATGCATATTTTATGGACACATGAACTAAACTTAGTTGACACAGCTCAGAAAGAGCTTCTGTATGGGCACAGGTAGCATCATCTGAATGACTACTTAGAGGTTTGAATTTCATAAGTAGGTCTTTAATTCAGTGTTTCAAGCTCAGTGATGGTATTTTGGAAAAAAGACTATATCCCAGAAGTACAACTTCATCCTACAAGTTTTGACTGTAGAAAATAAATGACTGTTTAATACTTCATTCCAAAGTATAATCCTGCTCTGCTAAAAGAGAGAATACACTTAACAGTTCAATTCGTTTATGAGGTGGTTAACAATGGAAAGCCTTCCTGAATCCACATTTGCAATAATTGCAAATAGAACATGTTCATGAGGGCTTATGCTCTGGTTTGATGGTGATTTTCCAGTTTCTCATTGCTAATGATGTGTTTTGGAACACGTTTGTGAGACAACTTTCATATAACAAATCATTCTTTTTCAGCAAAAGTTGTATTAGTTCATTGGTTAAAAGGATTATGTATTCTGGCATGCATTTATTATGCAGTGTTTTATCTAAAATAAGTTTGGTTTTGAGATTATTATATTTGAGTAAGAAGTTAAGATTTCTCTAATAATTTTCAATAAAATCAAAATGCAAATGCCTTAGATTTCCTATTTAATTGCTGTACCTTTGACTACATTTCCTGGAGGTGTAGACTTTTCAGAAATAGATGAAGGACAGGTTTTATTGATCTATTATGAAAGTCAAATAATTCCAGATGCCAAATTTTACTGAATGCTTAATTCTATTAACATATTTATAACTGTGAGCAACGAGATAATTTTGCGGAAAGCAAATAACAGGTGCCAATATATATGCATGTGATTATGAATAAATTACATTACAATAATGCAAAATTATTCATCAATATAAGCAAAGCAAAAAATACATACTACAGAGATATGGTACTGTGCAAAAATGAAATTAGGTATGCTTTCTAGTACATACTCCATATTGCAGACAGAATGTAGGTGGATTTCTAGTTCCTACACACAAGAAGTGTTTAGGTTTTCTGTAAGTCACATGTCCTTATTTCTCACAAGCACAGCTACTTCTGTCCACTTAACTCCCATGATGGAAAAGAGGGTCATGGTGATTTGTCAAACTAACATAAGCCAAAAAGAATTAAGAACAATAATTCTAGAAAATGGCTTGTAATTTTGGCTTCTGGTTCAGTGCCTCACAAAATTAAAATATGCAGAAAAAAATTGCATCTAAGATGATGTATTTAGGCACTTCACATTCTAATTTCATATTTTGGATTTCAAAGCATCAGCATCAGAAACTTTCTGAGAAATCAAATCTTCATATATTATGTCATTCCAGAAATTAAAAAAAAAAATCAGAATGACAGAAAAAGAGAGTTAAAATCTTACATCACAGGAACTAAAAACTAAATAAAATCAGCCAAGGGTAAATATTTATTGAATTGAAAGATTATCTTATAGTAAATATTTTATTGTGGTAATGTAGAATAACCCAGTATCCATATAGACCGAAGATGAGAACATGTTTTTTAATTTGTATTTGTAAAATGCCTTTCACAATGCTGTCTTGTCCTAAGATTACAAGGCACTCTTAACAAGTAAACTAAGCAGCAATGCCAGCAGTAAAGATTGTTTTTAAAGAGTTCTTACAAGCTAGAGCCTACAAAAGGTATACATAACACATTGAATTTACCCATGTGCTTAAGCATTTAAAGGATCAGGATCTATGCTAATGACAAAACTGATAGGCAAAACATGCAGATGGGTAAGGTCAAGAAAGAGGAAAGAAAGAACAACAATAACACAAAAATATATTCCACCACAGAATGTGTGAGTTGCTGCCTGCCAAGTGGTTAGCAGTAGGCAGGATTGTGTAGGCATCGTGGAAGAAACAAGGCCTGCTGAAGGATCACAAAGATCATGAGCTAGAGGTTTGCTTGGCTTCTCGTCTTTGAGCTCCGTAAGTGCTATGTGGAAACATATGTTTAAAGTCAGTCCTAATACGAGACTGACTTTAAACATATGTTTATGAGAAGTGAAGAATCATCAAAATCATACCTGCTGATCCCACTTCTAAATGCTTAATTCAGCCGAACTATCGAGCAAGATGAATTTACAACTTTCATTTAAATACTCTAGAACAGTGGTTCAGAACGAAGAATATGTGCAGCTGGAAGCTTCTTATACTACTTTACATCATATTTTTTGTCAAAATGTATTGTATTCAAAATTAACTATTTGCTAAAAAAATCTATAAAGTGTCTTTATAATTCTTGTAGCAGCAATATTTGGTCTTCAGTAATGGGAAAAACTTGGAGAACAGTGGATGATGTTTACCTGGACTTCAGCAAACCATTTGACACCATTTCCCAGAGCCTTCTGGACAAACTGTCAAGATGCAGATTAGATAGGTGGTCTGGGTAGGAAATTACCTAACAGATCACACTCAGAGGGTAATAATCAACAGATTTACTCAAGCTGTCAAGAGTGTAGTCCTCCAGGGATTGATACTGGGCCTCATGCTGCTCAACATTTTCATTAATGTTGATGGGATTGAAAGCACCCTCAGCAAGTTTGTTGATGACACCAAAATGGGTGGAGAGGTGCACACATCAGATAGATAGGCCATCTTACAGCGAAGCTACAAGAGGCTGAAACGGTGGGTTAGCAAGAACAGGATGAAGTTTAACAAAGACAAGTGCAAAGTCCTGTACCTGGGACAGAATAGCTAAAGAGCCCAGCACAGAACAGTATCTGTGTGACTGTGGAGCAGCCGTGTTGAGAGGGATCTGGGGCCCCTGGTGTACAACAAGCTGAACAGGAGTCAGTCATGTGCTGCTGTATCAACAAAGGTAAATCAGATCCTGGGCTGTATCCACAGGGGCATTACTAACAGAGATAGAGACGTGATCATCCCACTCTACTCAGCACTTATCAGACTGCCCCTAGAGTACTGTGTCCAGTTCTGGTCCTCACAATCCAAGAAAGTCACGAACAGACTGGAGAGGGTCAAAAGGAGGATGACAAAGATGATTAAAGGGCTGGAGGACCTGCCCTATGAGGAAAAACTGAAGGAGCTAGGTCTTTCCTTTCTGGAGAAGACAAGGCTCAGAGGGGACCTCATCACAGTGTTCCAATACTTAAACAACAGCTACAGAAAGGACAGAGGCTCTCTCTTCATATAGAGTCACATGGAGAAGACGGGTCAACAGGTACAAGTTGCACCAGGGTAGGTTTCATCTCAGCATAAGAAAGAGATTTTTTACAGTAAGAACAGTCAGCCACTAGAACAACTTTCACAGGGGTGTGTTAGAGCTTTTCAAGATGCAGCTGGACGGTGTGCTAGATGATCTCATCTAGGCTCCCTTTCCCATGAAAAGTTGGACCAGATGACCCTTCAAGATTCCTTCCAACCTGGGCTGTCCTATGTTTCTATGAGTCTATTATATTTGCTACTATAAATTGTAATTGTGTTTTTATAGTTTATTTTATATTGATTTTTACTATCTTTTGGATCTAAACAGTCTTGGACTTTATCTACTGTCTTCCTGTGATGCTTCTACCAACTTGAAGGAAAAATCAGTGTAGTTCTATTACTTAAGCAAATTTTATATTATTGGGGAGAATCATTTTGTATAGTTAAAAAGGAAGTATACAAATCAACACTTTTTTTTTTTTTTTAAAAAAGCCTTATTATTATGATTTTCCTCTGAAACCCCACAGCCACAAGACATAAACATGCTTCCTTTATATGAGAATTTAAATCAATTTAATAGTACTGTAAAGTTCATAAATTGTCTAGAACCAGCATTCTAAATCTACAAACAAAGTTCCAAAAAAATTAACCCGCCATTTTGTCTTTGGGAAAGCTTGATAGAGACAATAAGTATTCTTTAATCTTGGTGAAGCCCGAGTTATTTATATCCTTTATTTTTCATTAACAGAAATAAGTCATTTAACCTAGTGCATAGATACACATATTTACCTTTTTAAACATATGTTCCATGTGTTACACAGTGCAGTTATTGCACAGCACCATTGGTTAAGCATATGTCCCACTAAATTATCTGATCTTATATTCAGATTTTTGTAAATTTATCAGACTAATATTTTTGACTGAACTTTTGCATGCATCAGTCAACCAAAATTTTATTTTGCTATGTTAGAGATGTAAGGGAAAGAGAAACAAAGAAGAGGAAGAGTCATTCTGTGTTTCTTTTAATGTCTGGTAAATTGAATGTGAATTCAGGAAATATTAAATGCTGTTGTGTAATGCTGTGTGCACTCATCAATCCAAAATGCAGTGTATCCCATTCAGAAACAGAATCTGTGGGCAAATCTGGTTTTATGCCTAGCAAGGGAAGAAACAAAGTAGACAGTCCTCACTTAACTGTCTCCCATTACAAAACAATTCCCTAAAGTCTATTTCTACTTCATTCTGAAAGACAGTGGTTTTAATTTTTCTTGATATTGTCTCATCATAGAAAATATCCTGGACAAAAGAAGATGATTCCTTTTATATTTTTTTTACTTTAGAAGTCATCTTTAAAGCTTTATTTTGTAGTGACTTACTTTCACCTCACTATAGACCTCACTTTCCTGACTTTGTCTTGTTAGTGTGCAAGTTTAGCTCCTGCCGGAATCGGAGAGCACGTTGCCATTGCCCCTCCCCCACCCACGGCCGGTCAGGCTGGAAGTTAGGCACAGACCCGGGCTAAAGTAACAAGGAATTTAATACAACAGAGTGATAGAACAATCTGAACAACAACAGTAGCAGTCATAATAACAATGAACAGCAGTAACAGTGAGCAAGATAAAAGATATACAGAGAAATACCGCTAGATGGTCAAGGAGCAAACCCGCCACGTGTAAGCAATCCCAAAAAACAGAAGCGAAAGTAAAAAGGCTCCGCCCCTGGACCTGACGTCAGCATGGTATGAATAACCCGGCTGGAGATCCCTTCCCCCTCTCTCTCTGCTGGAGGAAAAAAAAGCAACTTGACTCTATCTTGGCTAAACCAGGACATTTAGGCACCTGCTTGAAAGGATCCCCTGGGAGACTCTCCTGAAGGGTATAGGGTCCCAGGAAGGCTGGGCACTCTTTAAGAAGAAAGTGTTAATGGCTCAGGAGCAGGTGGTCCCCAGGTGCTGTAAGAGAAGCCGACGCCAGAGAAGACCACCCTGGCTGAACAGGGAGCTTTGGCTGCAACTCAGGGAGAAAAGGAGAGTTTACAGCCTTTGGAAGAATGGGCTAGCCACTCACAGTGATTACAAAGAGGCTGTGAGGCTATGCAGGGCAGAAATCAGGAGGTCTAAAGCCCAGCTGGAAATTAATTTGGCCTCAGCAATCAAGGATAACCAGAAATGTTTCTATGACAGTAGCAAAAGAAAGTCCAGGGAGAGCCTCCATCCCCTGCTAGATGCAGGAGGAAACATGGTAACAAGTGATGAGGAGAAGGCTGAGGTGCTTAATACCTTGCCTCAGTCTTTAATAACAAGACTAGTTGTATTGAGGGAACCCAGCCTCCTCAGCCAGAAGACAGAGACTGGGAGAACAACCCCCCCGTGCAATCCAGGAGACAGTCAGTGACCTGCTGCATCACACAGACACACACAAGTCTATGGGACCGGATGGGATACACCTGAGGGTGCTGAAGGAGCTGGCTGGGGTGCTCGCCAAGCCGCTTTCCATCATTTACCAGCAGTCCTGGCTGACCGGGGAGATCTCGACTGATTGGAAATTGGCCAGTGTGACACCCGTATATAAGAAGGGTTGGAAGGATGATCCGGGAAATTACAGGCCTGTCAGCTTGACTTCGGTGCCAGGGAAGCTGATGGAGCAGCTCATCCTGAGTACCATCACACAACATATGTGGGACAACCAGATGCTCAGGCCCAGTCAGTATGGGTTCGTTCATGAAAGGCAGGTCCTGCCTGACAAACCTGATCTCCTTCTACGACAGGGCGACCTGCTTATTGGATGGGGGAAAAGCTGTGGATGTTGTCTACCTTGACTTTAGTAAGGCCTTTGACACCATTTCCCACAGCATTCTCCTGGCGAAACTGGCTGCTCATGGCTTGGATGGGCACACGCTTCGCTGGGTAAAAAACTGGCTGGATGGTCGGGCCCAAAGATTTGTGGTGAACGGAGTTAAATCCAGTTGGCGGCCGGTCACAAGTGGTGTCCCACAGGGCTCAGTGTTGGGGCCACTCCTGTTTAACATTTATTGATGATCTAGACAAGGGGATAGAGTGCACCCTCAGTCAGTTTGCAGATGACACCAAGTTGGGTGGGAGTGTTGATCTGCTCGAGGGTAGGGAGGCTCTGCAGAGAGACCTGGACAGGCTGGAGCCATGGGCTGAGGACAACTGGAGGAGTTTCAATCAGGCCAAATGCCGGGGGCTGCCCTTGGGCCACAACAACCCCCAGCAGCGCTACAGGCTTGGGGAGGAGTGGCTGGAGAGCTGCCAGTCAGAGAGGGACCTGGGGGTGTTGACTGACAGCCGGCTGAACAGGAGCCAGCAGTGTGCCCAGGGGGCCAAGAAGGCCAATGGCATCCTGGCTTGTGTCAGCAATAGCGTGGCCAGCAGGGACAGGGAAGGGATCTGAGCCCTGTACTCGGCACTGGTGAGGCCGCCCCTCGATTCCTGTGTTCAGTTTTGGGCCCCTCACTACAAAAAGGACATTGAATGACTCGAGCGTGTCCAGAGAAGGGCAACGAAGCTGGTGCAGGGTCTGGAGCACAGGTCATACGAGGAGCGGCTGAGGGAACTGGGGGTGTTTAGTCTGGAGAAGAGGAGGCTGAGGGGAGACCTCATTGCCCTCTACAGCTACCTGAGAGGAAGCTGCAGAGAGCTGGGGATGAGTCTCTTTAACCAAGTAGTAAGCGACAGGACAAGAGGGAATGGCCTCAAGTTACACCAGGGAAAGTTTAGACTGGATATTAGGAAGTATTTCTTTCCAGAACGGGCTGTTAGGTGTTGGAATGGGCTGCCCAGGGAGGTGGTGGAGTCCCCATCCCTGGAGGTGTTTAAGAGTTGGGTTGATTTAGCAGCACTTAAGGATCTGGTGTAGTTGGGAACTGTCAGTGCTAGGCGAACGGTTGGACTAGATGATCTTCAAGGTCCTTTCCAACCTCAATGATTCTGTGATTCTGTGAATTATAACCAGTATTCTGGTCAATTAAGCAACTTTAAAAAAAAATCTGCTTCAATCCAAGCTACACCAAACGATGACATAAATTCATTTCTCTAACTAGGGTGAGTCAAAAAAACTTGAAACATAACCATCCACTCTATGGCTTCCACTGTACACCCACAGTTTTTTCAACTTCTCTTCCTTTCTCTATTAACTGTACGCAGCTATTAATCATGCATGGACAAATTTAATTACTGTATGAAATCACTGTCACTTCATAACTTTGCCTTTAAACATCCTTAATGGATTTCTGTGGTAGTTGTTATGAAAAGCTGATGACATTTTAGCTTGCTGGGTTAAAAACTTCCTATGAAAGTATCACCCTGTTCACCTGCAGTGTTATACTTAAGATTGCAGATACTTAGCATCTTAGATGGATTACTTCCAAATTATCTTTCATTTGTATAAGTGTGCACTATGTGTGAGGCAATAAGCCTAGTGTATTTAAATATCTGCGATATAGTGTGTACCAAGTTCCATCTTGGATTATAACATAAAAAGTTTATTGCTGGACCTAGAAAGCAAGTCAAAATTCTTCATTCAGTTCAGAACAGCAACAGCTGAATACAACACAGAAACATTTACAATTGCTCATTGCATGGAAAAAAAAATTAAAATTCCATAGAAAGAACTTTCAGTGATGAAGCAGCAGGCAACAACCAAACAGCAGACAAATTTTAAACCTAAAAAACTTCTCATAGTAAAATTGTGACAAAAGATGGATCAAAAAAAATACTTTAGGATACTCAAGATATGAATGGTTTGATTCCAGCCTGGATGAAAACAAATATCATAATACCAAAAAATCCCTGTGAAATACAAATGCTGAGTTTCAAAATGTGAAGAAAATAAGACGACTGTGAGACAATGTACTGATTTAGTGTTTCTATGAAACCTTTTCCAACAGGGTCTCTATGGATCCCAGTCTTCTTTTTCAGGAACTAACAAAACAGAAATTATGAATACTTTCTGCCCTTTCTCAGAAGTCTAGCATTTCTATGTCTATGTTGAGAACAGGAAAATAAACTATAACTCAGCCAAATGGAGCCTCCATCTGCTCAGATCAATAAGAGCTGTGCTACTGTGCTTATCTCAGGAAAATTATGCAATGCTTTTTCTATGTATTTTGTTCTGATCACTGATTAATTATTTCCTTTCCTCTGTTTTGGGGCAGCTTTAATCCAGTTCCTTCCAATGAAAGATGAGTTGACATCATACCTACTAAATGAATGAAGCTTTGGGCTAAATTAAGTCATCACCACAGAACTCCATTAGATGAATATAATATAATTTCCTCCCACCATTTCATTTCTATTAATTTATCTTAATACTACACTCTACATATAAAAGATTATCACCTTGAAATTTTTAAGCAATGTAACTAACTCACATTTCTTAGAAGGTAATCTCTCCCATGCAAGTAAAATCACAGAGTCATAGAATGATCTGTGTTGGAAGGGACCTTTAAAGATAGCTAGTCCAAACCCCTGCCATGAGCAGGGACATCTTTTGCTAGACCAGGTTGCTCAAAGCCCCATCCAACCTGCCCTTGAACACTTTCAATGATGGGACAGCAGGCAACAATCAGACAGCAGACATATTCATGACCAAAGACTTCCTTTTTTTTTTTTTTACCTTTTATTGTAAGTGGAATTTTATTAATAATTTTCCTTTTAAATATCTAACAATTGCTTATTTTGCTATGAGAATTGTAATAGAATAGTTGTCATTTTAGATTACATTTATTTAATCCTGGTAATATGATTGCAATGAGTGAAATCACTTAGGAAAATTTTGCTGTAAAAGTCAGCCTCTAGACACTCATTTCAAAGAACGAGTACACCATTCTCTGTAAATTATACAACAGTCTTTAAAAAAACATAGACTTTGTAGTTAGAGGTTTAGGAATTTTTTATGCACAAACATATAGAGCAAAGAGGTCTACACAGCAAGGTCTTTATACCCTCCTACACTAAACTGGTAATGGCTACTGGGAGAAGAAAATTTTGTTTTCCTTAAACTTTGGTCTCAGTTTGTAAAAAAGATGTCATGCTTCATGTCCAGAAATGGTCTGAATGAAACAATGAAAAAAAATTATGATCTGTTTCCTTCTTTCTTTTTTAAATAATTTAAACTGTAAGCCTAATATTAAAACAAGTTGTGGTCTGTATAATAAATATTCAAATATATACTTCTTTGCTGTAAAATCAATAGGAGAATCCATCTCAAGAAATAATATTTATAAACAAGAGTACAGTAGTCCTTCCCAAACTCATAATTTTCTTTAAATCTCACTCATCTCAATCTCACACTGAAGACTATGCAATCAATCTGATAAATTTACCTGTCTTCTGTATGCTGGCTTCCATACTAGTGAGTTTGTCTACAAGTGTGGTGAGTTGACTCTGGCTGGATGCCACTCTATCACTTCCCCTCCTCAGCTGGACAGGGGAGAGACAATATAATGAAAGATTCATGGGTCAAGATAAGGACAGGGAGAGATCACTCACTAACTACCATCACAGGCAAAACAGACTCAACTTGGGGAAATTAGCTTAATTTATTACCTATCAAATCTGAGTAGGATAATGAGAAATAAAACCAAATCTTAGAACACCTTCCCCCACCCCTCCCTTCTTCCTGGGCTTAACTGTACTCCTGATTTCTCTACCTCCTCCCCTCCAGCACTGCAGGGGAGCAGGGAATGGGTGTTGTCGTTAGTTCATCACACATTGTCTCTGCCACTTCATCCTCCTCAGGGATATATGTATACTTGTCACACTTCTCCCCTGCTCCTACAGGAGACAGCTCCCCATTTAACCTCTCCAGTGTGAATCCGTCCCATGGGATACAGTTGTCCACAAACTACTTCAGCATGGATCCCTTCCATGGGGTGCAGTCTTTCAGGAACAAACTGCTCCAGTATGAGTCCCCCACAGGGTCACAAGTCCTGACAGCAAACCTGCGCCAGCGTGGGCTCCTCTCTCCACGGGTCCGCAGGCCCTGTCAGGAGCTTGATCCAACGTGGGCTTCCCATGGGGTCACAGCCTCCTTCAGGCACATCCACCTGGTCCAGTGTGTCTTCCACGTGCTGCAGGTGGATTCTGCTCCACCGTTCACCTCCATGGGTGCAGGGGCACAGCCTGTCCCACCATGGGCTGCACCAGGGGCTGCAGGGGAATCTCTGCTCTGGTGCCCAGAGCACCTCCTCCCCCTCCTTCTTCACTGGCCTTGCTGTTTGCAGAGTTGTTCCTCTCAGGTATTCTCACTCTCTCCAGCCACAATTGCCCTTGTGTAGTAACTTTTTCTCCTTCTTAAATAAGCTACCACCATCACTGATGGGCTCAGCCTTGACCAGTGGTGGGTCCATTTTGGAGCTGGCTTGCATTGGCTCTGTTGGACATAGGAGAAACTTCAAGCAGCTTCTCATAGAAGCCACCCCTACAGCTCCCGTTACCAAAACCTTGCCACTAAAACCCAGTACAGCAAGCAAAGCAAGCAGATAGGAATTTTACAGGATTTTATTGAATTAAAAGAACACTACTACTACTACAAAGGAAAACAAAAATGATCAATGTAGAAAAAGAGCTGATGTGTCTCCAGATAATGTTTGCAGAGCCGTATAGCAAATATTTAACAAATTAAAAGGGTGAATTTCTTCAGTGAGGTCCCTGCAAGTACAACAGCCTGTGTTAATTAACTGCTGTCTGCTGTCTAGTCTACTTTGGTAGCTCGTGATTCCCTACAGAAGCATCACCAGCTATGTTGGCACAGACTTGATGAGATAAAGGAAGTGAGTCTTAGCACTGGGATAAGTTTTCTGTCCACGTGGTAACTTTTATTCAGATAGGAGAGAGCACTCCAGCATTAACAATCCCTTTTTACCATTGAAGTATACAGATGGAAATTATTCTGCTTTTCCTGCAAGAAGGGAAGATCAAGCATATTGAAAAAACAAAATTTAAAAAAAAAAAAAAAAAACAACTTTTTAAAAGCTCTCATAAAATAATGTGCCTTCTAAACCATTGCACAAACCAGATTTGGTTGGCTTAAACTGTGTTTCTTTCTTGTTTTTTCATTTTTCTTCCAATACTGACTCTAGGTTCAAAGGAAGTCCTGGGAGCAGCTGGGTAATAAATTGCTGTGGGAAGACTTAACTCAATCTCTCACCTTGTGAGACAAAACATGGGAGCAGAAGCTGAAACAACTTCTGTTTATTTCATTCACTGGGAAGGAACTCTGCAACTTGAAACAGAAACTAAGGAAAAAATGTGAATGATGATCTGCCACTTGTCAATGCTGATATGTAGCTCACTTGCCTATACCTGATTTTATCAAGTCACTCATGCTCAGGACTTCAGTCCTTAAGTTTAGCCAGAAAATATACAAACTTGTGTCAGACTTCTGAGGCTTGTTAAACTGTCACACAGATATTACATACTTTCTGTGACTCCTAAAACCAGAAAAGCCTCCTAAAATGCAGACCTACACAATGAGAACAAAGTATTAATAGAACCTATGTAAAGTTAATGGATTAATAACTTTAAAAGTTGAAAATGTTAAAGAAGTATTGAAGTGTTAAAGTACTACTGGAATCAGTTAATTTCTCAAAGAATCCTCTTTATGCTTCCTGTTTTGTGTGAGAGGAACCAAGACATATATGCTTTGCTCGGAACAAAGACATATATGCTTTGCTTCCACATGTATGGGTTTTTGGGTTTTTTTTTTTGTTTCTCCTACAGAAGTCACCATAGAACCCTCAGAGACATGGAACAAAAAAAATCTGCATTTTAAAAATGTTCTTCAAAGTGCCATAATTAAAAGTCTTACTGATTCCCCCACTTGGCCTTAATTATCTCTACTCTGATGTTCTTTTCTGTTTGAATCTGTAAGCTATTAACTTTACTGCAAATTCTATGCCGAAATAAGGGCTTGGAAAGTTCAAACTTTGCTTTCTCTGGGAATTTAGAAGCAAAGAGCATGCATTGACATGATTCCTTATATTCAGGTATCTTTAAAACTTCAGGGGGAAGAAACATGTAATTTTAGATGTGCCTTAATTATGTGGCTAAGTACAGCTGAGCAGATGTGTCTGATGCTATTCAGTGTTTTACTACTATTGCCCTTTACAACAAAGTCATCATTCATTAACTTAATAAATAAGGAAGGGAAAAACTGACACAAAAAATCCCAAAATACACATAACAGAAAAAAAAAAACTAGAACTGCATTGTCAGAGATTAGACCCATCAGGCAGTATATTCTAAAAATCCCTGTTTCATATAGGTGCTGACAACAAGTAATAAACTTCTTACCTGATGTAGAAAAAAGAAAAGAAGAAAAAATATATTGGAAAGCACTGAACTGACAACTTAGATAAGCTATGACCAGAAGTTATCAACAATCAAGAATGAAATAAGGAACATAGGGATATATGACAACTGCAGACTGGACTTTTACAGCAGAAATGTTAGAGTTACTTCAGGAAAACTACAAAAGGATGGAGCAGCAAAGGAATTAGACCCATAATTCTGCTAAACTCCACTTTAAAGGCTGAAGTTGAAAGCCCAGACTCACCCTCTGCCTCCTGGCAATGGCACAGTTCATACTTATTCATCATCAGGGTCCCCTGACTATCAAATACTGCTTCTGGGGGCACTTCTAACACCTCAGTTTCAACAAACTATCCATTTCTCCAGCTCTGTGGCTGAAGGATTTTACTGATTTCTATATTCACAGATGTTTACTTTATCTTTCAGACTGCTCATGTTGCCTTTTTGCCCATCGCTCATTGGTACTAGGCAAGGAAAGAAACATCTGTATCCCTTAATTTTGTCTTCCCAGGGAACATTCGTACTGGTTCATATTCACCTATTTTTAGGATGAAAGAATTTTGTGAGGAGGAAATAAGGTTACACGTGCAAACCTAAGCATGCCCTCTCCAGGCAGTGTTCCCAGTACCCAGCCCAACTGGTTATGAATGGTTTTTGTTCACACTGCTCAAGGTTGTCAGTCTCTATAAAAGACCGGCTAATTCCATGGTACATCGTACCATGATGTACCATGGTGTCTTTGGGGCTTCTCTGGCCCCTTGTAGTGTTCTTGCAGCTCCAAAAATATATTATGTTTGTTAGTGTGTGTGCCTCTGTGAGAGAGCATAACTGTGTATGACTCTGCAGATATAATCTTAGCATTTTACTTGCCCAAAACAACTCACCACCAGGTGATCAGGGTATTCTCGGAGCTATAAAAAGCTGTGATATTTGATTTAAACAGATGAAAGAGGGAACTGATGCTACAGTTTCAAGGCAAGTGTCTAACTCCTGGAAGTAAAGGAGACAGTACTCTTTCCTCTTACAGCTACAGGGGGGAAAAAATCCAACCAACCAACCAACCAACCAAAAAAACCAACCATCAAACAAACCAAACAACTGGCACCTCTTGGGCTTTTGAATGCAATATATATACACATGTATTTTCATGAGACAGTGTAGGTTGTTGAAGCCCAGGTGTTGCTTAAGCTTGAAGTTCTTATGCCCTAGGAGGGCCAGGTTTTAACATACATCAGTGGAATTAGTGTTTCTTCTGACTACTTCATGCAGCTCCCTCTTCAGCCAGTTACCTTGACAGAGGCACACTTCTACACAAGCAGTGGGGCTTCACTGACTATTGCAGGGCCGAGAGTCTTGTTGCAGTGGCAAAATACACAGAGTTTTATTCTAGCTCATTGTTTGCAAGCCTTCTATAGAAGCAAGAAATAGATGACTGTTTTCTGTCACAAGCAGTTAAGGAAACAAAGATTAATTAAATACAATAAAGTATTCCCTTCCCAGTGCACATACACAGCTCATTCTGTCATAATCAGCCAGGAACAACAAAACAATAGACCAAAACTACCCACACCTGGCATTTCTCACCAACCTAATGACAGAATTATATTTTACACTAAAAGAAATAATAAAAAAACATTTATTATTTTTCTAATAAAGAAATAATGTACATGCTAAACCACAGAGTAGTTAGGCTAGGGAAAACGACATTTCTTCCATGGAATTTTTCAGTTATGTAACAAATCATTTTTCAGTTATCTAATTTAATTTTCAGTTATCTAACAAATACTTTTACCTTAAAACAAAGTATGCTACTCTATACACAACAATCATATATCAAGAAATACAAAATTGCTTTTGGCAGGTCAAGGCTGGATGTTAGTTATTATCTGTGTTTTCCCCTTACCTTTTATAATTAGAAAATACTTTCAGAATAACAATACATGAAGCCATGACTAACATATCACATGAAAAGTATTTTTCTCCCTAGTCTGCTGGGTTTTTGTTATTCCTCAAGTGTGAATGTTAATTTTTTGCATGTGGGTCAGAAACTCCTTTGTCCCAAAAAGATAAACATTAAATGCACATCGATTTGTAAGTGTTGTTTCTAATATTAAACAAAAAAACAAAAAAAACAAACAAACAAAAAACCCCACCAAACAAACCCAAGAAAGCTGTGTATTTAAATTAGCTTCTCCAACTTAAAAATACTCAGGTCTAAGAAGAGGTTATTCTGTTTCTAAGATCAAAGTAGGAGAAGGAGAATTTAAACCTTCAGGAAAGAGAACATCAGCTAAAGTGATCAAGATGTGTAAGTGATTCATTAAGCATAATTAGGCTAGTGCTGCTCCTTGAGGGCTTGTCTTAGCAACAGATCCAACTTGTCAGGAATCCACACTAGTACATCTATCTGTAGGATCAGAATACAAATTACTCTCCATATGTAGAGATCATCATCAGCATCACCTGGAGTTTTCAGTGGGTATTCAGCACTCGGTGTATTATTTTGAGGATGTTATATTCCCTGACTACATTTTTACTGATGAAAAGATACAAATAAGATACAAAAAACAAAGCAGAAGATAATGATTATTTCATGCTGGCAACTAGAGAATTTTCCAGAGCCATTTACTTCAACAGACTTACAATCAACTGTTTACAACGTGTCATTTTGCCTTGTATATCTGGACATACATTTCCATGCTGAGTAACACATGTTACACATACATATGCACACATAACGTGCATGCACACACACTGTTTCCATGTTGCTTAACAAGGATTAATATGGCCTGTTCCACCCCAGAATTTCAACAGATTTTACAAAACCTGAGCGATGAAACTGACTGATAAAAGCCAGTGGATTCACTAGGATAAACCTTCAGATTTCATTGTTCCTATGCCCATTTCAGCACACTTTATTTTCTATTTCTTCAGATCAGACTGCTAGTGTCTGCTAGAGGAGGGGTCACCTTTCTCATAAAGATGAATACAAATCTGTGAGAAGCCTTTCAGGATTGCTTTTAGTCAAGAACCATTGGCGTTGTTTCAGCTCTGAAAGTCTACAGATCTACTTCCAACACAACAGAACAGTAGCTCTGTCAACAGCAAACCACATTCAGCATAAGTAGTGTTTCCTCCTATTTATGCCAGTGGACATGGCATTTCCAGGCTTCTTTCTAGCCTCAGCAATAACACGAGAGGTCAGATGCCAGCCTTAAGGAAACTCATTTTAGGTTAAATAAACACACATTCCTGGCTGCATGCTCACCTTATTATTTTAATAGGCTCTAGGAAAAGAAAAGCAATATCTAGTCTCTCTGCTTTTCTTTTGTTTATTAGGGTGCTCAGAGCTCTACTCTGAAAAAACAAGTAAACATAACTCACAAGGAGGATTTGAAAAATATTTCTCTTCTTCAGCTCCTCTCTTTCCTTCTTACAGCGATTTGGCAATAGTTTTCCTTGTTCGTTGCTCCACTTATTGTTTGCTGAGAGGTTGTTATCTACATGGTGTCATTTCAA
The DNA here is from genome assembly GCF_965140245.1 of Athene noctua. Lineage (NCBI taxonomy): Eukaryota > Metazoa > Chordata > Aves > Strigiformes > Strigidae > Athene > Athene noctua. The sequence goes on from NC_134038.1 coordinate 63,658,810, forward strand.
AGAAAATATAAGCATTTAGAACCACTGTTGGTTTCAAATATTTCTTTAGAAGGTGGGGCACCTGAAGTCTGTGTCCTTTCTCTTAAATCCCTGAGCTATTCCTTATGAAAAAGTGAATTGAAATTCATAAGGAAACATCTGCATGCCAAAAGCTGCAGTAGTTTGGCCCTGTTTGTTTTCCTGTCAGTGAAACCAGGGAAGCCCACTACAGATAAAAAGAAACCTCATTAATACGTCTGCTAATTATATTACCCTCATAAAGGTGGAAAGCTCAATTGGGTTTGGTGAATCAAAACAGTAGATCACTGACCCTTGAAATGATTTTGAAAGAAAATTTAATGTGGCTAAGGCAACTAAAATTAAGAATTAATCTGTAACAAATTAATTGTGAGGAGATAGGTATGGCTGGTGTTGTGCAGCATGACTGAATTCAGATATTTAGAACAAAACTGCAGCCCATCAGTGCTGGTCAGTTCCCTCCCAGTCCTAAATAAACTAAATAGGCATGAGTAGGAGGCTATAAAATTTTACTGAAAGTTACCAACAAGAGGTTTGATTTGGGTAATAAACTAGTAGATAGGAACTGAGCCAGATGTGAACAGTATAAATTCCACAGGGAAAAAAATAATCTTGCTGGTTTATTTCTCTTTGTATTAGATAACTAAGATTTTTTATTATTATTATTATTATTATTATTATTATTATTCAGTTTGCTTGGGAAAGGTCAGAATATTACTTTGGGCTAAGTGAATGGGGCAAGTTAATCCTTAGGGCTGTGTGTTGGACAGTAAAATAGGTTCATTTATTCTTCAGTATAACAGAAAACAATTTATTGCTTTCAGTCCAAACATTTTACAGCATAAATCAGTAAAACCTGAAAGAATGACACATAATGTCTACAATCAGTGATGCTGAACATTAACACAAAAGCTAATCACATAAAAGAAAAAAATCATTAAAATATTCCATTTTCTGCACTGAATCAGGGGACAAGAAGCTGTCTGCTGTGCAGAGAAGCTCATTTTTAGCTATTTCTTTTCCTGGAGAAAACTGGAGGACTGGAGGATGTGTATTTTTTAATATATTTGAGACCATTAACAGGACAATTAGTGAAGTCTGACATTTGCTCAGTGTCATCATTAGTTTTCTGCAAAACTGCAATATTGTTATTGATGTCCTCATATTTGTAAAAAAACATATGCAAAATTAGTTTCTATGGAAGACTATAAAACATATCACTTTCTGTCCTGTCTTTGATCCTGGATTATATCCTAGGGCTCCTCTGAGTGCTAAATATTCATCCTGATGCATGGTTGCCTAAGACTTGCCCACCTCCCTAGACTGTTTTTTTTTCTTGAAGAAGGATGAACTGCATAACCCTGAGTAACACAAACATTTCTGTTACATTGATTTCATTCAGTGGTTTTCTTTATGATTTAATTTCAAAGGAAAATCCACATCTTAAGAGGATCATGGACCAAGGATACCAAGCACACATCCAAAAATGAACAATATTGAATAGCTGTGCAGCTTGACCAGAAAAAGCCACAGGTTCATGTTGTTTCAAACCCTGGCTGGAAAAGAGCACTCCAAGATGAAAATGCTGTGAATAAAAGCAGTTAGAAGTGCTCCCTGGACCTACAGTAATACAATCAAAGTCTCTGTCTGTGCTCCAGGGCCTTTCCCCTGTCCTGTTGTGAAGGTGAAGGGTTCTGGTTGATCTGCCCTGGATGCACAGACCCAGAAAGTGCTGGCTGTTTTTAGCGAGGCAGCTTCGGTGAGTCTACCTGCTAAGGACAGAGGAGTCACTCAACTGGGATAGACATGATTACCTGTGTCCCAGGTATCCCATGCTCAGTCTGAGTGTCCCTGTGGAAGTCAGCCTAGTTGCAAGAAGGCTGTTCAGGCTAATTTAAACTTTTTGATCTTTCTATTGATACTAAAAGCTCATAATCTTTCCAATTATAGAAAAGATTTGTATATATATGTCACATCCTGCTCAGATGAGGGAGACTAGTGACTCAGATTCACAAACCTCACAATATATTGAGATGTGCATATGTGTGTGTGTGTGTGTGTGTGCAAGCAGCGTATATATATATAGACATATATACAATGGCTGTACTTCTTGGACACTATACTGGTGGATCATGATCTTCCTAAAATAAAATAAATTCTTTTCTCATGAATGCTATTCCCTGACTTCTTGACAAAGGAGAAAGACTTCTCTATGAGTATTTCCTCTTGATATTTCAATTGAAGACTTCCTACCACTGTCCTTTTTAAGTAACAAGGCTCAAAGTTAAGGAAAGTAAAGGCTTTCCTGTCTTTAAAAATATAACAGCTTCATTCTGCTTACTATTCCATGGTCTATGATTTCTTAGAAACTCACTTATGAAGACGTTGAGTTGTTTCTGGGCTTGTTTATCCTTTCTGGTCTTATATTTTCTAACATGGAAGATTTGGGGAATATTTTTCAGTGGACAATTTTCTCACAAGGCTTTTTCTGTAGTTATTGCTTTTTAACCCTTTCCCCATTGATGGTACATGAGGATTCACTGCTCCAAAATATTTGTCTAGTTGTAGCACCTAAATATAACAGGACAGTGTGAACTAATTATTTGTGGGAGAATGGCACCTTTGTTTTTTATTCAAGTGTAACATCTATAATGAAAAAATTATTAATTGAGGAGCTAAAAGTCCAGGAGGCACTGGAGATAAAAGCCAAGTGACTTTATAAATCTCTGTGGATGTGACTGCTGTAATAATCCTCCAGAACTGAACTGAGGTAACTTCACCATTTAAATGGGCTGGTTTAATGGAATGGGAATTGTTATGGCTAAGAGTGCCAAGCTGAAGGAGGTTTGGAGGGCATCCCTCCAGGGCAAGAATAATATTGATGATTAAAATAGATTGTGATAGAAGCTAAAAATTACTTACTAAAAGATATAGGCCCTTGGGCTAAGAGTAAGTGTGGTATTATTCAGCCATCAGATTAATTTCTGAAATATCATCTATTTTTGAACTGTATTATTTTTGGCAGGAAGTGGGTAAATGATTAAGTAGATCCTTACTATCTCTGATGGCTCTTGTCCTGTGATTTATATATTCAAAAAAATGAGAAGCATGTCCTAGCATGAGGGACACAGAGAAGATGTGTGAATAAAGAGGAAAGCCTGAAGCCAGAGATCATGAGTTACTTCAGCTTCCTCATTCAGGGGCTGATGGATTTTTGAAGCCAGAATGATTATCTAACCTGACCTCTGTAATATTATAGGCCATAAAATTTTACCTCATTAGCCCAGCTCTAAGCCAAATTTATCTTACTAAAGAGATTTAAAAGTTGAAGTCATATTTTCAAAGATATTTAAGTATTTAAATGGTAGAGGTAAAAATATTTGTACAGATTCGACGTTTCTCATTGATTTCATGATAGGTTGACATTTAACAACTTTACACTGTTTTTGAAAACCTGAATAGATATCTCTAAGAGAGTTTTAAATGCAATTGAAAATCTGGCCATACATACAGAGTCATATACAGAAATAACAGTACTTTGTATTTTCTAAACATAAATAATGGGACAAGATATAAATGTTCTTGGGAAGAAGCATGTTCAACCCCTTCTGACTTCACTATCTAATAAGAAACTAACATTTCTTCATTGTTTGGGTGGGGATTTATTTTTCTAACTCAAACATATGAATCTCAAAGTTAATATGTAAGGGGGTGGAAGAGTCCACCATTCTAAACACCAACCCTGAAAAGTGCCTGAATCTTATCACGTGATTTAATTCTAAAAAAGCATTATAAATGAGTGAAGGGTATCACACTTGTGTATAAGAAAACATTTTAAGTGCCACTGTTGACGATATTTGTCACGTCCTGCTCAGACGAGGGGGACAAGTAACTCAGATTCACAAATCCCCAAATGGAGCGGACAACAAGTCTCCAGGTTCAAGCATTTATTAACTACCCACAATGTACTAATTGAACACACGATAATTGGCTAAGTACATAGCAACTTGTGGTGAGCAATACAATATTCCTTGCATTTCTTGATGGAAAAAGGAAAACAGGGAGATAGAGGGAATGGGGAATACAGATCACCAGTCTGGGTTCCTGCGCTGATTCCGCCGGCGAGGGTTCCAGGAGGCGGCCGTCTTTTTCGCTGGCATCCATCTTCTTCGCTTCACTGCTCTCTACAGGTGGCTGGGGGACAGAGGGGGGGCAGGGAGAGGGGCAGAGAGAGAGAGAGCCCTTTCTTCCCCCCTTTGATTTAGACCCAGTTTCCTTGGGTGCATCCCCTAGGTCGACCCACATAGCTACGTATCCCATGTACAGGAAGGGGTAAGGTGTTTCCTGGGATGATGTAATTAGCATGATCATGTCAGCCCTTGTTAGCATACTGAGGGGTGTTAACTTTAATATGCATTTTGTGGATAATGAAGCAAAGTTCATTCACTGGACACATGGCCCTTGAAATCTGCCCAGGTGCCCCAGAGGAGAGCCGTCCTGTCTCCACAGGGCTCTCTCCCCAGCTGCATCGGGCAGTGTTACCAGCTTCGACCTCCACAGAAGCACCCTGTGACTCATAGTTTTGTCTTGTGAGTGTTTGAGGCATTTCTTCAATCAGCCTCAACTTTTGCTTTCCCAGGTTGTTTGTCTTAGTTTCTCACAGGCCTGGTTTCTCGTCTCTTGCATCCCACCCCATGACTCAAACACCCCAAGCTCTTCTTTGACCATTGTGATCTCAAAGGGTATAGGGAAAAAGAAGACAGAAGGTAGGAGTGCATATATCTAACTGCTGCAAGGCATACTATGAAAAGGAATACTTTTCACAATATTACAATACTAATATTTACAAGCCATCTTCCCCACCCCGTGAGTCCTGAGGATCCCAGTGATGTTACCCATGACCCAGGCTTCCATCCATCAAACTGGTCCATCGGTCGAAAAACTTCTTTGTTCCTGTTGGAAAGCTCTCTCATCATGGCACGGGCCTCCTCTGTAGAGGTGGTGTAGAGGTGCATTGTGGATGGGGATGCAGCATTGTCCCTCAGTCAGACTCAGCACACCACACAGTCCATGTTCCTTCAGCAATGCTAGCTGGATTCTGCAACACCATCCTAGATGCTTGGTGGATCTGCACCTTTAATTCCTTGAAGGCATACCTTGTTAGTACATATAAATGCTAAGATAAGTTTTCTAAAACTATTTGAGTTTACACAAACACATTAGCAGGTCAATAAGGATTTAAATGGGAATACAATTTAATATTAAGGTACAATTTGTCAATGCTTAATTTGTGACACCAGACCCCTCCAGCTATTCTTTGATTACTTCATCTTGCTGTTGGTGGATGTGGTGTTGTAAGGACCACATACAGTTATGTGATATTTGCAACCATCAGTGTGCAGTCACAGGTGACTCACAGGCTTCCTTAATTTTGGAGGTAATTCCCAATAAGGTAACTTAAGGCACAACTCCAGGTTAGCCTTCCAGTAAGTGAACTCTCCACACTCAGCAGGTATGATTCCACAAAATATATAACAACATAAGCAGATTACAAATAATAACTAGCCGATGATGCCTATAACTATTGAAAGCACTAAAAGTAACATAGGTCTCTGGTCGTCCAGGACCAATATCTTGTAAAACAAATATATGCATAACAAAACAATGATGTTTAGAAAGAAGGGACAATCCACCTTGTATTGATACGGTATTCTTTCCCATGGGCATCTGTAGCCACCCATGAACAGATATTGATGGGAGTTTTTAGGGTTAGGGGTACTTGCCCTACAGTGGGCAAGTCTACTAGAACTGGTTGTCCAGGATAATGGAGCAGGTTTGCAGAGTCTTTGGTCTCTTTTTTCCCGACAAGTATGGACGGAGGCGTAGGACAGAACGCGGTGAGTCATGGGCATCCATTAACTACCCACTGGCTGTTTATCTTCATTACTGCATCTGGCACCTGTTGTGGCCATCCTGGTTTTAGGGGTTTTAGGGCCTGCTTTAAAAGTCCGTTGGTGCGTTCCACAATCTCCTTTGCTTGGAGATAGTATGGAGTATGGAAAATCCACTGAATTCCTTCATCTCGAGCCCACTCCTGAACCACCCAGGCAGTAAAGTGACTACCATTGTCTGATTGGATCAATTTGGGTTTAGGCAAACAGCTAAACCAGAGTTTTAATCCCTTCACCATATTTTCTGCAGTTGCTCAAGATACAGCTTCTGCTTGGGTTAGACCCAATACTATTTCCACCCCCACCAATAGATAGCGTTTTCCCTCAGAGAGCCAGAAAGGACCAGTATAATCCACCTGGTTGTTTAGTAGGTGAGCAGGGTGATTTCCTGACTGGGTCTGTCCCACTGCAGCAGGATCAGAGCCACCAATCAGAACATTGTCAATATATTAATATATCTTGACCCATTGTCTAGTGGGATTTGAGCAAGTTCCTGCACTAGTGCATAATGAACAATGGTCATGTATCCCTGGGGGAGACATGTAAAAGTAAATTGCACACCTTCCCATATAAAGGCAAAGCGATATCTATTTGCCCCCTGTATTGCAATCAGTTCAGCTATGTTAGGTACTGCAGCTCTTAGAGGACCTGTATGGCATATAATCACCAATAGTCTATTGTCAGTCGCCACTTTCCCTTAGGTTTACTGACTAGCCACACTGGGAAATTATAGGGTGAGTGAGTTGGAATTATTATCCCTTGTTCCCGCAGCTCTGCTGTTACTGGAGCGATCTCCTCCCTGGCACCTAATGGTAAGGCGTAAGGTTTCACATTAACAATTTTAGAAGGAGGAAGCGCAGGCACTTGCTGTAAAAGTCTTAAAGATGCAGTTGGGGACCCAAATTTCCATTTTCTTCCTTTTGAATCCACTCAGGCTTGTCTCTTCAGTAGGTCAAGTCCTAGGATATTTGTGGGGGAAGTTTCCCAGAATCATAATAGTTTCTGTTGCAGTTTCATTCCCAGGTAACCAGCATTTCACCCGAGCAGTCACCCCGAAAACATCTGTAACTCAAATCTGCATTTTGTCAGCAATTACGCCATTCCACTTGAAACATCAGTTGGGAGTGCTGAGACCTGAGCACCCGTATCTACTAGAAATGTAACTAAAGTTTTAAGGGGGCTGAGCGGAAAAGAAATCAACAAGTCTCCTTTAGTATTCTCTGCAAGCCTCCTTAAGTGGACCCACCCGCCATCCCCAGGCTCACTTACTGGGGATGGCACGTCCAGTTTCCTGACGCTAAATCAATCAAGTCCTCTTCAGGGGCAGTTGGTGTTTGAGAAGCAATTGCCACCATCTTGTTATTTTTCAGTTCTGTCCCTCCCTTTGTTTGAAAGATCTGCTCGGTTGCGGGGGGGAGGCAGCTTCCTCTTCTGCCTTTCCAGGCTCGAATGAGCTTTTCTAAAACTGTAGTAGGCAGACCATCCATTAACTCTCGGGGAATCCCCTGTCTCGTTCCCTCAGTCAACAAGAGGTTTCTCTTTGCTCTTAAAACTTGCGGAGGGGAAGGAGACAGATTTTCCTGCTTTTCCATTCTGCGTACCGAGGGCTTAGGCTTACCCGTTCTCCCGGTAAAGCCCATTCTCTGGCCATAATTTATTAAGTCCTGAGCTATCTCTCCCCAAGTCATGGGCTCTCCCCCTCCACGTCTCCCGCTTAGTGGGGCTAATGTATTCCGCAAACGATCTTGTAATTGTACTGCATGTGATTTCAAAGAGTCTGGCAAGCCCCGAATCAGGGGAGTCATTTGATCGGGGTTAGCAATTAATAGCATCGGGGAAGGCTGCTGCGGAACCAAACGTCTGTCATGCATTAATTGTAGACAAGCAGCCTTCTGCAGACTTTCAGTCAAATGATTTATGGTTGGGGTCTCAATACATACTGGATCCTCCCTTTCCAAGGGGTCTAGACTCCCAGCCCAATAAGCAGCTCGTTGAGTTAACGACCACAGCTCTCTCTGGTCACCAGTAACTAAGAAAACCCCTGGCCCCCAGTACCCCTGGGCCTCATCTTCTGATAACAAAATTCGGTCACCACCAGTCAAAGATACCCTCCACACATATTCAATCTCTATTTTCTGAGCTCATCTGGTATATTTCTCCTGAATTTTTTCAAGCTCAGTCACTGGGTATGGTGTAGTTCGAGTGGTGACCTGCAGAGCTGTCTCACCCTGGCCCTCGGTGGTCTCTGTTTTAATTAATGGTCTCAAATTTGCCCCCTCATTTTCGGGGTAATAAATCTCTCAGCTTATCTCTAAATCCTTTGTTGGATACAAGGGTCTGGCTACTGATTTTGCCAGACTTGTAACTCCCTGTTCTCTATCCAGAACAGAGCCAAGATCTGTCCGGTTGCAGGTTTCTTGTTCATTCCCCTCTTTTTCGGACCGTGAGATTTTTTTCTCGGTCCAAGGCATCTAACAGAGCTGTGCGAAGTCGCTGAGTGGTGTTATGCTCATCAGCTAATTGGCTTTTCAAAACTTCAATTTGCTCTTGCCAGACTTTAGCTTTTTGTTCAGTAACTTTATGTTCCTCGACCAATGAATCCTGGAGAGCTTTTACCAGATCTTGTAGGGATTCGATCATTTCCCTTTCTAATTGTTTCTTAATATGTTTATCTTTTTGGGCTGCAGTCGGTGCTGCCCCTAATACAGCACACACCACAGCTTTTCCCTTGCCTGGTCGCGACCATTTCACCCCCGCAAGCACACTGATATAGCTTGCCACTGCTTCTGAATTTTGCCAATTATCGTGGGCCTCAACCTCTACTAAAGGAGGAGGATGAGCCTTATACTCCTTCAGCTTCTCAAAAATAGGGGAGCAGTCAAGCACCGACATTTCCTGGCCAGTCATGGCTTGCAACTGCTCAAACCTCTCCCAGCTTAGAGCTGAGAGGTCACTTCCCGATTCTCTCTCTCCTCATCGGATAGAGAATAGGTATCCCTCCGACCCTCTCCCAGCTTATAGCTGAGGGGCCAATTCCCAGTTCTCCCTGTCCGAGTTTGTTGGATAGAGAACCAGTATTTCACAAGACTTTCTGACACCGAAGGGGATCCTGCCAACTACGCCAATTTAATGTCACGTCCCGCTCAGATGAGGGGGACAAGTGACTCAGATTCGCAAATCCCCTGTTGGAGCAGACAAGTATCCAAGTTCAAGCATTTATTAACTACCCACAATGTACTAATTGAACACACGATAATTGGCTAAGTACATAGCAACTTGTGGTGAGCAATACAATATTCCTTGCATTTCTTAATGGAAAAAGGAAAAGAGGGAGGTAGAGGGAATGGGGGAATACAGATCACCAGTCTAGGTTCCTGCACTGATCCCGCTGGCGAGGATTCCAGGAGGTGGCTGTCTTTTTCATTGGCATCCGTCTTCTTCATTTCACTGCTCTATCCAGATGGCTGAGAGAGAGAGAGAGAGAGAGCCCTTTCTTCCCCCCTTTGATTTAGACCCAGTTTCCTTGGGTCCGTCCCCTAGGTCGGCCCACATAGCTACGTATCCCATGTACAGGAAGGGGTAAGGTGTTTCCTGGGATGATGTAATTAGCATGATCATGTCAGCCCTTGTTAGCATATTGAGGGGTGTTAACTTTAATATGTATTTCATGGATAATGAAGCAAAGTTCATTCACCGGACACATAGCCCTTGAAATTTGCCCATGTACCCCAGAGGAGAGCTGTCCTGTCTCCACAGGGCTCTCTCCCCCAGCTGCATCGGGCAGTGTTACCAGCTTCGACCTCCACAGAATGCACCCTTGACTCATAGTTTTGTCTTGTGAGTGTTTGAGGCATTTCTTCAATCAGCCTCAACTTTTGCTTTCCCAGGCTGTTTCTCTTAGTTTCTTACAGGCCTGGTTTCTCGTCTCTCACAGCATTTTAACAGAGATTAATGAAAGCTTCCTACTGATGACCATGAAAAATTCCACATATAGTGGTTTGGGAAATTATATATCATAGAGAAAGGTATATTATGTTCTAGAGGATATTACATTTCCAGAAGTTTTAGGTAAAAAATGTGAAGTAAATCAGTAACAATCCACAAATTAAGTTTGACTTAGCTTTTCTCTTTTTCAAATTACATAATTGTTCTTTTTACTGCTGAGCAGAAGGCAAGTAGGAGTAAAATTATAAAACACTTAGAAATATGTTATTATTTTTGCTGTGGAAACAAATAATGGGGAAGCAGAAAGAGCAACACCAGAAAGACATACATTCCTCATGTGAAATTCCCCAATATACATTTCACTACTGCATCCTGCCTTCTCATAAAAAAAGACTGAGCCAGGTATATATTTCATTAAGTATTTAGTAATATCTTAGTAAACTTTCTCCAGTCTTCAGGTGGGAATACAATGCAGAGCACTTCAAACTGTTGGATACACTTGAGGGAAATTTGAATTTAAAAATGAGTCTAAGTAACCATACCATGTAAGTTATATTCCCCTAATCAGAGAACTAGGATGAGAGAAGAGCAGTAGGTATCATTTACTTCAACTTTAGCAAGGTTTTCAACACTGTCTCCCACGATACTCATGCATCCAAGTTGGGACATTATGGTCTGGATAAGCATACCACAGGTAAAAGAAAATGTTGGATGGTCAGACCCAGAGGGTCATGGTTAATAGGTCCATGCTCTACTAACATGTCGGTAACAACTGCATGACTGCAGGGGCTTGTACTGGGACCTTTCCCTGATAACCCCTTTATCAATGACCTGTAAGGAGATACCAGAGTGCACACTTCTCAAACGTATAGGTGACACCAAATTAGGTGGAAACTATTGATACTCTTGAGAGTAGGGTCCCATCCGGAGGCACCTGAACAGGCTGGAAGAATGGAGAGATGGGAAACTTCTGAAATTAAGTAAGGAAAAGCGCCAAGTGCTGCTTCTGGGACAGAGGAGGGCCTGTGATGGTACAGTCTGTGGACAAACACGCTGGGAGCAGCCCTGCAAGAAAGGCCCTGGGACCTGATGGGTAGCAAGCTGAGACTCAGCCTGCTCCCTCGGGTGAATGAACAGGAGCATGGTCAGCTAATACAGGCAGAGATTATTCCCCTCTGCTCAGCACTCATATCTGCAATACCGTGTCCAGTTTTGAGAACCCCTATGCAAGAAAGAAATCAGCCAAGTGGAACATGTTCAGCAGGATGGAGGAGGTTAGAGTGCTTGCCCTGTTAGGAGACGCTGAGGAACCATGATTGGTTCAACCTGGATACAAGCGAGCTTTGGGGAACCCTAACAGTAGCCCCCCCCCCCCCCAGTGCATGTAGGGAGGTTATCATGGACACAGTCAGCTCTCCACATGGTGGGAGGATGAGATACAGAAGGCATAAACTGAAACAAGAGATGTTCAGGCTGGATATGAGGAAAAACTTCCTGACTGAGAATAGTCCAGGAGTGGGACAAACTGCACAGAGATGCAGTGTCCATCACTGAAGATTTTCAAGATACAACAGGACAAAGCCCTGTGCAGCCTCATGTGACTTCAGAGCTGGCCCTGCTGTAAGTGGGATGTGGGACTGCAGACCTCCTGAGATCCCGTCTGAACCTGAATTGCTTGTGATTCAGTGAAACATTAGGCAATACTAATGATATTTCAGCTGACCCCAACAGTAAATGGGTAAAGAGAAAGACCAATCACTTAAATACCACAAACAAACAAAAAGACAAGAATTGTTGGATCTCCCATTTCACAAGCTACCATTAGCTATGAGTTGAGAAGTTTGATATACAAGCCTTTTGAATTCTGCCACCCTGGTATCTGCCAGGTTGGAGGGTCAGTCTGAAGGCTAAGAAATTTATGTCTTGAAGAAAAATCTCCCTTGGTGGGCATATCACAGCATCCCTCCAGTTACCGCTAGAGGAAGCGGATATTGGGAAGGTTCATCTTGCTTCTCACCCACTGCAGTGGTTGTTCCCATCTACTGATAATTCAGTCAACCATTTCTTCTTTAATTATGATCTCTTACATGACCACAAAACTACTGTTGCCATTATTTTTGAAAATGTTTCAGGACTGTAAATATCAGTTTGACCTGATTTTCCCTTGAGACCGTTAATTTCCTGAGATATTTTTTCTCCATCTCATTAAATAAAACTTGTTTCAAATGTAAATAGCCTGGTTTAAACTGTATTACTTTTTACTTTTACAAACAATGAATGTAAACAATCTTTCTGTTTCTGAAGATCTGTCTCAGGGGTGTGATTACCAACCTTCATTTGATAAATATCAGATGAACAATATCTTCTGATTCACTCAGAAGATGTCTTAACAAAATCTGGAGTAAATATTATTACTACTTATGTTGTCTACTACTAAAATGGTATTTTAAATAGTCTGGCACTAATCTTTTTGTCTACCTGATCAACCCAACTCAAATACAGCTGGGAGACTGGTGTCTTTTTCAGCTACTTACGCATGACTTTATAACTGGTATCATATTACCATTTTCATTTTATTGTCTTTTAGGGCAACATGTATGTAAGTAATTAACTTTACTTAAAACAATGACTCTAAGAGAACAAACTACAACAAGCATGAAAAGAACATGTTGTTTTATAGGCTTTATGCCTTGTTGTTAATTTAATTATCTCCCATTTACCCACAAACACAGCTTGATGGATATATTCTGTTCTTTATTATGTCAATTAGCACCCTGCAACATAGTGCTTGCTAAGATTATCTCATCTGTTGCAGATGACAGTGCTCCTCAGTGGTCATATTCAGCAATACATAAAATTTACTAGAGCTGGTCCTTGCCAGTTCTTCCCAACTTCTGCTTCTCTGAGACTAGATGAGACTTTAGTTATTAACAGAAGCCTGAATATTGGTCCAGAATGACCTCTGTAGATGGAGAAAAGAGTCTGAAGTCACCAATAAATGGCTCCAAAGTCAGTTCTTCAGAAGTCTTGGTTTAATATACCAGCATTAAAGAAGCCAGCATATTAAAATGCATATATTTTCCTTTTGTTTGCAGAGGCATGGGCAAACACACACTGGGAAATAAGACCTGTTGGACTTTGCTGAAGACATAAAAGGCGTGGCTATCTTCGCTGATGATCATGTTCAGAGAAGCCTAGTACCACTAGTAACATCCAGGAGCCGTATATTCCAAAATAAAGAAAAAAATCCATATATGCACAGTAAAGGCCTAGTGCTGATCCTGACACTTCCTGATCACTAATAAGGAAAAATTACAATCTGACCAGTGGGTATCTAAACCCAAATATTACTGTAGCTATGGGTATTAATTTCCAATAGCACAACAAACACAGCCTTTTATTTGTCTCCACTTCTTTTCTTGTCTCCACTCCACTTTCCCTAAGTCTCCACTTAAGGAGATTGCGTTATTCACTGTGTGATTCACATAAACAAACTTTACGCTAATGTATTTTCTGTTTCTTGTGACTATATGATTTTGTGTGCTATAATGATTGGTGACAAACTAGAGGCATTTCCATCTTCTTAGTGCAAATACCAAAACATTCATAATGAATAAAGCCTTATATTGCCTTTTCAGTGTGGTTCTCAGTCTTCCACCTAGTAACACAGAAGAGGTCCTTTTTCCCTGTATGTAACTCCCTCTGACTGCAGCAGGATGTCTGCATTCAAAATCAGAATACAAATTCCAACCCAGAGGCAGCAAGGATCCCACCAGCTTTTATGACACCTTCTCTGGGACTGTCCACATTAAATATTTTTATCACTAACCCAATAAATTCCATAGCACTCCTAAACCTGAAGTGCTATGAGCCTCTGGACCGCAGCAGAACCATCTCATCACCTTTGACTGCAGAGCGTTTTCCTATCACACAATCCTTTCTGAGCAGAATTTGGTATCTGAATGGATCATATCCGTATGCACCAATTCATAGCGATTTACATAAAAAAAAAAAAAACAACCCCAAAAAACCCCCAACAACTATACACGTTTGTATCATGTATTATGAAAAGTAATCTTTTTTTAAAACAGGAATTGTTAGCAATAAGGCTAGAGTTACTTATACCTGCCTGATACTTAAAGAAGACTGTTTAACAGAATGTATTTGGTGAATTTTCTGGAAAATCTTTTCTGTAATATTAAACATAAGCAGAATATATGCAGAAAACTTCTTTACTGGAGATGTAACAAAGACACCATATAATCTGAATTGAGAATGAGTGTTTTCAGGAAATCAAGGGCTTCCTGAATAATTAGCATACAGCTGCTAATCACCCTGTAAATTGTTGTTACAACCAGACATAACCCTGCCAAGAACCTTCACTCAAAATTACTTCAATTGTTTGCTCACTTTCAAATCCTTGCAAAACGAAGATGATCAAAAACAAATATAAAAAAGACAGGCCTAAACCAGAAGATCTCTCAGTTTTCTGACTAATTGGGGGGCTGAGTTTATTCTCAGGCCTAGGGAAACAATAGCTGAACAAACGCAAGAGTTAAGTCCTACAGAATTTAGCCTTTTACCAGATACAATAAAGGCCTTTTTTTATTTCTGTCATGAGAGGCTTCTTCAAATCATACTTAAATTAAATTCTAATATATAGAAAGAATTCTAAAATATACATAAAGAGAGAGACAAAATTATAATGTTTAAAATTACCACCTTCCTCTCTTCTGCTCTCTTATTGCCCTAAGGAAAACATGAATCCACTACTACATTTAAATCCTAGCTATCACCTGGGAACTTTAGGAAGCAGACAAGTGTTTCCATTGAAATTTCTATTAGGAATATTGTCAAAGTAAAATAAGCAGAGAAAATTATTTGGGAGAACTTGGTGTTATCTTGCATTACACTTCTTTATCATGCTTTGCCTACTAATAAAATATATTTTTATTTTCTGCAGCACCTCTCATCTAAGAGACAAGAAAATAGGTGAGAGAGAGAAATTAAACTGTTTATGGGGAAAATTTTAACCTTTTTTTCATGAGATTTTTTAAAAATAGAGCGAGTTAATGAAGCAGAGAAATACAGCAAGGTTGTCCCAGACGGTTAACACTATAGAGAAAAAAGGCTCTTACATCAGAAGTGGTGTGTTTGTTAAGGGTCAGAGAGGAGGCTTATGAGCAAAGGCTGAAATAACATTAGAAAGCATTAGATGTAGTTCCCTTTAACTATACACTAGTTTTATTCATTTCCCCTTTGCGACAATCAGCGCCATCAGGAATGAACATTAAAAACTCATTGATGCTTCAGGGGCTTCTGCTGGTTTTTGGCACTGTGTCCATTAGTAACTAGTCCTGGGGAAACCCATCCAGCAAACATAAGAATCAACAAAACCCTTCATCTAAAATGCAAATTAACTTGAATGTACCCATTCTAAACTCATTTCAAGACCATGGCAAATAGCTTATAATACCAAAAGTATGTTGCCTCATTTCCTGACAGTTTTCTTAGCTGGAGTATTAATTTGGGTAAAATAGGGTGTGAATGTTAAGTGTAGTATCTGTCCTTGAATAAAACTAAGTAGTTACACTTAATTTCAGAATAAAAATGCATACTTCCTATTTAGTTTAATACATTTACTAGTCAGTTTATCAGTTATTTATCTGAATCAAAACCAGAAAATAGGTTTAGCCAAATAAAGTTAAGATGACTTTAATCTAGAACAGAGCATAAGATGCCTTAGGGCTTGTCTTAAAAATGGAGCTAATCTGTAGTACGTATACAAATGCCTTCCATGTCAAATCTCTGTAAAGCATAGCCTTAAATCAGATTGTTATATTTTGATACATTTCTTTGTATTTCCAGCTGAACTGACATTTGCAGTCCAATTAATTGACTTAATTGCCTGAAACAACTGATATCACAGTTTTTTCCCAAACAAACAAACATTTTGGAATATTTACTTCACATCTGAAGCAGCAACTAAGTGATTCATGCAGTAGTAATACTGTATGTAAGGGTAATACTAGAAAGAAGATGAAATCTTGTCATAACACACAGAAACTGTATAGCTTGTATCTGTACAGTTTTTGATAGGCTTCAAAACAACGAGGATTTATTATATGCATTTTATATATGGGTAAATCAGACATATAAAAATGTCAAGCGAATAACTAGAAAACTAAACTAGAAAACGAAACGTAGAGCAATCACTAAAATTCCCCTAATGGTCATGAAATTTTCCCTTCTGAAATCTAAATATGGTATCTGTCCCAAACTTCCATTAGATTAAAAAAGATAAACATATCCACCAATAATTTTTAAAAAGCCTTTGATATTTTTGTTGAGGTTTTTTTCCAAATCTTTATTCATGATTGGTCCTAATACAGAAGAAACATTGCTTTGATAAGAGTGGACGAAAATAAAATATGAGTTTAATGACAACTTATTTCTTTATCTTTGATTTATCCAGACAAAAATGTACTCTCATATTTGAGAAAAGATTAGATGTTTTTGTTATTAAACTCAGTAGTGTGAGTTTCTAATCTTCATTTAAAGAAGGGATTTGAATACCTAAGCACATTGTTTCAGTTCCAGAGATATCAATGAAAATACATTAAGAATTACAAACTTGATCTTCTTGGTAGAGATAGATTTAAGCATGCATTTAAAGTGACTACCAAAAGAATGTCATCTGACTGTGACTTGGGCTTGGTGGGAAAAGACCCTTGGGATCATCGAGTCCAGCCATCAGCCCTACTCTACTAAGCTCTCCCCTACACCATATCCCCCAACATCTCATCCAAATGACCCTTAAACACATCCAGGGATGGTGACTCCACCACCTCCCTGGGCAGCCTATTCCACTGTCCGACCATGCTTTCTGTGAAAATTTTTTTCTAAAAGTCCAGTCTGAACCTCTCCTGTTGGAGTTTAAAGCCATTCCCTCTTGTTCTATCGCTAATTATCTGTGAGAAGAGACCAGCACCAGCCTCTCTACAATGTCCTCTCAGGTAGCTGTAGAGAGTGATGAAGTCTCCCCTCAGCCTTGTCCTCCTCAAACTGAACAGTCTCAGCTCCTTCAATCTCTCCTCACAGGATTTATTCTCCAGGCCCTTCACCAGCTTCGTTGCCCTCCTCTGCACTCGCTCAAGCACCTCGATATCTCTCTCGTATTGAGGTGCCCAAAACTGGACCCAATACTCCTGGTGTGACCTCACCAGTGCAGAGTACAGGGGGACTGTCACCTCCCTCCTTCTGCTGGTCACACTATTTCTAATACAAGCCAGGATGCCGTTGGCTTTCTTGGCCACCCGGGCACACTGCTGGCTCATGTTCAGCTGTTTGTCAATGAGAACCCCTAGATCCTTCTCTCCCAGACAGCTCTCCAGCCACACCTCCCCAAGCCTGTAGCCATGCAGGGGGTTGTTGTGGCCCAAGTGCAGGACCTGGCACTTGGCCTTGTTGAAGCTCATCTCGTTAATGTTGGCCCACAGATCCAATCTATCCAAGTCTCTCTCTAGAGCCTCCCTATCTTCATGCAGATCGACATTCCCGCTCTAACTTGGTGTCATCTGCAAATTTACTGATGATACGCTCTATGTCCTTTTCATCAGTAAAGATATTGAACAGAAATGGTCCCAAGACTGAGCCCTAAGGAGCACCACTTGTGACTGTCCACCAGCTAGATTTAGCTCCATTCACCACCACTCTCTGGGATTGTCCAGCCAGCCAGTGATTGACCCATCAGACTGTTCGCTCATCCAGGCCATGGACAGCCAGTTTTTCTATAATACTGTAGGGAACTGTGTCAAATGCTTTTTGAAAATCCAGGTAGATAATATCCACAGCTTTTCCCTTGTCCAATAGTCAGGTCATCTTGTCATAGAAGGAGATCAGGTTTGCCAGGTAGGACCTGCCTTTCATAAATCCATGCTGACCAGGCCTGATCCCCTGGCTGTCCATTATATGACTTTTAATGGCACCCGAGATGACCTGCTCCATGACCTTCCCTGGCACCAAGGTCAGACTGACAGGCCTATAGTTTCCTGGATCCTCCTTTCTGCCTCTCTTGTAGATGTGTGTTACATTTGCCACCCTCCAGTCCAATGGGACCCAGTTAGCCATGACTTCAGGTAAAACATAGACAGCAGCTTGGTGAGCACATCTGCCAACTCTTTTAGCACCCATGGGTGTAACCCATCCGGTCCCACAGACTTGTGTGCATCCAAGTGTTGTAGCGGGTCTCTTCCTCTTTAATTGTGCTGACCTCATTCTGCTTCCCCTCCCCATCTCCCAGCTCATGAGGCTGGGTGTCCAGGGAACAGCCAGTTCCACTGATAAAGACCGAGGCAAAGTAGGTGTTGAGCACCTCAGCCTTTTCCTCATCCTTTGGTACATCTGCTTTTGTCTTTGTCCTGGTTTTGGCCAGGATAGTTAACTTTCCTTGGGCTAAGAGGGAACATAGCTAGAGGGCTGGGCCAATCGACCATTGGAGTATTCCGTGTCATGTGATGACATGTTCAGTATATAAGGGAACTCACTTGTTTTCGGTTTCGGTTACGTGGTCAACAGCAGGATTTCTGGTGCAGTTGGGATTGCTGCTGGGGACAGGCTGTGTACCAGTGGCTAGTTGGTGAGCCACTGCTGTATTTTTACCCATTTGGACTTACTATAGTTACTGTTGTTTTGTTACTATTACTAAATATTTTTTTATTCAACCTATGAATTTCTTGGGTTTTTTTTTGTCCCTTCCCTATTTCACTGGGGAGGGGTGGGGGGAAGTAAATGACTGGACACATGGTGATTGGCTACCAGCTGAGCTCCAACCACTACAGTCTTTTTGTGTCCTAAGGCCCCTTCTGTTCAAGTCTGCATAAGCAGGTTTTATACCTATCTGTAGGTTTGGATGAAAAAATGTTTGGAATTTACAACATTTACAACTTAAACTGTCCTTCATTCTCCCTTTGGGTTACTTCTGATGACCTTTCCAACAGATGATTTTGTCATCACTAAGGACTATAAAAATCTGTGGTAAAATCTATGTCTCCTACTTCTAACTTACAACGTACAATCAAGAAACAACACTTGAATTACCATCCAGGCTGTAATAAAGTATGAAATCCAGTGTAAAAGATTAGGTCAGCATCTTTCCTAATGCACTTTTTTTTTGCAATATTTTATCAGTGTCCAAAATAGAAAATGGCATAAAACTGAGACTTTGGTGTTTGCAAATTATGTAAATATAGTGCCAAAAAAGGGGGTAGGTCATAATGTGTTTGAACAGAGGTATTTTAATATTTCTGTTAGGAGTGGAAAAATCCCAGATCAACTGCAGCAATTCAATGTCTTATCTAAGACTACTGCTGGTAACTAAGGACTTGTGAATTTTACTTAATATATTGCTAGATGTACTAGAAATAATATAAATATGTAATAAACAAGCCAGGTTAAAGCCAGACTGACATTTTGCTGACTTTTGGGTACTTGTTGGAAGATGAAAGCTTTTGTTTAGACATTTGCCCTCTCAATATCATGGCATGACAAGCATTTGATGGGAATAAATATTTAAAGACAAGGTGCCAGCAAAACAGGCCACAAATACAACTCCTTTTCT
Source organism: Athene noctua (assembly GCF_965140245.1). Lineage (NCBI taxonomy): Eukaryota > Metazoa > Chordata > Aves > Strigiformes > Strigidae > Athene > Athene noctua. The sequence goes on from NC_134038.1 coordinate 63,678,343, forward strand.
TACACATAAGTGCAGAAATCATTACATTATTCTTAGGGGAGGGATGCTTGTTGCAAAATAAATTTGACTATGTTATTTTCCTATTTAAAATATGTTTCTCTAAATGCCAACAATTCATTTGTGGGCAGAGTAATAGTCATAAACTTGTGGCCCCATGCAAAGCAATGGGAGTCATGAAGAAAAGCAAAGTAAAGACTCATAAAGAAATAGACTGCAGCCTCTAAGGGATTATTTTATGTTTGTCTTTTATTTTATAAAAAGTAATGCTTAAACACACACAACATTGCCAGGAACTATTTTGTCATAAAATAATTTCAAATGTTCAAATACAAATGGTGAGCTAAAATAAAACTGGCAAGACATAAAATCTGCTTTCCTGTGTGCTCTGGTAACTGAGAGCAGAGTCTGGCCTAAAGACTTTTGTCTCATGCATCTTATAGTTTGAGAAGTAATTGCTATTAAAAAGGCCCTGTAGTCTGCCTATTTTCTAATTATGTACGTATCTAAGAAGCCTAGGACTTTTTCAGCTCTGAGGATGCATGCTTGTATCATAAATAAAAACCTGCTAATGAGAAGTTTATAGGACTAAAGCAATTTGATTAAATGCCTTATCTAATTAATTTATCTATTCAATTTCTTCTTCATTTAGCCACATCTAAATTTTTTGTTTTATTCTCTCCCTGGCATGAACATATTTTTATGGGGGCCAAGGTTTCAAGAGAGGAAACAGGATAGGAGGACATATTTTTTTGAGGTTGTTTCCTTGGAGGTCATAAAACCTCTTTCAGAAATCTTCAGGTTTTGTCTGACAACTTTTCATCTTTCTGGTCCCCACTATTCCCATAGCAAGACCATTGCAAAATTTCACTTCCAAGGCAGGTTTTAACAAACATTTCCAAAAAACAGTTGTTGGAGTTTTTTTAATTTTCATGGTTGATGGTTTTCCAAGTTTAAATGGTTTCCTAGTTCTACATATCTCTCTCTTTTCATAAGTAAGGAACTTCGCCAAATCCTGCTGGTTATGTACAAAATTGCTGAAAATACATCCTAAAACTTTCCATACATATACTATTTCTTTCTACTTGTTGGTACAGCTAATGTTGAGTTCCTTGAAGAACAAGGAATATTTATTTAAGAATGAGATTTTTGATACTCATTTTTATAATATTCAGTATACTTTTCTCATTAGAAATGGAAGAAACTACAACTTCTTTCAAGGGTGAAGGGTCCTTTTCAGAAGCTTATATTTGCATTTTAGGAAGGATACAGTCCCTGTCTTGAAACAGTGATCAGGCAAATGAATATCTACTTCTAGGGGAAAGGCAATTTCTTTAGTGAAACTGTGACAATCATACCGAGAATGCTGCAAACAATATGAAGGCCTGAGAGGTAATGAAATACCCAGTAAATTTTACCGGAGGTAATTTCTCAGACTGAATGCCTACATTTAGGTGTCCAGCATCAAACACCTTGTTTTTTGGAAAACATTGTACATTAAAAAAAAGAGTGCTTGCTCTGGCTAAAAACATTGAAAAAGGCAACAGTCTTGTCATGCTTGAAAATCCCCATCCTTGATTTTTGCACAGTAAAATCCAAACCTTCTGTGATGAAACATATCCCAAAACAGTCAAAATTTCATTTTATATTTTAAAAAGACTCTTTAAAATGGAAAACACAGAGGTGATTTGTCGATCTATTTTATTCTGCAATGAGGGCTTTGGGGTTTGCTGTTTTTCCTTGAAGCTACTCTGTATTGGAGATGTCGTCTCTGCTGAGCATACAAGGAGTGTTTCTCCAGGTCTCAGCATGTCAAATCAGCTTCCCATGTGAGGTAGGATTACGTAGACCAGACACCTGATTAGAGTTCCTCTCTCAAGTGGAAACATGGCACACCCCTCGCTCCTAATAATCAGGAAACCTTTCCCTTTCTCCCTAAACATAATCAGACAACATTGACAAACATTCGTCAGTATGGTGCTTAAGTTACAAGTTCCTGAAAATAAAATAATAAGCCTTAGAGTTTTGAATGCACTCTAAATAAAATTATTACATTAATGCTACAGAAGGTAGAAAACTGCTCTGCTGACTGCTCTGTACTGCAAGTTTAAATCATACTCCAGTGTCCTATGCATCAGATTTGGGAAAAATAGAAAGTATTTACTTACTGTTGTTCCTCTCTACAAACTATATAGTCCTTCCTCTTTTCCCACTGAATTTAGAAGGCCTGTTTTTCTTACCCCGAAGGAAAATTAAACCCTTGCCTGGGCTAGAAATAACTCCTTCTAATTTAGTATTTTAGCTTCAGAGTGAGTATGTTGAGGAAGGAATGCCTGAGTGGCTTTTAAGATGAGATAGATAGAATTGACTAGCTCTCTTCTGGGGCATGTGCCTCTTTCACTAAAAAAATAGAATTGGTTTGCCAACTTTTTTCTTCAGCTGTAACCAACATTACTGCAGAATAAATGTTCAGTTAGTTTGGGGAAATTCTGCTCCAAAATCCTATTAGGCAATAATAGGATTTGTTGCTTGACTGCCAGTTTCTGTTTTGAAAATACACCCCCATATGCTCTGAATTCTCAGAACAAATTCTGACTGATTTGTTTCTCATCTTTCTCCTTTGAGAATAAAATTCTTGCTCTTTACCATTTTAAAGCATTTTAAGAGGTGATTAAACTGCAGTCACTCAGCTTGTTTTTCAGATGTATAAAATTTTTCCCATCAGGGCCTTAAATTATGTCTAACTGCAACCAGAAACTACCCTCTTTGCAGTTCTTGTCCTTAAAAGAAACATTCACTACAAACTACAGCAAGAGGTTAATTTATTTATCTGTATTTTTAGAAATACTTATCCTAGAATAAAATTATCTATAGAAAGTTTATTTTTTATATGTTCCATATATCAAAGAAGATAGAGGCTCTTTGAAAGAGAAAATTCCTAGAGTTAAAAGTTTCTGCATAAGATAAATAAGACAGTATCTACCCAGTCAAAAACAGACAGGATTTTTGCTTAGTGATTTTAAATGCTTATTAAAGAACACTTTATGAGTATGAACACTAAACCAATTGCCTTTCTTAATTCTGAAAATTTCATGCTTGAGCTTTCAAGAGGCTTAGATAGCTATTTCCAATCCCAATCCATTTTTATAGAAGGAATTGAATAACAGAATTAACATTGTATTTCAGTTAGAAATTAAAAAAATAAAAAAAATAGGAGGAGGAAGGTGAAAGAAGAAAATAAATACTATTTGGAATGATAAATGTGCATCCTCGTGACAGTGGGTTTGTCAGCCAAAACAACTTTAGTCTAAGACTTGAGACTTATTCTGTAGATGTAGCAGCAGTGATACAAACAGTGTAGTTATGGAATATTCCTACTTGAAAGGTGAGATTTATTTGATAGATTTTCAAAGTATATGTTAAACACATAAGAACTTCACATGTAAATGAAGTCCATACTCCTTATACTAATTATATTAAATAACTGCAATTTAACCAGAGTTCCTTCACGTGCCTCTCTCTGGTTCTATGAAGTGTTGAGCACTGCCTGTGTCCATGGAGGTCATTACTACTGAAATAGTATGATGAGTATCCTGTGGGATATTATTGTCGTGGGTTGACCTTGGCTGGATGCCAGGGACTCGCCAAAGTCATTCTATACCTCCCCCTCCTAAAATGGACAGGGGAAAGAGAATACAACAAAAGGCTTGTGGGTGGAGATAAGGACAGAGAGGGGTCAGTCACCAAATACCAACACGGGCAAAACAGACTCAACTTAGGAAAAGTAATTTAATTTGTTGCCAATGAAATAAGAGTAGGGTAATAAGAAATAAAACCAAATCTTGAAACACCTTCCCACCACCCCTCCCTTCATCCTGGGCTTAACTTTTCTCCTGATTTCTCTGCCTCTGCCCCCGGAGTGGCACAGGGGGACAGGGGATGGAGGTTGCGGTCAGTTCATCACAGGTTCTCTCTGCTGTTCCTTCCTCCTCAGGGGAGGACTCCTCACACTCTTCCCCTGCTCCAGCATGAGGTCCCTTCCACAGGAGAGAGTCCTCCATGAACTTCTCCAACATAAGTCCTTCCCACAGGTTGCAGTTCTTGATGAACTGCTCCAGCGTAGGTCCCTCCCACGGGGTGCAGTCCTTCAAGAACAGACTGCTCCAGTGTGGGTTCCCCATGGGGTCACAAGTCCTGACAGCAAACCTGCTCCAGCGTGGGCTCCTCTCTCCACGGGTCCGCAGGCCCTGTCAGGAGCTTGATCCAACGTGGGCTTCCCAGGGGTCACAGCCTCCTTCAGGCACATCCACCTGCTCTGGCCTGGGGTCCTCCATGGGCTGCAGGTGGATTCTGCTCCACCGCTCACCTCCATGGGTGCAGGGGCACAGCCTGTCCCACCATGGGCTGCACCAGGGGCTGCAGGGGAATCTCTGCTCCAGCGCCTGGAGCACCTCCTCCCCTCCTTCTTCACTGACCTTGGTGTCTGCAGAGTTGTTCCTCTCACATAGTCCCATTCTCCTCTCTGCTGCTGTTGTTTCACAGCAGTTTTTCCCCCTTCTTAAATAAGTTATCCCAGAGGTGTGACCACCATCGCTGATGGGCTCAGCCTTGGCCAGCTGCGGGTCCGTCTTGGAACCAGCTGGAATTGGCTCTGTTGGACATTGGGGAAGCTTCTAGCAGCTTCTCACAGAAGTCACCTCTGGAGCCCACCCCCCCCCCCCACCCCCCCCCCAAAACCTGGCCACACAAACTCAATACATTTACATTGCAAAACACACAGTTCATATATTTCAGTAACTCACTAGTGAATATTTTGCATCAGAGTAAGACATAACCTGTCTTCTCTTTTAGAACTCCTTATCCTGATCTTTGACCTTCTGTTCATTAGCCAGTGGTTTGCTAGCCAGTAATGATTTTTCTGCGACTCTCTTTGGGCCTACGTGGTCAGTGGATCAAAACTCTCATATCCTGACTCAAAGGGTTTTTTTTCATCAGAGGGACCATTTTTCTCTGATTAGTTGTTGTGCAGGAGGTATTTCTTTGCTGTGTCCTGAATCAGTAGCTGACTACTTGCATCAGATGTGATAACAGACATTTATCATCCCTGCACAGGGAGCAACTGAAGAAAATTTACAGGCCTCTTTGTCTGCTATATCTTCCTTTCTTTGTTATGTTTGCTGTTTTTAAAGCTGTCTTATTACAAGCTATTACCTTGCAGCTGTGAGCTGACAAGTGTCCTTATGAAAATCAGAGAATAGAAACATCTGTAAATGCAAACACAGAAATTGTTAACATGGGAAAGAAAAAACCCATCTAATTAAATATTAGCACATTTCTAAACTACTAAATAAAAGATGAAATAACAGGTGGAGGAAAATTAAGTCAGGAAAAAACGGGGATCCATCTAATATTTCTACAGTTTTAAACAAAGTAAAAGGTTATTCTTTCTTCTTATAAATTAAAACTCAACTTCATTGCTCTCAGACAAACACAGAAGTTCGTAATTAGAATCCAATACTAGAAAATTTTGAAGATGTATAAAGGGAGGCACTTAGGTTCTCTCATTAGCTTTTATTAACAATCTTCTGAGTTTGTGAAATCAGTGTAACAAGCTACAAATGATGCATGAAATTAAAAATTTCTGTTTACCCTAGAGTTTTCATCCATGGTTGGCAATGCCCTGCTGCAATATATGCAGTAATAGGTTGCCAGACCTAGCCAAAACCTATCCAAAAAATATTGTTTCTCAGCCTAAAAGGAACTGTTAAAATGTTGTGGGGGTTTTGGTCAGGGTTTTTATTTCCACACAAACTATTGTTTTTTCTTTGTACAGGAGCAAGTATCTCAGATTAATTCAAAAATTTTACCATGCCTCTCAGTGACCTCATGAAATAGGTACATCACAGAAACCTGCATGCAGAGTACAGGCTGAAGGGCACTGGACAGTAACAAATATCAGGCTGATGCTCACATCAGAAAACAGAACAAACCAAAATCTAGTATTTGTGACATACTGTCTCACTAGACCACACGTTAATCATGTCCATAAATCCAGGACTTACTAGGCCAGTACTCGGCAAAATGGTTCTGTGCCTTCTTGGTAGATGACAGTGATGTTTAAAAGGAAGATTTCCTTTGATACATTACATATTGTTTCTGACAGGAAAAATACCTGTAGATCTTTAATCATTGCTTTCAGGACAACCATACTTTCTAAGAGACACAAGATCTCAACTTATGATTCCAAATTCAGCTGCACTGAATCTCAGTGGTTTCTTTTTGTCCATACACATGCTTTCAGACCATTATCATTGTGTGAATTGTGCACATTGCAAGTCTTTCTATGGCTCCATGCTCATGCAGGAGATTTTTATACTTTTTTTTTTTTTCTTCTCACTGTTTATTCTTTCATTAATCTCCCTACATGTATTTCTCATGAACAAACTCAGCATTCTAAATGAAAGATTTTTGATCCAAAAAAATGTAAACCCCACATTATCTTCTCCTTTAAGACCATTAGGTTGCAGCCTCTTCCAAATTACTTCTGTGTTTGGAAAGATTTTTATCCATAGCCGAAATTTTGCCTTAGAGTTGGAAATAGTTTCTTGTTCAATCACTGTTAGAACAGGATAAAGCAATGAGAACATAAGGCATTATCAAAGTTATGAGGTCTTCAGAGAGCCAAATGATGCATAAAAAATAAGTATCAGGTAACTTAAATTTTCCTCACCATTACTCTTAACTATTACTGCTCCTTTCTTGGGCTTTCTTATGCATGAATTTGCTAAACACATGGAGGCTTAGACAACAGTTTTACTTTTCAGTGCTGGCTCTGACAGCTGTTTCTATAACAAGCTGTAGTAGCCTCCTATCTTTGTTTTAGAGTACCAGTAAATAAACCAATTAATATAAATCCAGTTATAAATAAACATAGCTGTTTGGTGTTCAGTGCTGTACAGTGAGAACTGCACACATAAGAAGAAACTTTCCATTTGCCTTGCACAAAACTTCTGGTTATTTTGTAGTTTATTACATTTAGGTATAGTACTTTGCCTTCATCCTACTTGCACTAAATCTTGTTAAGAATTTTTTCAATTCACTCTAGCTTTCATTAAGATTGTCCAATCTATATTAACAATAGTTTCTATAACTTTGCAAAAAGAATAGTTATCTGTTTTCCAACCCCAGTGGACAATAACACAAAGTAACAAGTGCAAAAACCAATTTATGTGTGTATAAACTGTTGTCACGAACATACTTTTCTTTCTTCCTTTTATGTTCCTTCTACACAAGACATTTTCTTATTCTTTCTCTTTTTTTTTGTTTTGTTCTTCTATAAATTCTAGTGCTACACAACAAAATTTCCTTCTGTCAATTGACTGTGTACATGTATCAAATATGTGCTAAGCACATTATTAAATTGATATTAAAACTTACATAGTGAAATCTTCCAAAGGCAAGACTAAACAAAATAAAAGACATCAGCAGGTTACTGAGAATATATTTGAACTTCAGTTGGAGAAATATTCAGATTCCAAAATTTACACTTTTAATATACGTGTTGTTACTGCATACTCTATTTAATACTGAAAAATCTATAACCTATAGATTTGTGCATAACAATGATAGTGATGTGAAACTTTTCCTTAAATTTATTGGAATACAACTGATATTTTTATCTTTTACTACAAAAGAGTGCAGCCAAATTGTTAAGGGCAAACCCTTGATGGATTCCTTTTATACTGAAGTGTTGAATAGCCAAAGTAAGTGCCTTGTTATTTGAAGTTTTGCTTCACTTTCTTGACCAAAGGATAGACCTATTTTTAAAACTACTTTCCTTTGTGTGAGAGATGTAGTGCTGTGCAGCCTTTTAGTATTTATTTCTCATTTACAGTACTTGTTATGAAAAAAGAAAGCAAATAAAAAAATGTATACACTTACTCTTGTAGAAGGCAATAACAATATTTCTGACCATATTAAACCTTTTATAGCTCTGTAAGTTCTCAAGTTCCGGAAGAGAAATAAATTCCAGTGCAATTACGTAAACTCATAAATACTTAGATATACTTAGACAGTAGATAGCTGCATCTTCTGCTTTGGGTAGTTTACTTCTACTGCTTATGTTTCAAGGAGACTTATGTGACCAAAGCAGAATACACATTCCAGCAAAAAGCAGATAAACCTTTTAATAATAGCAGCAGAGCTATATGGGATGTGCCTTGGTGATCAGCATCAATTGTCGGGTATCACCTGAAAAATAAATTGTTACAGCCTGTCAATTCATAAAATTCCTCAAGGCTATTAGGGAGGAAGAATGATAGAAAAGGGATCAGACCATCTTAAGTATGTTTGTGATATCCATCTCTGCTGTATGTCATTTCATTTAGGAACTCAGGACTTCCTCAGTCATCCCTTTCTACTGCTGCTAACCACGTTATTTAAATGATTTGATAAACTTATCAAACTCTATCTTAAAAAAAATAGGTATCTTACACCTGTTACTTTTATTGGCTATTGTGCCAAAATGTCATTCTTATGATTGATAAAAAGTATCTTCTGCTCTTTTTACTTAAATGTATTCCTGCCCAGTTTAACAGCCACTTATAGCTATGCTAGAACTACCATTTTGTTTGAACAGCTCTTGTACCTCAACTAATGTGTTTGAAGAGAACAATCATGTGACCTTTATGCCCTCATTTTGCTAAATAATCCAGTCTTTTGGTGTCCTCTTTTAGAAGGGGTACATCCTTCCCTATATTGTTCTAATACAGAGGTTTTTTACAATTTTTCCAGCTTGATTATGAGTGAACAGAAATATACTTAATATTGTAGCCAATGAATTGTCAGTGTATGGCAATTCCTCTCCACACAAACAGAGGTATTTTTCTTGATGTATCCAAGAGCTGCCATCACCTTTCAGTAACTACATTTCATTGCTGATGCCTTGTAATCATAATACTGATTCCAAGCCTTCTTCACTTAACATTTTGGGTTAATTTTTAGCTAAAGCCTCTGGTCACATTTTATGTTACTGAGTTTAATCCTTCTTCTCTTACTTCAGACTTTGAGGCATGTAGGATGGGGTTATATATGAAAGGTCACCACTCCAATATGATATTTTGATCTTCCTCTGTACTGACAATGTCTCCCAAATTTTTTTCATCAAAAAATATTTCACCAACTTACTACTCTGTGACAGATGACTTGTAAAAACAGGTCCTGAAAGAAACAGACCAGACCTGTGAGAAACAAAGACTGAAAAAAACAGCCTGAGAAAGAGCTAAAGGATAGAGTGGGGAGTGGAGGGCCTCTGAGCTAAGGAATGTCTCAAACACTCACAAGTAATGAAACTATAGTCACAGGGTGGATAGTGTGGAGGTCTAAGCTGATAAGGCTGCTGGGATAGCCCAGGATGCAGCTGGAGGGGGAAGCCCTGTGGAGACAGGACGGCTCTGCTCTGGTGCACCTGGTCAAATTTCAAGGGCCATGTGTCCGGTGAATGAACTTTGCTTCATTATCCACAAAATGCATATTAAAGTTAACACCCCTCAATATGCTAATGAAGGCTAACAAAATCGTGCTAATTACATCATCCCATGAAACACCTTACCCTTCCCCGTACATGGGATATGTAGGTATGTGGGTCAGCCTAGGGGACGGACCCAAGGAAAGTGGGTATAAATTGAGGAGAGTCAAGGGGAGGGCAAGGAGAGAGTGAAGTGAAGCAAAGAAGGTGGATGCCTCTTGAACCCTCACTGTTGGGACTGACGCAGGAATACAGACCAGTGATCTCTATTTCTATGTCTCTCTCCATCTCTCTTTTCTTTTTCCCCCTTTTCACTTATTACTATTAAGCAATGCAAGGCATACCATATCACTTGCCATAACTTGTTAAATACTTAATCAATTATTGTGTATCCAATTAGGACATTGTGGGAAATTAATAAATATCTGTGTTTGGACTTTAAGACTTGTCTCACCGTTGTCCACTCTGTTGGGGATTTATAAATCTAAGTTATTTGTCTCCCTCATCTAAGTGGGATATGACATTACTCCCTTTATTTTTTTCCATCAAGGTCATAAAAATACTAAATAAGGTCTCTCTTAAGATCTGACCTTCCAGACTTTCACTAGTAATCTCTTTTTTTTTTTTTTTAGACACAAGTCAAAATCTCCTTCAGTTAGGAGATACACTTTAGATACACTTTATCATTCTTACAAAAAGCCTGTCTTCCTCATTTTAACTGAAATTTTTCAACATTGTACTGCATGAAATGCTTCACTAATGCCAAGATAGATGAGATATACACCATTTCTCTTTACTATAAAATTCAGTTATCTCATAAAGATATGAGAGTACTCTGTTAAAATAGTCTTCATAAACTCTGTTGAGAATTAAAGCATCTGAAACATATCTACGCTTAGCAATCTATCCCCCCCTTTCCTCCAGGACTATAAATAGATGCCTATATTCTTTTGTGCTTTCTCTTCTGAGCCTTAGTGTCTGATAGGCTTAAATTAACTGTCCACACATGGTCAGATGTGCTTTCTTGGAAGAGAAAGGCACTTTCTTCCTCAAGCCTTATGTTGCTTCCTCAAGTCTGTTTTGTGTAAGATTTAGGCATGCTCCTTGCTCTGAGGCTCTGCTTGTTCCAAACCTGAGCCACTGGGAAGCCAAAATTCAATGAATTGCAGGTCATATTGAAGAAAAAAAAAAAAAAAAAGGGACAGCCTACATCTAGCCAGCTCTTTAGGACTGAAAGTGTTAATAGAAAGACTCTGGTCTCTCTTGACACAGCTTTTGTCTTAGCCAGATGTCACTGCATGCAAGACAATGTGTATTTCGGATAACTAAGTCTGGAAGCCCACTTTTATTCCTATGCCTTGGCTACCTCCAACATTAAGAGGTGGATGCCCTCATGTCATGTTCTCCTCCACATCCTATGCGCTCCAGGAATTAATCATCCTGACTCCAAGTGATAAAGCAGCAGCTGCCCCAACTCAGATCCTACTCTTTCAGGGAGGAATGGTCTAGGAAGCATGAAGTTATTGATTAATAGGTTATTATTCCAGAGATTCCACTCCATTAAGTACCCATTAACAGTAGGCAGAATGCCCCATGGGGTCTTCATTATTTATCTTTAAGTTTTCAAAAGGCAGACATTTAACTCCAGAGGTGCTCCAGATATGCTCTGGAGATACCCAAGGGCCATTCACAGTCAAAAGAAAGACACATCTAAACTATGTGGTACTGTTTTCCTTCTTGTGCAATTCTCTTTCTTTCCAGTGACCTCAGTCAGTGGCATTTGGCAGGCAATGGGAGGTGGTGACTGTGTCGCTCCCATCACCATAGCAGGTCACAAGCAGTGTCTACAAAGGTACATTAACAGCGAAATTTTCACTTTGTCTAAATATGTTCAAAAGACATATATATTAATGAGCTTCTAGTTAGTACATCATCAATTTTCAAGGCAAAGTAAACTACTAGAATTGATAGATTTATTTAAATGCCCATTTTTTTTTAATTTTCTGCTGGGTTTTTGCAACTTTATGCTGTTTCAATATTAGTGTATTTCGTTGTTTTTAATTTCATTCTGATAAGTTTTTAAAAAGAAAATCTGAGAAGGCTACTTAATTTTAAAAAATTCACAAAAAGAGAAAGCAAATATTTTTCCAGCCATGTTACTGATATAGCATGTATAGACATTCAAAGAACTGATATCTAGGGTATGTTGGCCACACTAATTGTCTTGGATGTATGTGGCAAGTTTTTGATAACAGCAGGGGCTGCAGGGAGAACAGGGTCTACCCTGTGCTGGACACAGCAGTTCCAATCTGTTCCAGCTGGCTCCAATGGACCCACTGCTGGCCAAAGCTAAGACCATCAGTCAAGCTGGTGGTGCCTGTGGGGAAACATGTTGAAGAAAAAGTAAAAAACGCTGTGCAACAGATGTGAGAAAAAGAAGTGAGAGAAAATGTGAGAGAAACAGCCCTGCAGATACCCAGGCTGGAGAAGAAGGAGGGGGAGGATGTGTTCCAGGCACCAAAGCAGAGATTGCCCTGGAGCCCACCATGGAGAACGCTCTGGTTGAAGCAGTTCATGAAAGACTGCAGCCCATGAGGAATGACTGTTCCCTACTCTGTAACAGGGGAACAGTGTGAAGGAGAAGGAGAGGCAGAGACAAAGTGTTATGAACTGACTCCTACCCCCATTCCCCAACCCCCTGCACTGCTCAGGGGGGAGGAGGTAGAGGAGTGAGGAACGAAGGAGAGAAGTTGAGGCTGGGAAGAACGGAGGAGTAGAGGGTAGGGGGTTTTATTTTTTGTGTTTGTTTGTCACCATCCTGTTCTATTCTTAATTGGCAATAAATTAAATTAATCTTTCCCAAGTTAAGTTTGTTTTGTCCATTATGACAGTTTGTGAGTGACCCTGTCCTTATCTTGATCCACAAAGTTTTTCATCTCATTTTCTCCCCTCTCTTGATGAGGAGGGGAACTGAAAAAGCAGCTGACTGGGGGTGTCTCACAGCTGGTCAAAGTCAACTCACCATATCTACATTACTGGATAAGATACTGCTTTATATGCTAGAGTTAACTGTAAATCTCCTCAGTATTGATATACACAAGATTTTAATCCTGCTTTTCCTGTGTCCAGAGCTCTTGAAATAAATCTGGACCCTCAAAGAAGGAGATTTATTTGATTTTTTAAAACCTAAACTTCTGAATGTGTATCTCTGATTTCTCTCCCCTTCCCTTTTCCAAGCCTATACATGCCCCAGAATACGTTTGATAGGGATGCAAAGGTAAAAGGAAGCAAAGTTTGGTCCTCCAGCCATCACATTATAGACATTACTACAAACTCTAGTCATATACAAGTTTGATAATAAATCCATACAGAAGAAATATTCTGTTTTATTTGTCATATATGCATGCAGCTTAAAGGAGTCTAAAACGTTTTTGAAAAGAGCAGTGTTACTTAGCTTTTTTTTAAAAAAAAAAAAAAAAAGTTTGTAGTTGTATTTGCTGGGAATGAAAATCAAAAAATGCCATCCTGGACACGGTCATAGAGTAAGTGAGTCATTAACAATTTTTTAAAGTCTGCAAAAGAAGAAATTGTTTTATTAGTTTGCTATATACTTAATTACAGCAATCCACTTCTGAGGATCTTGCGGATATTTCATTCATATAACTGAATTTCCTGTAGAAAACTTCTAAACACACGTAGCTCTTTGGTTTTATGCAGAGACAGTATATGTCTTCACAGATTTACCTTCATTGACTGTGGAATACTGCCATAAACATAGGAAGAGAAGCTAAGGGACCCTAATCTTAATTCATCTAAATATAAAGGCAGATTGAAGAGCTATTTTTACTCAATGGCTATTCTAAATAGTTGTATGTTTCACTTACTTGGTCCTCATTTCACATCCACCAAAATTGTCTTGGCATCTAGAGGATTTTGGAGCATAAAAGTCTCATCAACAATTGCACATCAGTCCAGAGTCCAGGATGCAGCTGGAAGTCTTAGTTAAACTGATTTTAAAAGCAGTTCATCATACCTGTACATGTACACGCACCCGGTACCGGTACCTTCTCAAGTGTACCAAAAAAGGCGGCCTAAGATGCTTACTTGAAATGTACTGCAATGTCTGTGTGCAGTCCACAACTCAAGGTCATCTCCTCCTTAGGCAGACTGATCTCCTTGTATCACATGTATCTAGATAAAATGTAAATATGAATATGCATATATTTATATGTAATGTGTTAGACGTGTAGTTTTATAAATATTTACACACATACATATGTATATATATGAAAATCAATGTTGTACTCCAATGAAAAAGGAAATAATAAAACTCTAGTGTCTGAGCATGCCTTATATACCAGCTTGATATCTGCATTCCCATCATGTACTATCAGACATTAGTTTGAAAACAAGCAAAACTGTAGGAATCCAATAAAGGACATGAAGTGCCTTTAATTTTTGAATCATTTGCAATACATTTTACATTACTTTGGTATTTTTAATATAGTCTTTCATTAAAACACCCATAACAGCCCATCAGTCTTTGACAAGTTAAAATGCATAAATAGACTATGATAGTGCAATAAGAACTACTAAAATGTTTAAATGATTTATTTAATTTAAATTTTCCAATGAGAATTGGAGGCAGATTAAAATTTTAGTGCTGAAACTGCTTTGGTTGGCACCATAGGGAGACAAGAATGAAAAAGCTGGAGATCTGCAGAAACCCAGACTGAATATTTTTCCACATAAAACCACTAAGTAAAGATAACCGAGAAATAGTTTGGACAAGACACCCATTACATGTTTCACTTCCTAGGTCCACTCTTCTCAAACCATACCCTTGTTAATATAGACATAACCAATATTTTCTCTTTATTGCATTTTGATGTTATCTCTTTCAGGGTAATGATAGCTGATTGTTTCCTTTTCCCTGACCCTTTCAGGGAGTTCCACAGGATCCTCACCAAGGGTGCACTCTTCCTGCTTCCATCTGCAACATGTCTCTTTCTCCTATATTTCTGGGTTCCCAGTTCATGCAGTCACAAAACATGAGCCAGCTCTAGATTCAAAACTGGATTTCATTACTGCTAAATTACTTCAAAGGTAAACAACTATCATTAGTTTAATGGAAACACTGAACTCTAGCCTTCCAGTAGCTTCTGCTGGTAGGCTGCGGCTACAACTACTTGTACGGGTGGATGCCACACTGTATCGCATAATGACTAGATCTGTCACACATCTATCATGCAACTCTAATTACTTGCACGTTCTTGAATTGTTGTAGTAGGTGTATTTCCAAGCCCCCAGTTACAAACTAGATAGAGGACAGGGTGTTCAACTTTCAGTAGTGATATAGAGGCCACATATTCAGCAGAAAGTTGGAAACAGCCATTCTCTCTCTTTCAAACAGCCATCAGGGCTAACTTTCCTTGCATTTCCAACTGCACATTAGTCATGTCCAGCTATTATACTTCAGATTAATTTTTCCACATATACCACTGTTCAAATGTGCATAATACTACTAAGGTTCTCTATACTACAATTGTTCTTATCGCTTTTCACAAACACCCCTCAATAATTAATCCTTTAAGCAGGAACTGCCAAGTAAATAACTTCTTTATTACTGATGTATGGTTATATACCTTGTCATGGTAAAAAATAAGATTGTTGTAATTTGATAAAAAATAAATAATATTGTACAAGTGCTGTATCTTCTTCATTAATAACAATTTCCTTGAATTTTATAACACATTCACGTTCATTGGTGAAGATTTGGTCAGTGATTTGGAAGAAAAATAACATAAGACCAAAACCATTCCCATTGATGCAATTAATGGCTCCTTCTTCATTCTGTTTAGGGATATATTATCTAATCCACATTCAATCCACTTAATATAATATGTGCCATTTTTCTTCATACAATTCCAGACTCTTAATAAAAATGTTGTATAATATCTACAATGAATTAGATACATTTTATTATCATTGTTAATAAAATATAAACAAAATCGTAATACTTAGCATTTCAGTAAGAATACATGGAATCAGTTTTCCATAAACTCCTATTGAATCTTTAATTACTGTATTGTGTATACAGCTTATTTTGTATGAAAGAACTGCAGTCATCGTGATCATTAAATCACTTGTATCTAGTATTATTTTTCATGTAATGCTCTGTAAATAGCCAGTAGTCTATGGCTTTAACCACTCTTATATCTGCTGGAAGAACAACACAGTGAAGAACAAGAAACCTAGGATATTTCTGTAGTCTACTGATGACAACTTCCTGACATAGATGGCTGAGAAGCCTACATAGGTGATGGAGGAGAGAAAGCGCTCTGCTGGGCCTAATACTTACAAAAGAGGAAGAGCTGATTGTGGGTGTACAAGTTGAGGACAGCTTTGGTGCAGTGACCAATGAGGTCGTAGAGTTCAAGATCCTAAGAGGAGGGAGCAGGGCAAAATGACAGACCACAGCCCTCCATTTTAGGAGACCAGACTTTAACCTTAATCTAACAGCATTGCAATTAAGGTGGAACCCAGCACAATGTCCAGATAAAAAGAGAAAGACCACTTACTTGAAAAGTAATACAGCAAAGAAAAATCTGGTCTATTAATTTCACTACATACTTACTTTAATAAGATGAAGTGGAGCAAAGAAAAATTACCTTAAATATGAATTAAGTTATAAATTAAGTCAAGACAGATTTAAAACAATAAAATTATTTAAAACCATGTTAAGACAAGTCAACAGTGGGCCCTGGCAGCAAAAAGGGCCAACCATGTCCTGGGGTACATCAAGCACAGCATAGCTAGCCAATGGAAGGAGGTGATTGTCCCACCCTACACTGCACTGGTGAAGCCCCACCTTGAGTACTGTGTGTAGTTTTGGGTGTCTTAATATAAGGACATCAAACTTTTAGTGTGTCGAGAGGAGGACAACCAAGATGGTGAAAGGTCTCAAGGGCAAGACTTATGAGGAGCAGCTGAGGTCACTTGGTTTGTTCAGCTTGGAGAAGAGAAGCCTGAAGAATGACCTCATCACAGCTTACAACTTCTTTAAGGGGGGCAGTGGAGTGCGACGTGCTGATCTCTGTCTGGTGACCAGTGACAGGAGACAAAGAAATGGAATGATGCTGTGTCAAAAGAAGTTCAGACTGGACATTAAGAAAAGGTTCTTTGCTGAGAGGGTGGTCAGTCACTGGAACAGGTTTTCCAGGGAAGTGGTTATGGCACCAACCCTGTCAGAGTTCAAGGAGCGTCTGGACAATGCTCTCAGTTATATGGTTAATTTTAGGTAGTCCTGCAAGGAGCCGGCCTCGATGCCTATGGGTCCCTTCCAACTTGAGATATACGATGATTCTAAGTTAAACAGTGACTGATATTGATACAGTAAAATAATGGTTAAATATACTACATATAGGGGGAAAAAAAATGATCGAGGATGCATCTAACAGCTAATATTATCAGCTCTGATTTCTCCAAACAAAATGAGGCTCCTGAGATTCAGTATTTATCAGTGTAAGGCATCAATGTTGGCTTTTGTAGAACTTCAATAGAACAATGAAACATTAAATAAAGATATTAAATAGCAATAAAGCCAGTCTGTCTTATGCTAGCCATTTCAAAATGGAGATGTTTAACCCCAGTGTGTATGAAGTTGATACCTCAGTGGATACATTATGTCCTGATGGAAACTTGTATTACTTGATTTATAAATATGTTATATTTTACTATTAAGTCCTACTTCTCAGAGAGCAACATTTTAATGCTGCTTTAAAAGTAAACTCAGTGACATGTCACACTGGACCACTACCTGATTTTGAATCATGTCATGATGCATATAAGGCCCTTCTCTTATACAGAAGCCTGGTTGTATCAGGGCAAATCCAACACACAATGCCCATTCTGTGTTACAGTATGCACACTGTAAGTCATGTAGTGACAGAATATTTCAGTATTCATACAAACATAATTCCTGTCTTAAATCCTGAAGTTTCCGGCAAGGATGACGTCTTGTGTAAAGGGAGGATACAATATCTCAATACACTAAGCAAACATCAGGAGCTCAGAGTTAACAACTTTTTACCATGGGCAATAAGAAAAATAGATGTGCAAGAGACTTTTCCTTCCACTGCTTTTCCCCTCACCTCTGAACATCCTCGATCTCTTTTCACTGTTTAATTTTAATTGAATTGAAAAAGAACACCACCAACTTAAAAATAATTTAATCTCTTCAGTAGTTTTGACTATGCTCTTTTTGCAGATATCTTAATAAAAATCAAAGTAATCAAATAGATTTCTTATTGTATCAGCTAATGTACTTTATGCATTTCACAGACTCTTTATTTGCATAAGCTGCAGGCAGTTTTATAATTTTCCCTGTATAACCAGCCCATCCATATACAGACAATGTGGAAACATTTTTTTCTTTCTTCAGCTAAACAACATACAAAGCAATGGAAATGAAAAGTAGATTCATAATCTCTAGCTGTTTTTAAAACTGTCTAGATATCAAAAAGACAGTGCCTTTCAAATACGTACCTAAGTCTCAAATCTTTCTAGCCTGCAAAACCTTCAGGAAAAGGAAGCCCTGAATCTTTTCAGAACATCTGGAGAGAATCCTAGACTGATTACTGATTAGGGCAATTGTTCTTTATTTATCGTTCGCTTTAGAAAACTATTCCTTTCCTTTCTGTCTCTCCCCTCCTACTTTCCTCTTCCTTGCCTTCTAATTCTTGATTTTAAAGGTGTGTCATCTTTTTTTCTCTCCTTTTCATCGATAAAACTTAACTGTTGCCATTCTGTCAGTCTGACACCCACATAATTCCTCAGGTCACATTACAAATATCTTTCTAGCATAGTGCAAATACAGACAGAAATGCATGAAAGGTCTGTGAAATACAATCCTAGATATCACTTCCTTAGGGCTCCATGTGGTTTAAAAAGTCAAGATTTATAACAGCCTCAGCTTGAAACTCTTACTCTGCATCTAATGTGGTTCTCTCCTTAAAGAATCAGCATAAGAAATTTATAGTCTTATCTTGGGATAAATCTTGGGAACATGACTACTGCAGGGGTGATGAGAGAGCTAGTGATAGAAACTAATGCTTGGACAATGTTGGATCATATCTGAAAATATTAATAAATTAAAACAAAAGCAAAGTAGCACTTCAAGTGATTTTGTTTCACAGCAGACTTAACTGGATAAAGTTTATAAAGTTTGCCTATGTCAAGCTATGGGTCATAACACTCGGTAATCCTTAATTTAGGATCTGAATCTAGAAAGCTGTTTCTCTGGATTATGATTGTTTATTTCTTATGGGCTTTATAACATGGAAACCTTTTACAGGAATGATTTCCAAAATTATCTGCATTAATGGATTTACATATTTTAATGAGAAGGAATCCCCATTTCTCATCATTGTTGGCATATCATGTCAAGAATTACAATAAAGTTACCATGTAATACTCCCAAGCATTAGTCTGTGCATGGTTTAGGGAAAAAGTCCTTTGAAACAGCAAACTCAGTAAACTATACCATCAGGGATCCTTCTGGGGTTTCTGAGGTTTGTTAGTGCGTCCACATGCTCTGTGATTTAAAGTCCATCTGGGTGCTTTAACTTGTAAGTGTTAGCCAGATGCTCTCCCTATCCTTATGCCATGCTCTATGGGAATCACCATTTTGACAGTATTTAGATGCTCCTTCATTGAAGTGAAGGTGTTTGATCAGGGCCTGGCATTTTATATATATATATATATGTATATATATGAAGAAGAAGCCCGTAACAATAAGTTAATTATGGACAAGCATTCAGGCACTTCAGAAAATTTTAATGACCTTTTATGGCTTCTGCAGTTGCCTTGGTACGAGTTAAAATAAGCTCTGAGACACAAAATCATTAATTAGAAGTCATGGTAACAACCGATGACCTGGAAATGTTTACAATTAAAGTGGATAAAATTCTTATCTAGAAAAAGCAAAAAAATATATGCTCAAGCTTGAAAAATTGCCTACTGATACACAAAACAAAAATGAAACTCACTTTAGAAGGGTTCAGCACATTAAACACAATTAGGCACTGAGGTTACTCACATACACATCGTTGTAGAACCCAAAGTACAGTCATAGCATTGGCAGGAAAGGTACCTTCTGCTGGTCCTTCGAGGACAGTGCAAGAGGTAAACAGCTTTAAATCCACGAGATGAGCCATAGATACCCTGCTGGTTAAACAAGTCAATGCTGTGTCAAAACACTAGAGATTAGAACAACATAACGTTACCTTAGTAACCACAGAGTCACAGAATAACAGCTTCACAAAAGTGTTGAGGTGAGAAGCGGTCTCTGGAAGTCACCTGATCCAATCCCCCTGCTCTAGCAGGGTCACCTAGAGCTGGTTGTCCATGACCATATGGTACTGACATTATTATGTAGAGCAACATAGCAGAGGAACTGTTTGAGAAAGGGAAAAGAATAAACCAGATCTTCCAAAAGCGTGTTTTTCTGTTAAAAAAAAAAAAAAAAAAAAAAAAAATCAAGGTCAAAGGAATTGTTGGGGAGATCCAGTTTTTGAGATAAAATGGCAAGATGGACATCATTATATTTCAATGGATGTGATCAATAAAATAACAACCATGCCCTCATCAGGTAACAAAAAAGAAACACAAACTTTCTTATGTGTTTTGTGTTTCTTGAGAATGCATATTCTGTGTTAGTCAGATTGTGAGCCCTCTCTAACAAGCGACCTGAAAGAACTGTTTCAACAGTGGCCCTGAGCAGTGACAAGCCTTTGAAACGATCACAGATAGTTTGTGTGATAGTCCTGGAGCCAGTTTGGACAGGGTAAGAAATGAGAAGTGTGTTTTATACTGCAGCCAGGGAACATGGCGCCACCTGGAGCTTCAGCCTGGAAGACCATCCAGGGCCTTGACAAACAATTTTTGTGGCGACATGGCACCCCAGAAAGAATGGATTCAGGCAACAGGACTCATTTGTGAAACAAGGATCACCTCTCTCAACCTGTTGGCAATACTCCTCCTAATGCAGCCCAGGATACTGTTAGCCTTCTTTGTGGCAAGGGCACATTGTTGATTCCTATTCAACTTGGTGTCCACCAGGACCCTCAGGTTCTTTGCAAAGCTGCTTTCAGCTGGGAAGCCACTAATCTGTACAGGTGCATGGGATTGTTCCTTCCCAGGTGCAGGACAGTCCACCCATCAAATCCATGTATCTCCAATTTAGCAACAAGAATGTTGTGAGGGACCATATCAAAGGCCTCACAGAAGCCCAGGTAGATGATATCAATAGCTCTTCTCTCATCCAGCAATGCAGTCACACTAGTAGAAGTCCACTAGCTTAGTCAGGCACAATTTGCCCTTAGTGAAGCCATGTAGGCTGTCTCTAATCACTTTTACTTAAAATTTAGATACAACAGGACTTCAAAAATAATAAGGCAAATTGAAGATAAATAAAAAACTGCGATAAGAAAACTAGCAATGTTTGAGTTGTGATGCAATGTTTTGACTTGCATACGTCAACAGCTTTAGTTGAATTTTCACATAGACAAAACAGACATAAAGGCCACAACTTACATATAAGATTGCTTGTCACAGAAGTTTTAGAAACTTCAGGACAAAATCCGTATTTTTTTATTATATGCGCAGTGCTACCCCTTTTTTATTACTACAAGCTATTAGAAGACATTCAGTCTCATTTTTCATTTAATGTCATGTGTCTTCATAGCACTGGTGGTATGTGTAACAGCAGATCAGGTTTTACTGATTAGATTACTAGGTAGCAGAAATCATAGATTATTAGGTAGTAGATTATCTACATTAATTGTGCTAATATTTAGCATTTGAGCCAAAGGATAAAAATCAAATGTATCTATTGAACTCAGTGGGCAAATCAGTGTCAGATTAAATCAGCAGATTTAATTCACCATGTTCAAAAAAGTAAAGTTTATATGAGAAATCTTGACTATTACAATGCATGTTTTAAGAGGTATAAAAATAAATAATCCGCCCCCAGAAGCAGATGTGCACTACAGACGCCTACACCTTGCAGAAGGTAGGTTGGATTCACTCTGGACACTTTGTTTCCCCTTGGAGTGGGGATCTGTAAACTATATTCAGTCCAGTAACATACACTTGTTGGGCCAACATAAGGATATATCTCAGACTTGAAGAGCAACTAGTGGTACACTTCTATTAAATAAATCAAATCATTCTAAAAGTAGAAAAGGGGCTGTGCAAGGAGGGAGGATCCTGCATTGTAGAGAGACCTGTAGTGCATTTGTTCTTAATTTGCTCCCTATTTACTAGGATTTTATGAGAATTTTAATAGTTATTGCAATTAATTACTTCCAAGGATCAGAATATGATGAGGACCATTAAACGTAGATATGAACTAGAGTGTATAATCAACAACAATACTGGCTTCAAGTAATCCACTTTGTACTCATAATTACTGATGATTAATATACTTTTTAAAGACTAATTACTTGTCAACGTTACATTAATATGCTAGGAGGTTTTGCTGATCTTTAAACGGTTATCATTACAATGCCTGAAATTATATGCATATTTTTAATATATATATTTTTACAAATTAAATTGGAATGTTACAAAATGCATATAGAGCTTTGAAGTGCTCATAGTTCTACAGATCACATTATAATCACATACATTATTCCTTTTGCTTCCAAACATACATTTTTATAAAAATCTGCACAGTCATTAATCTGTAATTCTCTCCTCTAGCTTATGCTCTGGTAGTAGAGAGTCTGATAGAAATATGCACTTTGTGCTTCAATTCTACAATTGCTACTGAGGGAAACAGATCTAGCAAACTCCCATATAGAAACTGCATAGCAACTATATCAAGTATATTTTATAACAGTTAAAACCCAAAGCCTGGAGGACCCACTGTCCTGTGTGCCCTTTATGACAGTCAACTTTGCTTTGGCACTCTTGGGATATTTTTACATCATCAGAAGAGAGGGCTACCAGGGAAAGATCCTAAAGCAAAAGGCTTGTGAGGTGAATTCATCAACATCTCTTTAGTTAAAACATTTTTCCTGATCAACAAAGCAGAATATCATATGCCCATGAGCTGCAAAAAGTCAAGTGCAAAAAGAAAAAAAACATTCATTAAGAAAAAAAATTGCCACTCAGTTTTTCCTATGCCAGCAATTTTTTCTAAAACTGGACACCTATACAGAGTTTTGAATAGTTTTGTTAAGCTTCAGCCATCTACTTAGAAGTAGCATAGTTTAATGTAAACATATAAAAATACTGCATCTCCAACTGAGATTTAGGCAGACAGAGATTTATACCGGGTTTAGGCAGACAGAAATAGGGGGCCTGCATTCCTCAGCATTTAGACTACCAGATCTGCCCTGTACTGTGACTTCTTATCAGGAAATTGTAAGGCAATCCTCATCAATAATGAAAGGAAACAAAAATCTTCTTGATGTATTCCTAAATTTGCCTGGTTTAATGTAAACCCTGTCAATGCAGGACATTTTCCTGCAACAAAATCCAGAGTTCATTGATCAGTCAAGTTAGACATAAGTTGAATGATTTCCTCAGCAATCTGTTCTCATGGAAACAAATTCTCCTAACTGTAACAACCTAGAAAAATCATAAGTAATGCAATTGCACATTGATTTTATTTTATGTCTATGCAGACACCAGGCAAAAATTTGAGAAAGACGTTGGGGTAAATTAAGAGAAAACTAAGATTAAACTCTGTCAGTTTGTCTTTATTTTAACCAAATAAATCTTATTCATTATATTTACTCATTCACAGTCCTCCTTAGATCAAATTGCTGAAATATCTATTGCATTTAACAAAAAAAAGCAACCAACCAAAAAACAACAAAAAAACCAAAACAAACAAACAAAACACAGAAAAAAATCCACAAAAAAACCCCAAACCCCAAAAGCCACAACAAATAGGAAAAAGAAGGCTTCTGAGTTACATATGTGAATGATTACAGTGATAACATTTTCAGAAATAATATATTTGAAGGGAATTAAAATTTTATAAAACATTTCTACAGGTATATCTCTTCAAAACATGACCTAGGTGCACTACAGATCACACAGGATTATGTTTGCTTGTCTGGGGGTTTTGGGAAGCATTTTTTAGTGAAGGAGAAAAGAGATTCAAATAAAGGACTCAAATGAAGCAACTAGTAAAGAAATGTCACATCACTACCTTTACATTTAAGGGAAGAAAATAAATTAATTCTGCAAAATTTCCTTCTAAGAAAGGACTTTTATGAACAGAACCATGACCACAGTCCATTTATATCATGGAGTCATGGCAAAGTAACAAGCCATCTCCATGTCCTTGAGTTTTGTACAATTTCTGTTTCTCAGCCTTCTAGTTGAGACTGTAGAGCATACCAAGGACTTTAAAATAGCGTTTGACCAAAGACCTATGGGAACATGCGTGGTAAATGCCCAGCACCAAACCTCTGTGCTTCTGTACTCTTGCCCTTTCACTAACAACAATGGCATGTACCATTCAGTGATAATGACACGCTTTCCTACTCACTGATGCATGCAAACTGGTTTGAATTTTGGCTTTTGCTCTATCCATTTTTATTATCCTGTATTAGCCACAGAAAAAGGGTGAAGGAAGGAAAACATTGAGATAAAACATCGAAAGAAGTAGAGGCCTGTCCATTTCTACTTTTGGGAGAATAAAGGTTATTTTTCATCCAAAAATTCCAAATTGAAAAGATGGTAATACCGACATAAACTCATCCTGGAACATTCTGACATTTTCTGACTTTCTGAGAAGAACACATTGCTTTCCTAACCTCTCCTTACGTGACCTCTGCAGCAGCAGCAACTACATCACAGAGAATAGCCATGGAGAGGACATACACAGCTGCAAGGATTATACATGTGTGCTGGAGAGAATTCTTTCTGCTTGCAAAAACAGACATTTGAGTGACACATACATTAACAAATTGGACTTACAGGAGTTTGGAGGCCTTGTCTGGGACAGGCAGATATCAGGAAAAGCAAAAAAAAGAATAATATGATTTCTGTTGCTTCTTTTCCCCCCTTTTCTCAACCTCATAATTAGGAACTTACTTCTATAATGGACAAACAGGACAGTGGCACTTATCTGTACCAAACATTGAAAGCCAGTGTTAAATCCACGGACAGTAATAAATGAAATAACAGTAAAGAAAATGTTCTGTGTCTGAAAATGAAACATAAACTGAATGGTCTCAGACTTTACAGTTACTGACATAGAGATAAAAATTGTATGTGGAAGTAATCCAAGAAACAGAACAGAGGCATTTCTTTCCTTGCGGTACAGGTTAGTAAATCAAACTATTGCTCAGTTAAGTAGGCCCAGCAGCATAGAAGACAATGCATGGATTTATATCCAATAAGAAAGCACTTCTAATATTAAAATTTCTTAATCATGCTTTCACTTCAAACGGTTCTTCAGGCAGAGTTTAGGAGTGATTGTCATCTTTCTAGAAAAACATTAATACATTAACCTTGTGAACTCTTGAACCCATTGCTCTGAAAAAAGATACATTCATACTTTACTAAGCTGTTTTACCACTCACTATCCAAGTTCTTCCTACTTAACGGATCAAAAAGGCCACTAGTCAAAGAGTGGTAGACTTTGCCAATGATAAAAGTATCACCTTGCATGTTTTTCTGCACCCCAGGTTTGCACCCTCCCTGCACATCTGAGATGCTTCAGTAAGTTTCTTGAACTTGGCTCCCCACCAGCACAGCTTGGATCCTCCAGTTAGAATGTGTTTAAATAGACCTTCTGTCTGGTATTGTCAATATAGACTTACTGAAACAGGATAGCCATGTGTTTAATCAGGAAAATAATTATTTATTCACAGGCTAGGAGAATTAAACAGGGCAAATATACTTAAGGAAAATAATTTCTGCCTGTACCGATGCTGGAGTTGCTGACCGGGAAGCTTGAAAGATACAAAGGTCCACAGAAAATTTCTCTTTCTTGTACACAAAGAAATTATCAAATACTCTGAAAATAATTAAATATGTCCTCTTTCTATATACAGAAATGGTTTTTGAAAGCAAATGTTTATTTAATCTTCAGGAAAAATAATTAGCCTCTTAGGATGTCTCCTTAGCCAATTCCTTTTGATAGGTCTAAACCACAAAACCTTGCCCCTACAGATACACATGGCATTCTAACCATGCCCAAAATAGGTATAAAATCAGCGCTTGATGAACATTAGTCTCCTCAAAAACTGGCAAAATTAAGTTCTGGAAATTTAGCAGTAAAAAAGTGACAGAAGTCTTGTCTTGATCCAGCACAGTTAGACTGGGTTAGAAGCAGAAATAAAGCTCTTTGGCAGAGACAGTCAATTTAAAGCCAAATTTGTAAGGAGATTGAAAGTCCCTCCATTAAATCCTTTGAACAGCAGGAACTTTTTTTTTTTTTTTTCCAAAACCGTATTTGGATTTGTAACACTGAAATTTCAGAATGCTTACAATAATGAACACACAACTCCTAAATATTCTCAATATCCCAAGAGACTGTTAATTAAAACTTGTCAAAAGCAAAGGAAGGTGCCAGATAACAGCATTCTAATGAGATTAATGCTAATAATAGAACACAATGCTTGAGGAGCTGAATACTATATTCATATGATACAAGGAATGCTGAGGTGGTTACCTGAAGATCTGTTCAATGAACTCTTCCTTTATAATGACAGAAGTTATTACTAGATAGCCATTAGATCATTTAACTTTGCCATTATCTCTTTACAGATTTAATCATTTGCTTTACTTATTATTACTTCTGTATCCACCAAAAGGCACTGCACATACAAAATCATGCTCATCTGCTTTCTGACTTTCTACATCAAATGGGGTTAATTATGAATAAGAACAGTGAATACATCCTCAAATATTAATGATTTGAAGCTGATCATTCTATGTTAATAGAAACCAATGTCTGTGATGAAAGTTGTATCATCTCCCACTTACTTTGATTTTACCTTGGAGGACACTTTCCTGATACTCCTCATTCAGAAGAAGGTCTCTTACCACATCCTTACTGGTAAAAGCTGAAGACAATACAGACTGTGGCATCATACCACCTCTCTAAGCAACAAGTAAGCATTCAAGGAAAGGAATGTTTGAAAGGAGCCCTGATGATGCTGAAGAGAGGTAAAACAGAAAAGCATTGTTGGCCATCACTTTCACAGTCCCAGTGAGAATTAATGACTATGGTTTTGTGTCTCTGTTGGGATTCTAAGGACTTTCTGCAAGAGAATGGCCATGTGAGCAATCCTGTGTGAGAACAAGACTGATAAGAGCTTCAGCCAAGCAAGAATGTGATAAGGATGTGACCCTGAATGAGGGGGGAGAAACTCGACGAGACAAACAACCCCCGGAAGGGGTTGGGACGGAAGAGGAAGTTACCCAAGGCAGGAAGCCTGGCAAGGCTGATGTGGCACTTTTTATCCAATCATAAGAAGGTTTAAAGCGCGGGCTAAGTTAACTGTCCAATCTTGAGGACTTGTACTGCATGTTACTTATGTGTGCGGGAGAACATTGTAAAAGGGCTTTCTTAGTTGTCATAAACGGGCATTGCTTGATCACATTGGTCGTGTGCGTGCTCAGCTCTCCCGCATGTCTCCACATGAAAAATAAGACATTTTACCCCACAAAGGTCTATTTAATCAACAGAGCAGTCAGTTTATTTCAATACAGAGCCATGGCATATGCTTAGGATGTGAACTAGTCTCCCATTAGATGCATCTGTATTGCTTCATAGTTGCCCAGCTTTCATCATGATTTTGCTTAGAACAAGACTGTTACTTTTTCCTGTATCAAGACTAAAAATCATTTGTTGTGTCACAGCAGTGGTCAATAACATTCATTAATGTTTAGTGCATTTGTCAGTCTGACATGACCAGGAACTTAAAATGAAAATAATCAAATACATAAAACAACATCTTTCCACATCTTTCCACATTTAATGTGGACACAAATAATGGCATCAGCTAATGCTGAGAGATAGAAAGTCAACAACATCATTAATTTAAAAATTATCTGCAATGAAGGAATAAAATGGATTTGTAATGGAATATCAATCTAAAGCTCTTCTAATTACATTGACAATAAAGTAGGGCAGTGGTAAGGAAAAATGTATATTTCTGAAGCTGTACATCATTATGGCAGGCATCTTTTGCACTGGTACAAGCTATTCTCCACGTAGCAAAATACATCTTTATCTTTCTTAGGAAGAAATGCCTGAAGTAATCGCAAACAGTTGAGATGAGGTCACATAAATCTCCTTGTGACAGAATGATGGGGGTTCTGAGTATGGGGGCCTGGTAATTTACATTCAGAAAGGCCTGACAGAGTCTTGCCTCTGATGTCAGTAGAAACAGGAGTCATTCCAAGGTCCACTACGCTAGAGTTCTCCAGAAAGTAAAGTTACTGTGCATTGGGCTCAATACTTAAACAATTTTTCATTTTAATTACCTACATTGGAAACAGACGAGCTGAAACTTAATTAACATTAATTCTGCATCAAATATGAATAGGGTTTATCAGAAATAAACAGCAATCATCAATAAATGAGATATTTTTAGCTGCACATTCTGCCAGTAATATGAATTTTAGGTGCACAATGAATGACTTAAAATCTAAATACAGTCCAAGATTCTGCAATTAATCTAATTCTACTTTTATTCTTTAAAATTTCTTGCTACAAACTTGTACATATTACGTTGTGCAGGTGCTAAAGAGGAGACTGAGAGATCTTTATTTACCACACTTTGCTTCTTCCTTGCTGGTTCCCAGCTACAGCTTGCACAACCCTCCCTCAGCCCCAATTATCTGTTGTTTCTACACAGTGACAAAGCTATCTTTGTCAGACCTTTTAAAAAACATTGTAATCAAAAAGTTTACACTAAACCAGGTGAGACTATGGTCGCTTGACTACCATGCTATTGCTAAAAAAAAAAAAAAAAGGCAAAAAGCAACTCTGGCCAAGGCAGACCTATACAAGTCCTGAGATCCTGCACTCCCAGATCAATACAAAGTCTATCACCTTTTTTTAGTAACAGTAGAATTATATTAGTGAGGCTACAGTTGTGAATGTGCTCCTGCCCAGCACTGCCCAGTGGAAATTAATCTATTTATATTCTACCTGGGGCATCTCAGAAGAAGTGCATGAAGACTGATGTTTGAAGAGGAATAGCTTTCTTTCCCCCTGTATAATATTAAATTAATTTAACAATCCTGAAACTTACTTTGCAAAGGATATTGCACACACCACATAGTTCAAGACTTCATTACCTCAAAATGTCAGGAAAAGTCATGAAATCTCTTATGCCCAAAAGATAAAAACCGAAACTGGTGACATTATGAAAACCTCCCTTGTGAAAATTAGACAACTAAGGGATCTAACCTTGCATTCTCCTCAGGCCAGTTGACATCATAAGGATGACGACAGGACAAAACCAGAATAAAAATGTGTTTCTGTATATTAAAGGTAATCCCAAAAGTGGCTTTCACCTCAACAAAAAATACAAACAGGGCAGATAACAGATGGTTTATTTTCCCCTTGAAGAAAGAGTCAGTCAATAAATTTTTCATATGCTTAAAGTTTTAGAGATATAGAGGTCAGTATCACTATAGATGCAAACAGATAATATGGAATATTACGTTGAGTATTCATTAGTCTCAGAAAATGATCTTTATAAACATTTTTCCATTGATGTGAATGTTATATTTATTCTTCTAATGTTCCATGGAAAAACACATTAAAGGATAAAACAAATGATTACTGAATGTATATAGGATTTATATAATGCTTTCCATAACTTAGGGAAAAATACTTCAAAGTCATGTTCCCTTTCATTTCTAGTGCTATTTACAAAGATAAGCATTTTTTTTCACAGTCTATCCAGTGGGATAAAATGTCATTAAGTTATCGCTTTGGGATGAATGCAAACCTATAGATTATTTACCTTCTTGAAGAGATGCAGCCCTTTGAAGTGGGATCCAAAATACAAGACCATGAATAATAGGGAATCAGTCATCTTGAAAACTGCTGCAAGTAGTAGTGTTTACTACCCTTTAACACAGTTGCCCCCACCCCCCCCACCCCCCCCCGCCCCCAGTCTATTAATTCTTACATATAGTTAGACAAACACATTTACCATGTGAAGACTAGGTTCAGATAAGTACTTAGAATTTTAAAAATTATGAACATGTTCACACACTCAAAGAAGAATATTAAGTGCATTATTAGGTTGACATATTCAAGAAAAACAAAAATTGCAAACAGCTAGTTTCCTTTCTATTTGATTACTCAGAGTAGAGGAGTAGAGGTCACTATTATTTTCCTGACTGCATTTCTGCTCTTACTGGGTTTTATGCCAATCAAAGTGAGACAACTGTTTTTCATGCTCACCAAATATTCTGATGAAGTGCTGAAATTTTAAAGCACAATTAAATATATTCACAAAATAAAAAGTATAGTCTGAATTAAACTATTTTTATAACAAGAACTTTTATGGCTCCACACATCTCAGACATGCCTTTAGATCAATAAAAATAGACCACCGTTAACTTGTAATTTTCCTGCAAATCTTCCTTTGCTAATGACTCTCTCCTATACATATCATGTCTCTCTTTTGATGAATATGTTTTGTAATTAGAGTATATAGCTCTTTGGCTTGCAAAATTAGAATGTAATTCATACATGGAACAAAACAAGGATTGTTCCAAAGTATGCCAGTCCTTAAAATTACATTCTCACTCAGATATAAAACATACAGATTCACCAAGGACCACATGATTATCATGTCTTCATGAAGATTAAAATAATTTCAATATATACTTCAAAAAACAACTTTGGGAACATAAGATTTTATCTTAGGTGACCTTTCAAAATTCAGACCAGAAGCAGTTAGATCTTCTTCTTCAAAATATCCTAGGACACATGACAGTAATAGTACCAAATCTAGAGGAAACACCTTTCCACAGTAGGATTCTTGAAAACTACACAGAAGAAGAGACTATGTGCATTGAACAGCCCTCTGAAAAATTTGAACCATTACCATTAAAATAAGACTCCAACTAAATGTCCCATTGGCTCCACACATAAGCTGTGTGCAATTTTTGCCCATAACTAGATTTTCAGTGTAACACTACCAACAAGCTAAGTCCATTTATTGCAGCTTTTTCTCCTCTTTCTAGAAAACATCAATCATTTGCATCAGCAAACCCCATCATTAATGGGGTTTGCTGCTGCTGCAATATGAATCTCTTCTCACCTTATTTGGCAATGTCAGAAATGGTGCCAGTGTTGCAAGCTTAAAAGAATTTGTATTTTCGCAATGGTGAGTCTCAAATGGTTTGAAACCATTGGAGGCAACAGTCTGAACCAGAGCAACTACATTAAAACCAGCATTCAGCATATCTTACAGTCATTGCTAAACATAAGAAAGTAGGAAAAGGTGCCCATTAGATATTATTTTTATGGAAATAAGAATAAATTGTATTCTCTTTGATATTCCAAGGAACTCTAGTTGGGAGAGTGGAAAGTTTAGTCAACATGAAGGAGACATCAGTAATTTTACTAGGATATGGCAGTAAGATAATTATCTCTAGTCAAAGATAGATACTGAAATACAGATGATAGATAGATTAGATAGATACTGTAAAGATACTGAAGTAGATGGCATAAATCCTCATTAAAAAAAAAGCTTTACTTGTCACTTCTCAAATTCAGATAAAGCAGAAAACTCTAACTCTGTCTTGGGAGATTAAATAAAAAAAACTTTATGGTTTCCCCAGAACATCCAAACCCAGCCATATCTGTGTCACTCAGCTTCCACTGACTCTTTCTCTGCCCTCTTATTCAGTGTGGAGTTACTCTTCAAGTGGCTAGAGGCAATGGATGACAGAGGTCATTATTTTACATTATGGATATGCTACCAGTTAGGGTAAAAAGGTAAATCCAAATGGTAATTTAAATTAGAAATTACATAGCAGAGGCCATTTCTGTCTTTGTTTTTTCTAGACAACAGCTAAAGAAACAAGACAGATAGTAATAAAAATAATGATAAATACTGGAATTGTGGGGAACGAGATGGAAAATTATTATCCCATCACTGATACGTGTTATAGTGTAATCTATATGTGAAGAAATACAGAATAGAAGAAAAATATTATCCAGATCACTGGTGTTCATACTAAGTCAAAATTTAATATTAAAGAAGTGACTGATATGGGAAATTAAAATAGCCTGCAAGTCAAAAAGTTCTTGTCCAGTAAAATGGACAGAAATAGTAAGTTTGAAAAATTGTAATTTCAAAGATATGCAAGCAAATGTGGGGAATAGAGCCTGAAAAAAATTTTTAATAATTTTGACTTATCATAGGTGAGCTTAAAAAACTGATTCACTTTTCAGCAGCTGTGCTATTTACTGTTTCCTCTATTCATAGTTCATACATAGGAATAGATCTCAAGGGCATCATCCTGAATCTTTCGGCATATGTGAGTTTCAGTACTAAAATTCTAATGCACAGAAGACACAGTCCTAATGAAATGGTCCCATTCTCGAAACAGAACTTCTTACAAAGGATAGATGTGGAAGCAGATGACAAGCTAGCTAATTTTTATCTACTGACATGGTAGATTACATTTTTAAAGCAGTGTGATCTCATCTTATTTGCTCTGGTACCTCTGCATACTAAAATGAGGTGCCAGGTGCACATCAGATGACTAAAGCTCTAACCATGCAATTCTATATAAAAAGCCAATATTTAGTGGTTTAAGCAATTTCTAATTGCAGCAGGAATACATTGACATCACCTGTATCTGAGGCAGACTCTTTCATTTTCCAAGCTTAGCAAAATGAGGACATAGAAAAAAAAAATAAACCTGTCTAGCTAACTTGATAATAGCTGATGAAATGAAAAATTTGGTTAAGTGTAAGCAAATTAGACTTCAGTAATGTGCTTGACTTCGTAATACATGACATATTACTAGGAAGTCAGAAGACCAGAAAATCACCATGATACATATTTCACACATTCAGTTCTAAATAACCAGCAAGTCTCAAAGTGTAATTAATTCTAGATTGAAAACTCCTCAGTGAGCAGGTGTTCATCTCAGAGATCCCACAGGGATTAGTTCCTGATTCTACTCTGTTTATAAGGTTGTTAGCAACCAAAAAACAATGAAACCCAAACACAATGAAATTCTTACTGGTTAAGTTTGTAAATGACACAAAAAGAAAATACAGAAGAGAATAGGTAATAAATAAAGAGCAGTCTTAATTTTTCAATCAGGTGGCTAAAACCAAGCATCACATGGCATTATGGCAAAGTTTAACATTAATGTAGGAAGTATAACCAATGGAGAATGTTAGTAGGCAATGGCTCTGAAAAAGGATTAAAATTCATGATACAGAAGGATATTACTACCTTTGTATTTGCTTTAAGATGAAAGTTACTAAAATGCTGCATGTAGCTCTAGTGTTCAAAACTCAAAAATAACTGGAGAATGTCTAATGGACTATAAATTTATTTGTTCTGCTAAAAAAAAAGAATAAATTATGTTATTTTGTTTACAGTTTATATATCAGCATGTGCGTGTATATACATATGTACGATGAATACTGAATTGATAGCACATTGAACATAGTAGCGATGGCACTTGAATTTTTTTTACAATTTCTACTAGGAACAGTCATCTTGGCAAAAAGCAGTTACCTTGTTGCAGTGAATTGAGTAGACACATTGATTTCACTATCCTTTTTTTTTCTTTTAAAAAAATCATTCACATAACTTCAAAACAAGTTTCTTCTGCTCTTCGGTTTTAGTTCTTTGTGTTTACCAAAGGATCCAAACCAAAATAAATGGCTATGAAAAGACAATGTTCTGTACATTGTCCATACTGTCCATACCTTCTGGAATTTGTCACATTGATTTGATCTACAAATAAATGAAAAAAAAAACCCAACATTTTTAGTACAAAACCAAAATAACTTTCCCATTTTTCAGATAGATCTAATTATCAACAGCATGAAAAATTATGATACATGTTAGATTCCCTATTGCTAAGAATTTTAAAATAAAAAAAAATATTTTTCAAAAAGATATCTTCCAGTTAAGTCTCAGGTCCCACTCTTAAAAAATATATTAATTCAGAAAAGCCTATGCCTTTCAAAAAGTTAGAGTAGCTCATGATGGTTCTTCCTTGAACTTAAAAAGGAATTTTTTAAAAAGTAAAAAGAAAAATGTACCAGTAAGGTTGGTACAGAACTTTTCCTTCACTTTCCTTTAAAATTTTTTCTCATGGTACCATGAAAGGAGATAGGCCACGTACCATCAATTAGGATTATAATGACATGTAAACCCACTAAGACAACAACAAATGAGAAGAAAGGCAAGCAGGCATTGTTTCTTGCTTTATAAAATATGGATGTTGTTTTTAGAGTCCCTTCTGCAAAAATTTTGCTGTCTCTCTTTTCCCTGTGCAATATAACTGAAAAGGCAAAACAGTTCATCTTGATTCCATCTTTTCTTAACACTTGCGGTTTCACAACCAGTCACAGAGCAAATGAGCCCTTGCAGATAATTATCCTCCTGAACCTTCCTTGCTTCTTCTAACAAACTGTTTACATATATTTCTGTATCATGCTGTTGTCTTTTGTACTACACTTATATAAAAAAATAGATGTCATAGGATCAAAAAAACACTTTAAACTAGTCATACTATTTATACCTCTCCTATCCTCATTTTCAATCACAATTCAATTATTTTATGAAAAAATTCCCAGAATTTCAGCCAAATATAAGATGCAAGTGTTAAAAATTTCAGACAAATCTTCAAATTTTAACATCATCAGAAGGAAGTTTCACTGCCACTATAAGAAAAGCCACAATCAAATCATCTTCTACAATGGAAATAAAATATTGCCAATAAACAACCCACAAAGGCTTCAATTTTTTAAAGAAAAATTGATTGTCATTATAGTTTCTACTGTAAGTTTGAGTGCAACAGACAAAAATTCGGGATTTGAAATTTATGTTGTTGTTTTTGTAAGAACTTCTTTCCTGTCTTTCTACTAGCTGGCTTAAACAGTCAATATTTGGTACTACAGATCCATAATAAGGGTAAATATCGTCACAATCTGAATTACTCTTTCCTTTGTTAATTATTAGTCTTCAGCATCACAGATCTTTACTTATTACTTTTTTGGAAACAGTAATGGATCTAAAAGTTTTTATTTGGTCTCAGTAATATTTAACTCATACTCACACCTTTTTCAAGGCAAAGTGACTAACACAGCAGCCACCTACATGTGGTTAATGGTTTTAATGCTGACAGCCATCCTTACAACAAGATCCTACATCACACCCAAAGAACTGCCAATAACCATGCCCTGCCCACTGAACAGGGGCAGTCCCAGGAGAAAATAAGAAACATGATTTGAAAGAGAAGTAAGCAGATAATATCATACAGGAATAGCAGCAGCACAGTTAGATGCCAGGTCCTTAACCCTTCAATTTTTAAGAACTCATTATAGAAAAGTACAAAAATGATGAGTCCTACTTTGTCCTTTTAGATGGGAATATCAGTCTTGCGCTATGTAGATTTATCCTTCAGAAATGACCTCTGAAAAACTTGCATATAGTGTTCACTCTAATCAGAATTTTAGCTAACCTAATTGTTTCTTGTTAATCAGCATGGCACATTTCATTTACACGTTCAACTTCAGCCTTCTTTGCAGTAGCATAACACCTGCCCAGCACTAGTTATTATTTATTTGTGTTTACATTTCTGTCTGCAGCTTCTGTCACAAGCTATGATCCCATTGTAAGTAACTCCATAAAAACAAAGAACAAGATGGTGTCTATCTAGAGTTTTACAAAGAAGTTTACAAGCTGAGTGTAAGATTGACGCAGATTTCCAGGGGACTGCATGGAAATAATGAGTCAGATTATTAGTGTGATGAGAACCAGTATTGTAAAATTCATGGGTGCGTTATAGGAAAGGGAAATTCAAGAAGAAATTTAAAGGAAGTAGCTTTGGGGATGCTTCTGGCAAAAACCTGTGAAAGTCAGCAGAGAGAACTACTAGTTAAACACAATTATCTCCTGGGTTACAGGGCTGAAGTTGAGGGCTGATCAGAAGGGAGGTTGATATCTGTACAGATAGTGATAAATATGTAGGAGAGTGATAAAGAAAATCTGCCATCTTGTTTCATGCAATAGAAAAGACCCAGTGGATTACGGGACAGGAGGGAATGACTAAATCAAAGCAGCAAAAGAGATAAAATTTTTCAAGTCCTGAGAAACTGAAGTACTGGAAGTTAAAATACCAGTTGATAAGACTTTTACCTGTAGAACTATAAACTCAAACATTAAAAGTAAAGCAGCCTTATTCCAGGAAATATATATGCAAAAGCCTGAGCAATCAGGTAGTGCTTACTCAATAACATGGAGTCATAAAGAGAAAAATCTCAAAACAAGATTCACCATCCAAACTCACACCTCCAACACACCATGAAATACTGCCTAACACAGTTCTTTCCTCATGCAAAGCACTCACTGCTTTATGACCTTCTGATATCACTTTCATCTAGCAACTTGCTGAATAGATAGACACATGAAACTGGTGGACTGACTTGTCCCCGTCCCACTTTTCGCATATGATGGTCTCCTTCCTGCTTTATTGATTTCTGTAAGGTATTCCTAGACTCTTCATCAAAGTTTATTTCTAGACTATTAAGCAGTCATCTTGTACAAACTATTGGAATAAGGATCCAAAAGAAATATTCTACAGTTCTATTACCTCCCAGGACTCATAAAACTTTCCACATGTCCATGCCTTTTCCTTATCCTGCAGACTCACAGCTTGAACCAAAGAGAAAGGAAATGTCATTACTGCCTTTAAAAGAAAGTAATATTGCATTATTCCTCTAAATGTCAACAACCAGATGGAGTACATGGAGTTGTGCCTGGGGATGGATGAGAACCCAGCTGAGTTTATGGGTCAGGATTAAAGGGAGGGCAGAGACAGATGACATTGTATTGGGGGTCTGCTACAGGCCACGCGAGCAGGAAAACTGAGCAGATGAGGCCCTCTATAGATGAATAGGAGCAGCTTCACATTCACAAGCCCTGGTCCTCAAGGGGACTTCAATCACCCCAGTATCTGTTGGAGGGACACCACATCATTGCAAGCCAGGAGATTCTTGGAATGGACTGGTGATAACTTCCTTCTCCAAGTGACAGACAAACCAACAAGGAGAGGTGCTATGATGGACCTTGTTCTTACCAACAAGGAGGGGCTAGTGGGGAGTGTGAAGCTCAAGGGCAGCCTTGGCTGAAGTGACCATGAAATGGAGGAGTTCAAGATCCTGAGGACAGCAAGAAGAGTGAACAACAAGCTTGCTATTCTGGGTTTCAGGAGAGCTGATGTTAGCTTTCAGGGATCTGCTTTGTAAAGCAGCATGGGATAAAGCCCTGGAGGGAATAAGGGCCCAAGAAAGTTTACTAATATTCAAGGATCATCTCCCCCAAGCTCAGGAACAATGCATCCCAACAAAGAGGAAGTCAGGCAAAACACCAGGAGGCCTGTATGGATGAACAAGGAGCTCCTGGACAAGCTCAAACACAAAAATGGAAGCCTACAAAAGGTGGCAGCAAACACAGGTAGCCTCAGAAGAATACACAGAAATTGTCTGAGCACCCAGGGATCATGTTAGGAAAGCTAAAGCCCTGATAGAATTAAATCTGTCCAGGGATGTCAAGGGCAACAAAAAAAGTTTCTGTAGGTACATCAGTGATAAAAGGAAGACTAGGGAAAATGTGGGCCTTGTCCAGAAGGAAACAAGAGACCTGGTCACCTGGGCTTCAACTCAATGACTCTTTTGTCTCAGTCTTCACCACCAAGTGCTCCAGTCACATCACCCAACAGGCAAAAGGCAAAAGTAGGGACTGGGAGCATGAAGGACCACCCACCATAGGAGAAGATCAGGTTCAAGACCATCTAAAGAACCTGAAGGTGCACAAGTCCATGGGACCTGATGAGATACACTTGTGGTTCCCGAGGGAACTGGTGGATGGAGTGGCTGAGACACTTTCCACACTATTTAAGTTGTAACAGTCCAGTAAAGTTCCTCCTAACTCAAAAAAGGGAAATATAACCCCCATTTTTAAAATGAGAAAAAAGGAAAACCCAGGGAATTACAGGCTAGTCAGTTTCAATTCAAGATCATGGAACAGCAAGATCATGGAACAGATCCCCCTGGAAACTATGCTAAGAAACATGTAAAATAAGAAGGTTAATGGTGACAGCCAACATGGTTTCACTAAGGGCAAATGATGCCTGACAAATTTAGTGGCCTTCTACAAGGGGGTTACAGTGTGGGTGGATAAGGGAAGAGCAAGTGACGTCATCTAGCTAGACATATGCAAAGTTTTTGAGACTGTCCTGCACAACATCCTTATCTCTAAATGGAGACATGCATTTAAAGGATGGACCACTCCATGGATAAAGAACTGGCTGGGTGGTTGCACTCAAAGAATTGTGGTCAACAGCTCAATGTCCAAGTGGAGACTAGTGATGAGTGGTGTTCTTCAGTGGGTCGGTATTGGGACCAACACAGTTTAACATCTTTGTTGGCACCATGGAGAGTGGGATTGAGTGCATCCTCAGCAAATGTGCCAGTGACACCAAGCTGTGTGGTGCGACTGAAACACTGGAGAGAAGGGATGCCATTCAGAGGGACCTTGACAGGTTGACTAGTGGGTCCATGCAAACCTCATGAAGTTCAACAAGGCCACATACAAGGTCTTGCACCTGTATCAGGCCAATCCCAAGCACAAATACAGGCTGGGCCATGAGTAGACTGAGAGCAGCCCTGCAGAGAAGGACTTGGGGATATTGGTGGATGAAGAACTGAATGTGCAAGCAATACGTGCTCACAGCCCAGAAAGCCAGCTGCATCCTGGGCTGCATCAAGAGAAGTGTGGCCAGCAGGTCGAGGGAGGGGATTCTCCCCCTCTACTCCATTCTTGTAATACCCCACCTAGAGTACTGTGTTCAAGCTCTGGGGCCTCCAACATAAGGACATGGACCTGCTCAAGAGGGTCCAGAGGAGGGCCACAAGGATCATCAGGGGCTGGGGCACCTTCACTATGAGGACAGGCTGAGAGAGTTGGTGTTCTTCAGCCTGGAGAAGAAAAAACTAAGGGGAGCCCTTATAGCAGCCTCCAGTACGTAAAGCGAGACTACAGGAAAGCTGGAGAGGGACATTTTAGAAGGGTATGTTGTTGGAGAACGGCTTGCAGAGAGCAAGGCCATGGGTCTCTGCAGGAGCTGGTCACAGCCACCTGAGGTAAACAAAGGAAAAAACCCAGGGTACAGTTATGCCTAACAAAGGACTGTTATGTTAACAAAGAGGAAACTGAGGTACACAATGGCCTTGATCGTAAAAACAACCTCGGGAAAAAAAAGGCAGGCCAGAAGAGGGAAGATGTTGTGACATATCTGAAATGCCACAAGGGGCTGGGACATTATAATGTAGCTTTTTACATGTATCCAATAGATTTGTGAGTAGTATGCATGATTATTGTAGAGTGCTTATATAAGGTGTGATTTCTTTCAATAAAGTTGAAGCTTGCTCTATCATTCATATTGAATCGGCTGCTTGCTTCCTCCGCCCGCCGCAATATGTAGTGATAAGACAAGGCGTAACAGTTTTAAACTGCAGGAGAATAGATTTAGATTAGATATAAGGAAGAAGTTCTTCACTAATTGGGTGGTGATGCACTGCAATTGGTTGCCTGGAGAAGCTGTGGCTGCCCCCTCCCTGGAGGTGTTCAAGGGGATGAAATCAAATGGATGGGGCTTTGAGTAACCTGGTCTAGTGGAAAGTGTCCCTGCCCATAGCAGAGGGGCTGAAACTAGATGTTCTTTAAGGTCCCTTCCAACCAAAACCATTCTATGATTCTATGATTCTATTTTTCTTGATTCTGTGGGTAAACTGAGTTAAACATAGTTTAGCCTAAAATACTCAGGGAACAACAATGTCCAAATTTCTGGCAACAGTTGTTTAACTTTTGTATTATATCTGAAGTGGTAACTGATGGTAGTGTATAGGAGAGTGAGGCAATGATGCTTCTGACACATCAAAGCGCTGGAATTTCAGATACATCTTTGTTTAGAACTTTGGGGAACAAACTTTGCAAAATAAGAGTTGAGAGTTTTTAAGAGTCTTGCCTAATTAAAATGAAGGTTATATTCCTTTACAGTGGAATTTGCGGGTATTTGTTTTAAAGAGACAGGCGGAATCTTCCCCATAGTTTATGATAAGTATGAGTGAGCTGGTTTAATCTATTTGTGTAACTCCCCCATCTCTCTGAGGCCATGAGAGCAACTCCAAACAAAGCAAGCAGCACATTTCTAATGAGAGAACAGTGTCAGTTCACCTTTAGCTGGAAGCCAAAGTTTTGGAGGCTTTGTAAATGCGTGCATGTCCGTGTCCCGTTCCCCCCCACCCCCCGCCGTGGGCATTGCAACATGCAGTTTGACACCAGTGTCTGCTCAGCAGCAGTATCCACCAGTAAACCAGACCATGTATCTGGACTTTCCATTTCATTGAATGTGTCTTACTACCTATAACCTTATTTGTAGCATATGTGGGCTTGTTTCCAGGAGATTCATTATAAAAGACAAGGTTATAAAGTGCTGACAGATTCTCTAGGCTAACAATAACACTAAACACATAATGTTGTAGCCTATGCTGCTATGTAGGAGGTTGTGCAGTGTTGTTAATTTGGTTTATATAGCAAATAGTGAAGGAAAGTTAAGTTCCACTGTCCTTATCATAAAATACATTTTTTTTAATATCCCTCTATTAGTAAGTTATTGAATACTA
This sequence comes from Athene noctua, assembly GCF_965140245.1. Taxonomy (NCBI): domain Eukaryota; kingdom Metazoa; phylum Chordata; class Aves; order Strigiformes; family Strigidae; genus Athene; species Athene noctua. The sequence goes on from NC_134038.1 coordinate 63,718,818, forward strand.
GTCATCCTAATAAGCAAGTCATACAATTAGCACATTCCACTGGAATTTGTTTACCATACCAAACTTTTTTTTTTTTTTTCAACATAAGTAGTGAATGGACAGGAAAACTGCATCAACAGCAAAATGAAATGGAGGGCTTTAATCAGCCTAAGATTTGTTCATTTGGGGAGCCCTTAAAAAAGATAAGATAAATTACTTCCATATTCCAAACTTATGCCCATCTGTTTTATAGAAAGGTGACATCTTTCTATGGCTAAAATCTTCAGAACTTCTGCTAAAACAGTTTTTTGCTGTTCTTTAGGAAGTAATTTCTGTTACTCATCACCATTAACCACAGCCTGGATGCAATTTTCAGTGGTTAGAGTCTCTGGAGTTTTGTTTTTGAAACAGTTTCTATAAGGAAGTTCATCAGAACCTTGTGACTTTGGTTTGAAAACAACCAATTATCTTTCAGTTTTTTCCTATCTATTTTTCTGTGAAGGTCTGAATACTTACCGACAGTGATACTGGCTAGGCAACAACAGCTGACATAGATTGAAGAGAAAAAATTTTCTTTATTTACAGTACTTTGTTGCAAGGGGGTATTTTGTTTCACTACAAATGGGAAACAGCACTTCAAAACCTTGTGTCTGGATTCAGAACTGCTGCAGTCAACTATAGGAAAATTGTGGCTTGGAGAATGACAGTGGAGGAAGGTGACTAGCAAATACCGAGAGCATTAAAACTAAAGGTGTTTTAGATTGAAGAGTGTGATTACCAGTTGAGCGATGAAAGGAGAATAACTATCAGTGAAAATCTTTCCCCTGCCCTCTGCCACTTTACTAACCACTTAGAGTAATACTTCATAATAGTTCCCTTGACATTTGGCTTTTTTCCAAGGTTATGCTGTCATTCTTTCCTGAATGTGCATGAGCCTGCCTCGAGATCTTTTTTTATAAATATACAGTTTAAAGTAAATACACCTCTGAGATGCAGTTAATACTTCAAGCTCAAGTTAGGAGCTTGAAAAACCTCAGTCTACATATGTGCTGTGGGAGGACTATCAAGAGCTTGACAGAGAGCTGAGATGAAGCTCCTACTGTACTGAGAGTGTTGCATGTGCTCAGAGCTCCTAGACATCAGGAATCTGCATCCCTGCAGAGGGACCCAGTATGCTATGATTTGGTGATGAAAGACTGATTACAGCTTTTGATGAAGCTGCCTCTAATGGAAGCAACTGGAAGTGAAACAGTGAACAGGACAGCTGGAGTAATAAAAGACAAAGGACAGGACTGGGTCAGACAATACAGGTACAGCAAAAACAAGTTGTGGGAAGAACAATCTACTATGAGAAATATGAATTGTCAGAAAAAAAAAAAAAAAAGGAAGGTATTATGATTTTAACGGTGGAACACACATTTCTGCAAGGCACAAAACCAATGATAGCTCCACATTTTCTGATTTGTGGTGATCAACTTTACACTGTTAATATTCTTCTAACAGGAATTCAAAAGTTTAATTGTTTATGCGGTATTGGTACACATGAAGTTTTGTAGATGCTGACACATCCAATAAGTAACTTGCAGACTGGCTAAGTATTTCTACTCCAGAATTCCTTCTATGCTACAGAAATTACTTTGGCAATCCTATCCCCAATTTCTGTCCCTGATAATCTTTGCTCAAAACTATCTATTTGCTAATGAAGCTGAGTTGCAACCCTTTTAATAGCTGTTACAGTAAAAATAGTCACAAGGCTTTAGGCTACAGTACTGAAAACAGCTTCTTATGTTCCCACAACAGCAGTTCAACCACCTGCAGCATTGGTTCAAGTGCATTCAGTAGTTGCCAAAACCCATAACCAGGTGCTTATTAGAGCCTTCCATTCATTAACAACCTTTAATTGCATTGATTCAGAAGCACCCATCACTTTTATATAACATTATTTACACCATCAGTATAGGGGTGCTGAAACATCACTTTTGAACATCAGTGTTTCATGTTGTATTTTAGCTAAACAAAATGGCAAAAAAGTGAGTCTTCAATAACTACTGAAGTGATAGACAGACTCTTAGATTTTTCATGTTCCCTAGTGGCAGAGGTTGAAGTTTCAGGCTACAGATGAAATATACATGATACATTCCTCAGCTAATTATTTGTCAGTGTATTAATAAATCACACCAGTCCCTGTAAGGCTATCTAAATTTAGAAGGTTCCTGAGACGTAATACATAATTAATACCCTTAGATTGGATGGCTTAAAGGCAAGTGATTTCCTGATCTCATATGAAGTAGAGAGCATTTATCATTGTTGTCCAAGTAAGGAATTGCCAGTGTGTCTGCTTTTTGGGACTGTGTATAAATGTTTCTGTCATTTATTCTAGTTCATGAGTAGAAAACAGAAAATTCATAACAAGCAAAGCTAGATATTTTTTAAGACCAATGCAGCTGTGTTTATGCATTTTAAAAGTACAAAATCCAATATATGCACATATGGGTAATGAATTGATGGTTGATCATAACAATCAATGGAAGTTTACCACTGATATCATAAGATTATTGTCAGGTTACAAATACATGTATGTAACTACCTTTATGCAAAGTTCTTGAATCATTTGTGCATACAGCTTCATGTTCTCCAATCTCTCCTTTTCCCAAAATGTTCATCCATAGGCTTTCTGGAAGATGGTCTTCACAGCTTACCACACTCTGCCTCTCTTCCCACTTTGCTCTGTGGCTCTCCACAGTACCTCTTCCCTGGTTCCATTGTCTCCTCTTGTATGTTTTATTTCTGAAAAAAAATCACCAACAAATACTTAATAAGTTCTACTATAATGCTTCTGCTTGGCCCTCTAGACATGAATTGTCCTGTCTGAATAAAACACGATTTGACTAGAAAGCATGGCCTCAATGTCAGGCTGCCAAAACCATTCCTCTCCTTGACATCTTGCCCACCATGTTGCCGGCCACTGTGGGCAGGACAACCGTACAGACTTTCCTACTGTGGAAAAAAAAAAAAAAAAAAACAAACAAACACCAAAAAAACCCCAAAAATAACAAAAAAAACAAACCCTTTGCTGCTGAGCTTACTTCTCCCCACCTCTGTGACCAAGTTTGTGCCATCATTCATGCGGTATTATTTACATTATTAAGTCCTTAAAGATCCCTCAAGTTCATAGCTTAAAATCTTCTGAAATTCACTGATTAGAAGAGAGTCTGTACTCCTGCCTACAAGGATGACCATTTTAATCCTGCCTCTTAGGTGTCATGTTACCCACTCCACTTAGAAAATGTAGAGTACAAGCAGAAACAGTACTGAGGAGATAAAGGATCAAAGGTTCAATTTTCTATCCCACCAGAGATGAAATACTTACCTTTCAAATTACCTAATTCCTAGAATCCCAAAATCTTCCTTCTGCAATTGAATGTATCTTTGCAATTGCAATTTAGGCCACTCCTTAATTGTGTGGACAGATGCACAAGCAATATGGAATGTAGACACAACAGTAACAGATTGGAAGCTCACCTATCTAAAATCCTGTTTCAGTCAGATATGCACCTTTAATATGGATCTTATCTTTGATTTGACCTGACTTCAGCAGCTTTTCTCCTGGCTTAAACATACATAAATTTATTCCACAAATATACATAGATTACGCTGATCAGAAAAAATGTATTTTGTTGCTGTGACTAAGTCACTTTTATATTTGCTTTTCTTCACTGGCTCCCTACTTTCTATCTGAGCAAACCTGTGAAAACAACTTTATTTTAGGTGGTCAAAAAAAAGTTTTCATGCTGCCTCCTTGGTGTCTGTTTGAAGAAGCTTTTTTGCCATACATGTACAAAATGATATTATTCTTTTTATCACCTCCTCTCTATCTTCTTCAACACCTATTTGTTTTCAGGACTTCAAAGAATCTGTAGAAAAACTAGTGGTGGAGCTCCATAGGCTTCACTGTCATCTTTTACTAAGAAAGCGCTTCTTGCTGAGTGTAGAAGCAGAGACCAAAGAGGAAAACACTGACACGCTCTGTCAAAGATGTCATCTTCAGTATCACTGTCTAGTATCTTATCTTACTAGTATTACAGAGGGCAATTTTCTCATCCTTTCTCTATTCCTATATATTTCATAAAGATTCTCCTTTTATTTTTATGCAACTGATGCTGGAACTGTGAGAGGGTTTTCTGTAATTCAGTGTTGGTTTTCATCCATATTTTCAGAAGGCTCTCCTTCTACAATCACAGTGTCTAGCATTGTTATTTTGCAAGTATCTTTATCTGTTAACTTTACTTGGCATTATAATACCAAATTGATTTATTAATTTGTTGTTATATTTATTAGATTTTTTATTAACCTTATAGTAATGTAAAGAGTTAAACCTGCAAATTTAAGTTAAAATTTGAATGAATTGATTGCTACTATTTTACTGATATGCTAAATGGTTCTGTGATTTGTACATCCAACATACACCAAATAAACATTGAATGCATTGCTATTTAAAATAAATGCATGTAAAAACTGGCCAGTATAGAAATAAAGGATAACTTATTAAAAACTTTAGAATTACTTTTCCTCTTCTGAAAACAGCCATAAATGTGAAGAAGTGTATAATGTCATCACTTTTTTGAAGGCAGAATTTCCTATTATAACAATTGCAATACTCAAACAGGTCTTGAAACTTTATATATTTTATTATAGCAAAGAGAGAATCTTTCTTTATGGACTTTGTAAGTAGCTTCACAGATATGTTTTATAAAGCTATTTCATTTTTATATTTCAAATCTTGTCAAAATGTCTCTGCTCTAACAGACTAGAAAAGTTTTTCCTACTATT